>NW_006787469.1:1840613-1858909 GCF_000442215.2 Lipotes vexillifer
CAGCAGGCTTTAGTTGAGTATTGCCTCTTGGTTTTCTGTTGGGTTTAACTTTGTCCTTTGATATTCCAGGTGTTAATGAAGAAAGCTGTTTCTCTTTCCTTCGCTTTATTGATGTATCTCCAGCTGAAATGGCAAACCTCATGCTTCAGGGACTTTTGGCCAGGTGAGAAGTTTGCTCATTGTTTGAGAGAGCAGTTGTGAATAAACAGGGGCGAAGGTCGAATACTGTGAAATTAAATATTTACTATTATATCATCTTACAGAGCCTCTCATTCTTTTTGTATTGTTAAGAATTAAAATTTTTATAAGGAAATCATACTTTTGATCCTTTAATAATTGCATGATGCTTCGTGATATACCTTAAATAAAAACTATGTAGGCTCTTCTCCCAAATGCTACCAGAAGGTCTTCAATTCTTCTTAATTTCTAGGTAGACTACTTTGTTTTATTTGTTTCTACAGGGCAAATGATGACTGATGATTCCTTTAGTTAGTAGTGATTGCAGCATAGCCTGCCTTACGTATTCAGGGAAGCTTAGTTCTCTTTTCTTATTCTTTGGAATAATGGCTTTTACTTAATTTATTACTTTGTATTTGTGTAAAAAATAGTGACCTCATTAGGAGAGGCTGTCTCCTTAGTATGAGGATGTTTTTATTACAGTTTTTGTGATAGAGTTGAATATTCCTTAATTCTGAGAGGAGCTTTACAGAGGATTTTCGTTTTCATAGTAGCAAACCAATTCATGCCAAAGATAGAATTTGTAGAACAAAAGTATGAAATGGCTTTATCTGAAAGTAGGAAAGAGCTGTGTCTAAAATGTTCAAGATTTACAAAAGAGACATGTTAATGAGAGACAGGGTTCCTCACTGCTATGAACTACCCTCAGCCCTCCATGGAGCACTGAATAAGCATGTCTGCTGTGGTTTGTTTCAGATGGTTAGCTCTTTTCCTGTCTCTGAAAGCCTCCTACAGGCTCCATCAACTGCGCTCCTGGGGAGAGCCAGAAGGGGAGAGCCAGCAGAAATATCTGAGAAACAAGGATTTCCTTCTTGGGGTTAATTTTCCACTCTCCTTTCCCAACCTTTCCAGCTGCCCTTTGTTAAAGGTAAGCAATTGTTTCAGCATCAGTTATCTGTGTAGTACTCCCTTCCCTTTTCTTTGAATCAATAAAAGTAATAAAGTAAATGAAGACCTGAGGGAGTCAGAAAGTTCCCAGAGGAGTGGGAGCAGTGTAGTATTATAGCTTATTACATATCACTTAATAGACATTTTATGTGTGTGTGTGTATATATATATATTTAATATATGTTTTGTATATAACTTTACTGTGAAGTACACAGATCTTAAGTGTACAACTCTTTGAATTTATACATGTGTATACACTTGTGTAACAACTGCCTAGATGAAGATATAGAATATTTCCAGCACCCAGAAGTCTCCCTCATACTTCTTCCCATTTGAAACCTCTAGTTCAGAACAAATAAACAAATAAAGGTAATCACTATTCTACTGCTATCATCCCAGATTATTTTACCCTGTTTTTGAACTTAATATAAATGGAATGATCCAGTGTGTACTCTTTTGTGTCTGGCTCCTTTCCCTCAATTATTATGTCTGTAAGATTCATCCATGTTGCACTGTAGCATTCTTTTTTAATGCTATGAAGTGTTCCATTGTCTGTTTCTAATCACAATTTATTAATCTACTGTTTTTATTTATTTATTTATTTATTTGGCTGCATCAGGTCTTAGTTGCGGCATGCAACTAAATGGGATTGCTGTATCATCACATATACGTATGTTTAGATTTAGTTCCCACTGCCAAACATCTTTCCAGAATGGTTTTTCAAAGTTAAACTCCCACCAGCAATGTGAGAGATTTATTCTTGTAAATCTTGCCTACCCCTGGTATTGTTGGCCCATTTTTTTGAATTTGTGATTTTCAGTTGCATTTCCATGGAAAGTAATGATGCTGAGCACTTTTTCATATAACTGTTTGCCATTGTATAGTAGGTAAGGGGAAAAGGGATAGGAAGTAAGTGATAGGTGATAGGTGCAGATTCAGATCATGTGAGGCCTCATAAGTTAATGCTAAGGATTTGGGTTTTATTCTGAATGAAATGGGTATAACACTGGAGAGTTTTAGTAAGAGACTTGTATGTTTATATGTTGTAGTTCTTCAACTAGATTACAAGTTTAGAAGGGAGAACTTTTTCTTTGTATCCTCTAGAAAATTTAATGTGTCATCAGTCATACAGCTATCGAATGTAAGATGTTCTTTGGCTGCATCTGGTCATTTGCCCCCTGTATACTGAAGAACCCGTATAATTTCCTTTTCTTCTGTTATCCCAATTGGTTTCTCAAGCATTGCTCCATATACTTTTTTGGACTCTGAAGATAAGATCGTTAATGCAGAAAGAGAATAGAATTGGGTTCCAGCCTGGTTGGAATAATATAGTCAGTTGTGGCAAGGTGACTTCCTACTAGTGAATACTGATATGTCTAATGAAGAGTTGCTTAACCTCTGTAGACCAATTTCCTTACATTTGGTGCTCTATATTACTACAGTTAAATTTTTTTTACTAGTTTTATTTTTTGGTACAGAGTGCACCATTCTCCCAGAGGTTTTTTATGCTCTATTATGTAGATACCTGCATCTTACTTAAAACTGAAAGATACGCATCACTCATTTGTAGTCTTCTGCTTTATGAAAATACAGTAGTGTGTTCAGAGCACCTGTTCAGTGAGGTCCTTATATCAATTAATTTCCTGAGAAATTTAGATGTGGGCAATATGCTTTATGTGAAACTGGCTTTTCCAAAGTTAGATTCACTTCCATGTCCTCTTCTTTACTTTTATTTTGTGTTATAGATAGACCTTTGCTCTTGTAGTGGCTTAGAATGTACACCGAGTTACTGAGCCACAGGTAGCTGAAAGCTAATCATGTATGTGTAGAGATGCTGTTCTGCTTTTGGTCTCACCATCCTTATCTCCAAAATACATATATTGAAATACCAATGTATCTTGCCAGAGTTGGTTGATATATCTGTTCTAAGAAATATTTGCTTTCAACTAAGCAGAATAATCTTTACATGATATCTAGCCTTAAAGGTTAGACTGGGTTCTGAATGAAGAATCATTTTGTTGAAGCTCCATGTGTAACAATAAAAATATAATAAAGCCCATTATATCTGTGGCTTTTGAAGTCTGACCGTGACTCACAAGAATATTTTACACCACCTGTAGTTATGTAGATATATCAGATAGTACATACATATATAAATATTACACATCCATAAATTTTTAAGACAAAATATTCACAAAACAGTATTTACCCTCCTTCAGTACACAGAATTTTTTCCTTTTGTTTTTCTTAATGTTAGTTTGGAACCTACTAAAAAATGATTTCATGACCCTACTACTCACAGTTTGAAAAATACAGCATTCAGTGACTGCATGATATTAGAATAGCAAGGGGACTAAGTAAAGAAAGTCACCATATAGAAAGATTCTGGATCATTCTTTTTAATAGTGAGAAAGGAAAGAAACTGACATTTTGGGACTTAAGGAAGGTCTCACTTTCTGAATATGAAAGAGACCACCAGAAGTCACTCTGAGATCAATATGCACATTTCATTGCAGTTACCCTGACATGTAGTTAGTGATCAAGGTCCATCTCTGTCTTAGTATATTTTGGCATGTACCTGTTATATCCCTCCTATTCAGAGATAATATAAATAAAGTTAAGTAATTTTGAAAAAACGCACTTCAAACTTGAGCAAAGTAGTTTATTATGAGAACTGTCCCCCAAGAATGGCTTTGTTAGAATATGCCTGTTACCACTATTGTACTGTTTCTCACACTGATTTCTCCAAACAGTCTTTCTTTCTCTCTTCCTCCCTCCCTCCCTTCCATTTATGGCTGCGTTGGGTCTTCCTTGCTGCGCACAGTCTTTCTCTAGTTGCGGTGAGCGGGGGCTACTCTTCATTGCGGTGCATGGGTTTCTCATTGCGGTGGCTTCTCTTCTTGCAGAGCACGGGCTCTAGGCTTGTGGGCTTCAGTAGTTGTGGCATGCAGGCTCAGTAGTTGTGGCTCGCGAGCTCTAGAACACAGGCTCAGTAGTTGTAGCACACGGGCTTAGCTGCTCCGCGGCATGTGAGATCTTCCTAGACCAGGGCTCAAACCCGTGTACCCTGCACTGGTAGACTTATTCTTTTTTCTTTTTTTTTGCGGTGCGCGGGCCTCTCACTGTTGTGGCCTCTCCCGTTGCGGAGCACAGGCTCCAGACACGCAGGCTCAGTGGCCATGGCTCACGGGCCCAGCCGCTCCGCAGCATGTGGGATCTTCCTGGACCGGGGCACGAACCCGTGTCCCCTGCACCGGCAGGCGGACTCTCAACCACTGCGCCACCAGGGAAGCCCTGGTAGGCTTATTTTTAACCACTGTGCTACCAGGGAAGTCCCGAACTGAGTTTTTCTTATTCAAGAAGTATTTTAGAGAATATTACATTGTCTGTTTTGCAAAGAAGGATAGAGAAGGAAATTTTGAACACCTAATCCTTTACAACAGATTTCTAAAATTCCTTTGTTAAGAGTATAAAGTAAAAGCTAAAACTTAAGATGCATGATATTTTAGCATACATACACACATCAGAAACACACTTCCAGATTTCATAGTCTGCTGTAATCCTGCCAGTTTACAGTTTTTCACAAAAATATGATTGACAAAAATGAGTCTTCAAGTAACTCTTCAAGTATGGACAGCAGTGGTGAGACTTAAATGTAATAATTATCTGTCTTGCTGATGTTTGGATTTGTCGGTTGGATTTAGATACAGTGTCTTGGATTCTTTTTGTTTCTTGCTTTGTGTGGGATAAATTCATCATGTATGTGCTTTGTGCCTTTTCCTAACATGACTTGTTGTCATTAAAATCTACAAAAATACTTCTGGCATTATTAATACAATTTACAGATCCTCTGGAAGATTGCTTTGCTTATACAGGGACGCTACTACTGTGGAATCAGAAAATTTTTTATTTTCACAGAAAGCAAACCTAAAATTGTGCTTGCTAGTTTTAGCAAATGTCCTGAAAATATGACTTGAGAGGTATTTGCTATCATTCATATGGTGAATTAGAACCTCAGGAAGACAAAGAAAAGTCTTGAAAGATTAGAAAAGGACTGACATATAAATGTGGGTCCATCTTTAAAGCTTGAGGAGGTAGGAAGAAAACTTGGAAATGATAATCAGTAACCCTAATCAATTTTTAGAGAGTTAAAATTTTTTTCTAATGAAATTAATTAATAACCATTTGAATTCATGAGTCTAAGAAGCAGCTAAGTTGAAAAATATGACCATTTGCTTTCCTTTAGTAAACAACAGGCCAAGGAGATTAGAGAGACAGAGAGAAATAATAGGTATAATATATTAAAAAAATATAAACCTTTTTCTTATTGCCTTGGCTATTCTTCTAGAGATACTAACATACATATAGGAAAGTGCACAAATCATAAGTGTACATACAGCTTGATAACTTCACAAAACACTTGTCAGAACTCTACCTCAGAGGCCCCTTTGTGCCCACTTCCATTCATTGTTCCTCCTCAGTGTCCTCCCCGTAAGAGTTACTATAGGCAAATGTTTGGGTGGCTTATAGTTTTTATTATTACAGATAGTGCTGCTGTGAACATTACTGTACACACCTTTTAATGAAAATTCATATGTATTTTGTGGGGTATATATATCTAGTAGTCAAATTGCTGGGTCATAGGGTATGCATATGGTCATCTATAATAGGTTATGCCAGACAGTTTTCCAAAGCAGTTGTGCCCATTTTCATTCCCATTAACAGTGTATAAGAGGTTCTAGTTGCTCCATGTCCTTGCCAGAATGTGACATTGTTTTGTCTGTTCATTTTAGTCCTTCTGTGTGGTAGTATCTCACTGTGGCTTTAAATTATATTTCCCTTATGAATAATGATATTGAGTACCTTTTCTATTGCTCATTGCCCATTTGGATAACCTCCTTTATGAAATGCTTATTTGAGACCCTTGCTTATTTTTCTGTTAGTCTGTCTGTATTTTTCGTGGTGTTTTGTAGTTCTTTATGTATTGCAGATGTCTTCTACTCTATAGCTTACTTTATCACTCTAAATATTGTCTTCTGTTGAATCGTTGGCATTTTTTGTGTCCTGTTGAAGAAATCTTTGCCTTTACCAAGGTCATAAAGATAATTCTCTTTTTCTCCAAAGGTTGTTTTGATTTACCATTCGGATCTACAAGAAACTGGGTTTTCAGTCTGTGTTATGGGTTGTCATTTTTTTACTTACAGATATCCATATCCTTTTGACCCAGCTTCATTTGTTGAAAAGACCATCCTTTTTGCACTGAAGCATCACTTTTGTCAAACAGGTGGCTGTATATGTGTGAGTCTGTTTCTAGACCCTGTTCTATTCCATTAGTCCATTTGTCTATCCTTGACCAGTACCACTTTATCTTAATAACTATAGCTTCATAATAAGGCTTGATAACTGGTAGCACCGGTCCTCTAGCTTTGTTTTTCTTCAATATTGCCTTCACTGTTCTTGGCCTTTTGCATTTTCATGTAAATTTTGAATCAGCTTATCTATCTTAGTTTAAACTCTTTTCAGCAATGCCAGTAGCCCCATGTTTTTTGACTATGCCACCTATTATTAAAACATTCCTTATCCATTTTGCCAATACCTATGCATTATTTCTTTTAAAATGATACATAAATAATAGCATATTAATATTATTTACATTGTGAAGCTTGCATGTAATTTCTCTGGAGACCACTGATCCGGGCAGTTAAAAGAAGGCTAATTGAGTAAGGAATGTTAATAGAGGGGAGGACACACTATTTACTGGAGAAAGTACTATTTTTTTCCATGCACTCTTCACTCTTTCTCTCCTGATGTTTTCACTTGTTTGATCCCAAGGGCCAATGGGATTGAGTGAATGGGTCCATTAATTTGTATGTATATCAGAAGAGCTTATTGATTGAATGAATCTGCAGTGGTTGAATGTGATCTTGGCTTAAGGGTTGGGGTTTTTCTAATGTTCTTTCATAATAGCCTCCTCCCAGTGTCAGTCTACTCCCACAGAGAAAAAGCACTTGTAATTAATGTTTACAAACCTGTCACGCATCAGTGCCTATTGTGGGCAAGGTGTGTTAACAGTCATGGTCTCTTATTTTCTGGTTTGAAAACTCATTCATGTATATAGTAAAAAGACATGCACAAAGTTAAAAGGACTTTAAAAATAGAAATGATTCAAGATCAGAGATGAAAGAAAGCATAATTAACTGCCAAAATAATGGTAGATGATTAGTGGTAAAGTTCAGGATAGGAGATCACTTTAGGTTAAAATGGACAAAAAACTCTTTTATAGAAATAGTATTGTTTAAGTTGGATCTTGAGTGGTAGGGACCCTGGGTGGAAGGAAGGATTTTCCAAGTTGAAGAATTGAGCCAAAATACAGAGCAGTAGTGAGAAAAAAGGCCAGAAATGTAAGTCACCTTTTCTCCCAAGGAATCTTTGAATGCCAGTCTATTGGGGTTTAGATACTAAACCAGGAGTTTCAGCCCTTTTTTGGCTCACCTTCTTCAATAGATGCTACAGTTGTAATCCTGGGGGAATAAAGTTTTGGTGGCTACTGTCAAGCCATGGGAAGGAATAATCGGGTAGTTGGTTTTAGGAAGGCTGTTAAATCATTCAAGTCATTACAGCACATCAGTGGGGATCTCTGCCATTGGTACGTGATGACTAATCTCAAGAGTGTGATAACAGGAAAGATTGGATGTGGGAATCCATGTTAAGGAGGGTATTAAACTAAAGTTCCAAGTATCAGGTACAAAGGACCCAACAGAAATAGTTGTAACCAAAAGATGGTGAAGAAAGGGTGAATGGACTCTGATTTGGATATGGATGAGCATTGGCAGTGAAGGAATAACTTCCAAAACCCAGAGTTCAAGAGAGGATTCAGAGGGAGTGCTGAATTCTATATCAAGTTTAAAGTGAACACTTAGGAATGAGATTAGGAGCTCTTTGATGTTACGAGTGCAGATATAACAGAGAAGGCCCAGGTGCAGGGATTTACAAGGAGAAAGATTCTGGTTAGGAAATAGGTAATGAAGTGTGACAGTTAAAAAGAATAGGAATACATTTCAGGAGGGACAGTTGGTTTTAACTAAAAGCTGAGTTTGTAAGAGAGAGGAGACTCAGATTTGAAGACGAAAAAAGAAGAAAAGGCAGCTAAGAGGGAAATCAAACATGCAAGAAAGATGATTGATAGGGGATGCAAAAGTGGTTAACTACCCTTTTTGTATGGTAGAAAACCAGTGAATACAGGTAGGAGCTCTGTAATTAATAGAAAGATACTTCTCTAATACAAAGAATATTTTACAATGTCCAGAAAGACTGAAACCAAGCTTAACATGAAAAAAAAAAGTGCTGTTAAACAGTTCTGTCATTTTTGGACTTCCCTGGTGGTCCAGTGGTTAAGGCTCCACGCTTCCAGTGCAGGGGGCACAGGTTCAGTCCCTGGTCAGGGAACTAAGATTCCACGTGCTGCGTGTCAGGGCCAAAAACCCCCCACAATTCTGTCAGTGTTTTTCTTTCTTTTTTTTCTTCATTTCTTTTTTCCCCCCAAGTGTGAGAACAGAATTTAGATGTTTGGACATAGTCCCTCTTGTCTTTGTGGTCAGGTTATTTTAGGCACCTTGCACTTACAAGGTTAAATAGATGTTTACTGAATGACTTAGTAAGTCTTGGTGCATTGTATTAGTGTTGTTTTTCCCTTTGGAACTTTGTGTTTTGTTATCTGAGGGAATGTCCTCCACCCTAAAATTAGAAGTATAGTCTTCCTCTGTATTTAAAATAGAATTTTGTGAAGAGTTCTAACTTTTCCTTGGAGGTTGGGAAATATGGGTGGCATTGCTAATTTGTTTGATCATGCATTGAGTTTATTGCACATTAGTTATTTTTGCCCTGCATTTGAGCTGAGAACTAGAGGCATTTCTTGGGAGTGAGAAATATACCAGCAGAAAGAAGCTAATTTTTAGACATCTTCAAAAAGGGTATCAATTGTGGATATTAGCCCTTGTAGTAGTTACCTATACCTATATAACAAATTAGCCCCAAATCTAGCAGCTTAAAACAATGAGCATTTTTAATATCTCATAGTTTATGTTGGTTAAGAACTCGGGAGCAGCTTAGGTAGGTGATTCCGACTCAGAAAATCTTACGAAGTCGCAGTCAGGATATCAGCTAGGGTTGCAGTTACCTGAAAGATTGACTGGAGCCATAGTTTCTGCTTCCAGGTTAGCTCACATATATGCCTGGTTAAGTTGGTGCTGGCTGTTGGCTGGAGGACTCTGTTCCTCGATGTGTGGACTTTTCCATGGGGCTGCTTCAGTGTCCTCATGGCATGGCAGCTGGCTTCTCCCAGAGTTAGTGATTCAAGAGAGAGCAAGGAGGAGCCTCAATGCCTTTTGTATTAGTTACTTCATTACCACGTTTGTTTTGGTATTCCCTGTTCGGAGATTTTGGCTTAGGCGACAGATGGGTTCTGACTGTGACACTATGAAAGTTCTTAAATTGGAAGGGATGCTGGTATCACCTCTCCTTGTTCTCCATGTTACCTGTCTGTTCACAGTTTTATTAGCTACTGCAAATGCAGTATAATATGTGCCATTCATCTTCAACCGGAATTCATTGCTCATAAGCCCTAACTCCTTGTGAGCAAATTTTTTTTCATTGCAAGCTCTGTTTTTTTCTGTATCTTGCATTTTCATTTGATTTGCCAACTTAGTTCTGATTATGTAACTTTGATTATTTGTAAACATAATGGTGAAGAGATGCTGTTTCTCCAAATCCTTGTTTTGCTTTCTTTTGTGATACTGTGAAGTAGAGTAGCCTTGTTTAATATGCAAAGTAAGCACAAATTTATGTTTCATTGTTTTGATGGGAGAACATGAATCCGGCTTCCATGTTCAAGATCAGTCTTAAAAGTAAAGTTGGGAATTATTCTCAAGCAGACAAACCTGAGAGAAGAGACAAGGGGAGATGCTAAAATTGGAAGCGAGTGCCAGGTTTCTTGTACTATTCAAAAATAATTTTGAGTAAAATTCCTTTGGAGCTACCAGATTAACTTTGAGTTAATTTTTCCATATTCACTTTTATCCTCTTATTGCAGAAAACCCTTCATCCTGTTCTCTTCTGTGCCTTCATTTGTTTTATGAAAAGTAGTAGGTATTGTTCCAGCAGCCTGTCTCCTAAATACAGCTTCCTATCATCAGATCAAGGTGAAGGCTTTGTTCTTATTCCTCTGAGGAGATAGTTAATGAATGTTGACTTACCTACATGTTGTCATCTTGTTCTTGGTAAGCTATCTTAAATCACATACTACCTGAGTTATATTCAGCAGTCTAATCCAATCCTCTCATCTTCCTTGCCACCCATGGACGTGAATGAATGTGAACAGTGAGAAGCTCTTCCCCCCACTGAGTATACCTATAAAACTCTTCTTACCCTGCAGTGAGTATTACCCTGCAGTGAATATTAAATTTTTTTTTTTTTTTTTGCGATACGCAGGCCCCTCACTGTTGTGGCCTCTCCCATTGTGGAGCACAGGCTCCGGACGCGCAGGCTCAGCGGCCATGGCTCACGGACCCAGCCGCTCTGCAGCATGTGGGATCTTCCCAGATCGGGGCACGAACCTGTGTCCCCTGCATCAGCAGGTGGACTCTCAACCACTGCGCCACCAGGGAAGCCCTTAAATTTGAATTCTGTGTTACAGAGTTCAAAGAAGTACCATTCTCATAATGCTGGCTTTGGGATGGTACAAAAACATCAAGGAACTAGGAACTAGGCTAAGGACACGGATCAGATGACACTTAGGGTACTTTGAACGAAGTTTAGGGCCTTTTAAAGTCTCTTACTTGACGTGAATGCTTTTCTGATTTCTTGCGATGCTTGTAGAACAAAAGCCAGCATGATTCTGTGTTGTCCTCTTAACCTCATTGTTCTCTACCCTGCTTTACTGGTGATGAGTTCAAGAAGGAATAGCATTTAGTTAAAAAATTTTATGAATTCATTCTCACACACCTCCGTCCCCACTGTAGGCTCTGACCAGAGCTCCTTTCTTATACAATTTTACAAGGGTTAGAGTGCAAGTCTCACACATATGAATTTTTTTCTTTTTAATCTTATTTTGCTCAGAAGAATAAAGACAAAAACCAGAATCTGTAGGAAATACACCATTTAGCCATCTTTTGGGGAGGCAGAACAGATTTTATACTGTATCCAGTTAAATACTATGTTAAAAATGTTAATTGGCAGAAACAGTACCAGCATTAATTTCATTTCCTGTCCCAGTCTTAGTGAAACTGTTGTCATGGTTATGGTCTGCTTAGGCATTGTATGTGTTGAAAGCTTTATATACTCTACAACTCTAGTGAGCCAACTAACTCATAGAAATTGAGGGAATTTCAGATTTTGCAATTTAAAATATACAGGACTTCCCTGGTGGTCCAGTGGTTAGGACTCTGCGCTTCCAGTGCAGGGGGCCCAGGTTTGATCCCTGGTCAGGGAACTAGATCCTGCATGCCTCAACTAAAAAGGATCCTGCAGGCCGTAACTAAGACACAGCACAGTCCAAAAAAAAAAAAAGATTTAAAAATATATATACAAAAGAATCTAAACATAAAGAGTTATTTTGAAAAGAGTGGTGTGTGTTTTAAGTTTTAAACACTATACTCTGTTAAATGCTTAGAGAGCTTAGAATGGCTATTGATGAAGAATCCCCCAAACAGGAAGTTTCCAAAAACTCTTCCACTGCAGGTTAATTTGCAACTGCAGTATCTATATCATCATTTCCTGAGATCATGAGAGCTGCCAGTACCCCTTGTGGAAAGCTCTGGGAAGCCATTGTTTTCAGAGTTTTTCTGTATTTTATTTCCCCCTTTTTGTTTGGTTACTTAGAATATCTGTGAAAATAGAATCCATGCAATCTTAGCAATTGATCTATAAACATTACACCCTTTCATTTTAAGTGAGACCTTTTCTCTATATCTGAGTTTGACGTGTTCTTTAAGAGCAAAAACAGAAAATTAATTTCTAAGTAATGAAGACCTAACGTTAGCATAAGTATTCTTTTTAATTTTAAATAAGGCATGGAAAGCAAAGGACGGCCCCTTGTTAAGTGGACAAGTATGTATCTGAGGGGAAAACATCTGTGTGTTCTCTGTGCTCCACTGTGGCAGGTAGTGTACAGCTGAGGGGCCTATCATACTGGCCCCTATCATACATATCTTTCATGTCTTTCTGATCAGAGCCAGACAGAAATTCTTTTGCATGGTGCCAAAAGACTCTACAAAAGCCTTCCTTCGCTGCTGTGTGTATATTGAAGTACTGGCAGCAAGACACACACAGTTGCCAGTGCCTACAGGGTAGTAAGATACTCAAGAACATGAGGAAGGGACAACAGAAGAGCAAAAACTGTGACCACATTATTACCAAGTCACATCTCTCATTGTGTGACATTGTTTCTTTTTTTCTAATTTGTTTTAGGCCAAAGTAGACTAAAGAAGTAATGAATCTTCTTTTCTGCACCCTCCCCCTCGCCCCCTGCATCCTACACAGTGGTGCCTAAGGTGTCCTTTGTGTTCTTCTCTATTAAGCATTAAAATTTTCTGTATCTAGCAGTACCTAGCAGTTCATGGCATTATGTGAAGGGAATGTGGATAGTATGGTACCAAGGACCACCTGTGCTAAGGAAGATTTGATGGAACCAGTGTTAAGAGAAAATGATCTACAAAAGTATAGATTGAGTGAAGTGTACTGGGGGTAGTCAGGGTTTCTCTAAAGCTAAGGCTTGTGTATGTTGAGCTAGTGAATCATTTTTTAAATCTGGAATCAGCTACAAATCACCTTGATTTAGTGACTGCCAATGAGAAGCCTGTCTTAACCTAGCTGATATAAGACAAGTGAACATGTTCTAATTTAGGAATGACCACCCCAGAAATAAAATTATCATTAGACTTTTTCCAGAAAGGTACCACAAGCAAAATATTGTGTTAAAAAGACTCCCTATCGTGATTGTTGTATCCCTTATTAATAACTACAATGTTGGAGAGAAAATAATTGAAGGAAATGGTCATTCTTTCATCTCTTATCTGTTGCATTTTGCCATTTAAGAATACTGAAAATGAGGTTGACTTTAAGAGATCCCTCCCTGAGACATTGTTTAGATACTGCTCTTTAGGAGTATAAGAAATAGGAGTATAAGAAGCTCCTTTTACAAAGATAAAGTGATAACAGATACTGCTTTTTAGAAGTTAGTAAAGAATTCAGAAGTCTCTAGGCCAGCCACTGCTGCTATCTCAGCCACCTGGGTGGCAGTGGACACCCCAGCTAGCAGCCCTGAACTACGACAGATACGAGCAGCGGTTGCTAGGCTTGTGTCATCTCTTCACCCTCAGGAGGGGAAAGAAGAGCTATTACTAATAATCAGAAGTGAACTTTCAGAAAACAAGAAAATTTGCTACATTTTTTTTTTTTAACTTTCATCTATGTATCAGCAATAGGACTTTTTTAGTAATGATCCTAGCTCGTCAGTATTCAGTATTGGAAGAACAGGGTGACACCTGGTCTATTAATCTTCATAATGATCCTCACACTAGGCATTCAGATGATAATGGAGATAAACATGTAGAAAGGTGGATAAATCTCAGTGCAGATGCTACCCAACATAAAGATGAGAACACAGATATTGTTGAAAAACGATATCAGAAGATTAATGTTCTTTTCTGGTTAATGATGGGACCTAAACATCTAGAGAAAAATGTCAAACATATCAAAGCTACATGAGTCCAGCATTGTACTAAAGTGTTGTAAAGACTTCCATACAGTGTGATTAGAAATCACTGAAGACGTCCCAACTCTGCGGGAAACATTTAAAACCTTTCAGTTTTTTCATGCCCATTATTTAGAAGGTGCTGATTGCTTCATGAAAGCAGATTATGATACACCTGTCCTACTAGACAGCTTGAGATGACTTCTTTCAAACTGTGATCCTGAAGAACCCATGTACTTCAGGAGGAAATATATACTAAACAAAGAAGCTTTGAAGAGATTTGGTACTGGACACTTTCGGTATTGGAATTATAACTGTTATTCTCCTGCAGAGGGTCCTGGTTACTGTTCCTCTTGCAGTTTTTGTATTATCTTCATTCATATGATTTTTTAGGTTACCAGCCTGCCTTGAGAAACCAGTAAGACAAATAAATGAAATAATCGAGAATGAAGATCCAAAGATAAAATGTCTAATATTGAACTGAATAAAGAACTGCACCTGCAATATATTGATACAACACTGTAATCCCACTGACAAATTCTTTGTATGTGAACATTCCATACTTGAAAATCTTTCATATGAATGGCTGCAAACTGAAGCTTTAACATGAGCTTTAAGTCTGTTAAAATGAATTGATACAGTAATGTAAGTTTTTAATTTTTTAAATGGTAGTTAGGTTAGAGGAACTAAAGAGATATTGTTTCCTGTTCCTGACCACTTTTATTGATGTCTCCAAATAAATAGAACTTCTAACCTTGCTAGAACTATACTGCACTGTTGTACACACATGAAATACTAAACAGATCTGCCTAAAAGAAAAATTTAGGAGGAAATATTATTGGTCATCTTTTTTAACTCAAGACAAATGGGTTTGTATCCACAGTTTAACAAATGAACCAAACTTCCCCTGACATACACAAAATGTTGTTTTGTCTAATGAAAATTTTGCTGTAACTATTTATAATAAACAGAATCTCTTCCAGAAAAAGGCAGAATTAGAGATGACATTTACCTAAGGTACATTAATAAAAGCACAGTTTGAAATTAGAATGAACCTTGACTATATGTGATATTTTTTCTGTTTTGCTTACATTAAATAGTTGTCAATAGCACTAATTTGCATTTTTGTTTTGTAGTCTCTGGTTTTCAGCAGCCACTGTAAAGCAGTGAGTGGCTACTCAGACCAGGTCATCCATCAGCGGAGATCAGCTACCTCCTCGCTTCGTTGCTGCCTGCTCACTGAGCTGCCATCTTTTTTGTGTGTGGCCAGTCCACGAGTAAGTGCCGCAGGAGGGAAGAGATAAAATAGATGGTGTTTGAAGAAATAAACCAGTTTTCAAGGGATCCATTTCTTAACCAGAATTGTTTTAAGCTATTTGGACCTTGAGAAACATATAAATGCTCAGTATTTAGAAAGGGCACCTGTGGTCCTGGCTTTCCCAAGACAGCACTCCTCACTTTGAATTGTGTTGGTTTGAGAACAGTTGTATGGTAATAGAAGTGACTTCTTTCCCTGATGTTGCTTCCGTGTAGTTCCTCTCATTTAGCCTGGGGCTCTAAACTACCATGGGAGCAAGCCATCTGTTACTAGGTAGGTTATCACCCAATAGCAGGGACAGGAACAGTGGAATATTTGAATAGAAGAGGGAGCCATTTGTCACCTGTGTTGAGGTTTTTGAGGGTTTTTCAGAGGAGGGGGCTCGACTGGGAGGGAGATTTGATCTGGCCTTATCGCCTCAGTACAGTCTCCAAATAACAAAGGGAAACATAACACTCCAGCATCAAGAAACTTCTTAGATGGTATTCTCTAGCTTTCTTCAGCAGCTCTGCCTGGACTGTGGTTCACAAGTATGTTCCCTCTGAAAAGTGACTATTGGGCCATATCCACCAGTCAGTGGTAGTAGTCTTGTTCACAGATTGGGAGTAGTTTCTATTGTGGTTTCAACTTTGAACAGCTGTTAGATCCTTCCTGATACCCTGTTTATCAAAACAGGGCACTCTGGTGATTGCCGACAGTGTCGCTGCAAAGGCTCCCCTTGGCACACTGGCTGTTTACTTCGCCTACATCTTCCACTCTTTCATGTCTTTCTGATCAGAGCCAGACAGAAACTCTCTTACAACCATGAAGGGGGAGAGGCAGAGTAGAGATGTGGCCAGACTGCAATTAGAGCAAAAATGAGTTTGTCTTTTCAGCTTGTTTCCATTTGCTCTAAGGGCAACTTTCATTTAGCCAGGAGACTCTAAGAGGTTGACTTTTCTTACCCTTCTGTGTTTTTATCTTGTTTTCTTCACTCATCCTAGCAAGTCTACTGTTTTCACAGTTCCATTCAAAGAAGGTGGAGACTTTTAATTCTTCTTTGTGATGATATTTCTCTACCATTATTTATATCAGCTTACATCCTTAATTTTATTAAGTTATCAAAGGTCAGAATCTGGCAGAGGATCCAAAGAAAGGTGAATGGAAATGAGATGACAGTAGAGTCCCATTGATTCCTGCCTGCCTAGATCTCTCTGCTTGTCCTGTGCTACACAAACTTGATTCTCTTACCATTATCAGCTTTGTTTGATTTATATTGATTCTCCAGAAAGTATTTGGGTTTTGTAGGTACCCAGTTCTTCCAAAGCATTCTTGGTCTTTGAAGCTTAAGTTGATCTAGGGAAAAGCACTTTTTCCAGAAAACATCTAAAGCCAAGGGCTTGCATAGAAAGCAGCCTTCAGGCTTCACAGTTGCATGGTTGTTTCCTTTTTACTCTCCTAATCTGTTATGTACATAGAGAGGCCTATAAGAGGAAGCCTAGATTTTTGAGAGAGGGATGTCAAGACATTTTTTACTTCTCATATTCCCCGTGTTTTATAGAGCCAGTAAAAAGTGAACTGCCCGGGCTTCCCTGGTGGCGCAGTGGTTGAGAGTCCACCTGCCGATGCAGGGGACGCGGGTTCGTGCCCTGGTCCGGGAAGATCCCACATGCCGCGGAGCGGCTGAGCCCGTGAGCCATGGCCACTGGGCCTGCGCGTCTGGAGCCTGTGCTCTGCAACGGGAGAGGCCACAACAGTGAGAGAGGCCCACGTACCGCAAAAAAAAAATAAAAATAAAAACCATAAAAGCTCTATAGCCAACCACTCTGAAGAATAACCCCACTCTTCTGGCATACTTACGTATACAGACCCCCACTGTACTACTTAAGTATTGTTTCTGAGGAGCCTGAAGTCTAAACTGTCATGCCTGGTACTGATGTTTCCCTAAAAAAACAATAGTAACTTGAAGAAGACTGTTAGCCTAAAGGTGTGGTGGCAGGCAGGAAGCAGGAGGAAGCTTTTCTCATCTTGTTGAGGGGCTCCTCCCCAGCACCCTTTCCTGTTCAGCCCTTCTCCCCACATTTGTAGAGTTTCTTCACATAGCATGTGCTAAATCTGAAATGGGAGTAATCACCCCATAGTTAGGAGGACAGGAAGAAGAGTTTTAAACATGTCTGAATGTTTTATACACACACAAGATCTGTAGATCAGGCCGGGGGTGTGAATAAGGCAACATTTTATGAGGTATTTTAATGATCTTATATTGATTTCTAACCCATCTGCAGTGGAGAGAAACGGATTTCCTTTGACGCCTCAACCCTGGCATTGAGTTAAGACATTAATTTCCATGGCACATGCTGTGAAAACTTTAGGGTCAATTCAGGAAGAACTGTGTCGCTAAGGAAGGAATTATCATTAGCTTAAGAAATCATTCTGCAGGGTTCATAAATTAAGACCCTGGGAATTCATCACACCAAGAAACTGAAGCGCTTGGAGCGGTCACGCTTCCTAGAGCTAGAGCAGGAATATACGTGTCCTCAGGAAGGACGCGCTGAATGCTTGAGGAGGCAGCCCCTGAAGGTACTATAGTTGAGGAAGTTAATGAAGCAAGAAACAGGGGTTTGCTCATGTGGGACTAAAGGGAGTATGCATTTCCATTTGTGGGGAGGCAAGAATGGGTATGTCATGCTTCATCTCCCCCTGCTTCTGAGCAATCGGGAAGGTCACTTGGGGTTAGCAGAATGGGTGGAGGCTGTTTAGGATACAGCTGACTTAGAAAGCGCAATTTAAGTAGAAATGGACTTGTTTGCCTCCTTTTGGACCTCATGAGTTCACTGCTTACGTACTTACAACATGACAGTATATGATTCTGTATATATCTTGATCCAGGGCTCCTGCCAAATAAGCTTATCAAAACATTAAAAAATATTTCACTGGGCTTCCTTGGTGGCACAGTGGTTGAGAGTCCGCCTGCCGATGCAGGGGACACGGGTTCGTGCCCCGGTCTGGGAAGATACCCGCAGAGCGGCTGGGCCCATGAGCCATGGCCGCTGAGCCTGCACGCCCGGAGCCTGTGCTCTGCAACGGGAGAGGCCACAACAGTGAGAGGCCCGCATACCGGGGGGG
>NW_006787469.1:1859093-1861361 GCF_000442215.2 Lipotes vexillifer
CTTTCCTATTCCTTCATGATCTCCCCCTATTCCTTCATGATTTTCTAGCTTTTGATTTTTCATCTTGAGGTTATGGGCCCAAAGTTTTTATATATAATTCCAGTATATATTCTGCTTTTCTTCAAAAAAAGAAAAATCAAAGTAACAGGTCGGGGAGAGGGAGGGAAGGATTGAGAGTTTGGGTTTAGCAGATGCAAACTATTTTATATATAGGATGGATAAACAACAAGGTCTTACTGTATAGCATAGGGAACTATATTCAATATCCTGTGATAAACGGTAATGAAAAAGAATATATATATGTATAACTGGGTTACTTTGCTATGCAGCAGAAATTAACATGACAATAATAGATCAACTATACTCCAATAAGATTAAAAAAAAAGCAGTTATCTTTGAGTGTAAAATTGGTCCATATGAGTCTCTAATTAGAAAAGATTAAGTATGCTTACTCATCCAAGAGTGCTTGCTGTTTGAGCTATATAGAACTGGTCATGCTTTTGTGGTTCAGACCACTGCTTCTCAAACCATTTTTGTGGAATTATAGCCACTATTGATTGTCACGTTCTGAAACTCATATCCTAGGTGGCAGATGTCTGCTCTGGTTTAGTATCTGCTGGGCTACTGCCAGGACAAGCCATGCCGGGAGAGACCCAATTTTTTTTTTTTTTTTTTGGGCATATGGAAATTTATTGCTATCCTGCTTTCATCATCAAAACTTACGATCTTGGTCTTTCCTTCTTGCCTTTGTATAAGGCCAAAAGGGAGACATTGGCTACTTTGACGACCTTAAGAGCAGACTCCAGGAATGTCACCAAGAGCATGACCTTTGCGACCAAATCCAGCAACCAGAACTTTATCATTTTCCTAAATGATGAATAAAATTCAAACAACCATCATTGGGTACAAAGGCTCTGATTTTTTTGCCATTCTCGATGAGCTGAACCCTGACACACTTCCTGATGGCAGAATTTGGCTGTTTGGCTTCAACCCCTGCTTTTTCAAGCACAATTCCCTTGGCATGAGAAGCACCTCCAAAAGGGTTGGCCTTCAGGGCTGTGCCCAAATGGGCTTTCTTGTACTGTTTATCATGCCACTTCTGGTCTCGTTGGTGGCTATGGAGCTTCCTGGTAGTGCAAAGACTGCAACACTTGCCCATCCTGCCAGCGCCACGGGCCTGAGTGAAAGACACAACTTATTTATTTATTTATTTATTTATATTTATTTATTTTGCGGTACGTGGGCCTCTCACTGTTGTGGCATCTCCCGTTGTGGAGCACAGGCTCCGGATGTGCAGGCTCAGCGGCCATGGCTCACGGGCCCAGCTGCTCCGCGGCATGTAGGATCTTCCCAGACTGGGGCACAAACCCGTGTTCCCTGCATCAGCAGGCGGACTCTCAACCACTGTGCCACCGGGGAAGCCCTATTTTTATTTTTATTTATTTAATTTATTCTGGTTGCACCAGGTCTTACTTGGGGCATGTGTGCTCCTTAGTTGTAGCATGCATGTGGGATCTAGTTCCCTGACCAGGGATCGAACCTGAGTCCCCTGCATTGGAGGGCGATTCTTAAGCACTGCACCACCAGGGAAGTTGTGACCCAATTTTTAATCACCTACTTTGTGTTTTGGTCTTTATTTGCCTGTGCTCAACTTTCGGTGGGAAAGATGAATAACTTGGAAGCAAGAGAACAAACTCCTTTTGGAGTGGGTAAATGTGGTATGAGACTACCAAAACCTATTCCTAGTACTAAGTAAGCTGATTTAATGCGTGAGCTTCTCTGGGTTTTGGAGCGCCAGGGGCCCAGCTTGCTGTGACTCACTGTAGTTTTGCATCTGGACCATAGATGGCACTGCTCCCTATCAAAATGAATTTAGCTTCATCTGTAAGCCAGAGTAGTGTAGTCTTTGGTTATTGGTAAATGATGCTCTTTCTCCAGTTTTGGTATCCTCCAGTTTCCAGCAGAGGTACCTCCAGCCCCACAGTCAGCTAGCTGATTGTTTATGTACCCCAAGGCAGTATTTCTCAAGGCTTGGCCTGAGATGCTGGGGTGCATGTTAAAAACCTAGAACTAGGGCTTCCCTAGTGGCGCAGTGGTTGAGAGTCCGCCTGCCGATGCAGCGGACACGGGTTCGTGCCCTAGTCCAGGAAGATCCCACATGCTGCGGAGCGGCTGGGCCCGTAAGCCATGGCCGCTGAGCCTGCGCGTCCGTAGCCTGTGCTCCGCAACGGGAGAGGCCACAACAGTGAGAGGCCCGCGTACCGAAAA
>NW_006787469.1:1861414-1863407 GCF_000442215.2 Lipotes vexillifer
AACAGTGGGGGGCCCGCGTACCCAAAAAAAAAAAAAAAAAAAGATTGCATTTGCGGGCTTCCCTGGTGGCGCGGTGGTTGAGAGTCCAACTGCTGATGCAGGGGGCGCGGGTTCATGACCCGGTGTAGGAGGATCCCACATGCCACGGAGCGGCTAGGCCCGTGAACCGTGGCCGCTGAGCCTGCGCCTCCGGAGCCTGTGCTCGCAACGGGAGAGGTCACGGCGGTGGGAGGCCCACGTACCGCAAAAAAGAAACAAAAAAAACCCCCTAGAACTAGTGATTCCTACCTTAGGCCTGGATCAAAATCTGCACATTAGCTAGGCTCCTAAGAAGGTTCTTATGCCCACCAAAACTTGACAACCATTGCCCTAAATATTGATGGGCATGAAAATAGAAAAGTTAGTAGCAAGGTAGATTTTCGTAAATGTCTAACTTCCAATAAATAATAGAAAGAATAGAACTACCCAGCTACGTACAGCCAGTACTTTATGTTCTGATCTTTCCCATACCTCTGCCCTTGCTCCTTATATCCACATTCTTCCTATCTCTTGGTCTAGCTCCATGGTTCTTCTGAGCAATTCGCTGGTAATAATGGGACCTTAGCATTTTTATCAACCTGGTCTTACAGGTAATCACAACCTCCAGATTTTAACAAAAGGTAACCTCAGACTCCTTATCAGATGATTTCACAGACATCTGAATGTATAGCTGCTTATTATAGTGGGAATAGACCCAGGTCATTAAAGAAGGATAAAACCTGTGTTTCTAAATTGGCAGGAGCCTTCTGTTCCTTTGGGGGGCAGCATTTGAATGTGAGATAAGAATTTGTGTAAATCCTCTGCCCTAGCCAGGAAATGAATTCACTACTCTCTGGGAATTGCTTTCTCTAATCCCTACCCCATAACGCTCCCCCGCAGCTTATGGCCTGAAAGAAAGATTCTCTTATCTTCCATTACGTTTGTCAGTCAGTAACCTGGTCGGGGAAGAAGAAAAAGAAATGTTGACAAACTTGGGAGCTTTGCCACAGAAGCCTTAAAGATAGCTTCAGATGCACCAGGAGGATACTCTTTAGTTCTTCAATGATGACTATCTCCAGCTCTCTTTATGGCCTCACCATCCTGTGTATGGCTAATAGAACTTTGCCAAAAGCACTGTCTGGCAATGAAGGGAGATGACAAAGTGATTTTATATATATATATTTGTGATAGAATTATTCCTGACCTGGTATCCCAGTTTATCTGCAAACTCCAGCACTCTTTGGATCTTTAGTTTGTTGAAAATTCATTTTGTGGAGGGTGGCTTTTTACCTGGGGAAACTCACTAAGTCAGTTATTAAGGACGGGTTAGTTTGTCAGAGCAGGGAAGTTAAAACCGCTAGTCTAAGAATTATCCACATTAGTCTGATTTCAGAGTCAAAGTTCCCAAAAGGCTTAGTGGGTGTGGAAAATGTGAAAGCGCCATCTCATATGAATCTTTCACTGCAGGTCACCGCAGTGCCATTGGATTCTTACTGCAATGACCGAAGTGCAGAATATGAGCGGCGAGTGCTGAAGGAAGGAGGGAGTCTGGCAGCCAAGCAGTGTTTGTTGAATGGGGCCCCTGAACTGGCGGCAGATTGGCTAAATCGATGGTCTCAGTTCTTTCCAGAACCAGCTGGAGGACTGTGGAGCATTAGGCCTCAGAATGGCTGGTCTTTCATCAGGATTCCAGGTGAGTCCTCCTTTCTCTTGGCATATGTTCCCAGCTTTGGCAAGGGAAGAACCAGGAAGATACTCCATGTGGTGGTTTCAGATATTCAGAATTCAAAGTTCTTGAGGTTTCTATTTCCTCTTTTACCCTTAGTGATTGTAAGTAAGAATGCTTAAGTAATTTGTGACTTGAGTGGAAATAGAAATCTTTTTTAGATTTCTGCCTAAATGCTCTCCTGTGACAAGCTTACAGCTGAGAGAGGAATATCACTCTTAGGGGTGGGGGCGGGGGCTGTAGGGAAAT
>NW_006787469.1:1863514-1879467 GCF_000442215.2 Lipotes vexillifer
GGAAATAAACTTGCTAGGAAAGGCTTCAGGTCAAGTGAGTACAGTCGTCTTGTGCAATTGCCAGTGGAATGAATGAGAATGTCGTCACTCACAGAAAGCCTAGTTTAAGTAGCATAAACAGTGTCCTGCACGAAGCACTAGAGATCTGAATGATAACCAGAAGAAAAACAGTGTTTTGTGCCAAAATGCTAGCGGATTCCCAGACCTACTAGAGTCAAGGTCAAGGGTTGAAAGGAAACTAGGTTTTCATTTTTGCTTTAGTGAGACTACTTTTAAGGAAACCGAACACAGGGTCCATAGGCTTATGTTCCTTGCTTACACCTGCAGGCACACTGGAGTGGTAGCTTAAAGCTACCATGTTCGTTTCAGTTGTCCAAATTCTCTGATGCTTTGATTGTATTCATCTTACTGGCATGTAAAGGAAGTTAACTAGAGTTAAGGGTTCAAAAGAGAGGCTCTGCTATTTCTAAGAGATAACTGGGTTATAGGCTTTAAGGCCTGGCTTTTCCATTTAATGTTAACTTTGTCAAGTGTCGAAGGACTTTGGGTCAACCTGTTAATTGCTTTGGGGGTACTTTGAACTGGAAGATACCGTTTTGTGTACAAGAGCAATATGTATATGGCCTCATATCTGACTTAAAACAGGTGAAAGCAGTGGGTGAAGGTATATTGTTAGAAAATAAGGGGAAAACCCAGGTGTAAAGCAGGCCTGAATAGTAGTTGGAATAGAGGAATAGAAGCCAGCAGGTTTGGAAACCACAGAGTCCCCGGCAGAAGATGAGTACAGGTGTTAAAAGAAGCAAGATAACACCTTATTTCTTCTTTCTCCCTTTTTCATTTTGACTCCTAAGTTCCCAGTACAGAAGGAGAAGGCTTATTGCTGGCGCTGTGGGAATCTCTTGTGGCTTTTCCTGTTCTTTGAAAGAAAAATGGACCTTGTTTAAATAGCAGGAAGTGTCTGAGTTCTCTTTGCATCGATAAAAAGCACCAGCCTCACTGGCTGTTTACTGTGAGAACCAACCAGCTCCTCACTGACCCCATTGTGCTCAGTAGACTGGCTGGGCAGGGCAGTGGGGGGTGGAGGGGTCACTGGAACCTGTATTTTATCTCTTTTTCCTCTATACTTTTACATTTTCTGTTTCCCTGGGAAGGGTTGGTTTTATTATATTCCTTGAGAGACTGACCAAAATCTTCTGGATTTCACACCTTGAATGTCTCTCTGTGTTTCACCAAGAGAAGTGTGTACAATCCCTTCAAAAGTCTCCTCTCCTTGGAAAAAGGAGATATTATTTTATCTGTTACCCTAATTTTACTGCCATTGGATACATTCATTTTGTCAGTGACCAGGATCTTATACTGTGGTCAGTAAGAGCTTGTATCTAAGTGAAAATACTGTAAGATTGTACTGTAGGATTGTAGGAAAGATTGCAAGAAAGTAGCGTAGGTCTTTTCATTTCAACATTTTTTGAGCTTCTTTTTGAAAGAAGGGGCTGGGCACAGGTTTGACTTGGCATGGCAGAGTCAGCCTAATTTCTAGGGAATTGTGCTCTTATTGGCTCTATGCCCTGCTTAGCAACAGGTGGTGCTCTTGTCCAGTGCAACTTTGGTAGCTCCTGAAAATTGGGTAATGGATGCCAGGCCCAGAAGGCAACAGTGTGCAGTGAAAGAAAACTGTTTTTTTCTGCTTAAGTGTTTTAAGGCTGTTGCTGATGTCACTTTCTTCTTGGACCTTTTCCTTCAGGCAAATCCTAAGAAATTCAATCCATCCACTTCCACCTCCCCCACCTAAACAATAACAAGCTAACAACAGGTGCGACTTCTTCTTTTAGGTGCATCAGAGTTCTCTTCTAAGTGTACATCTTCATCTCTGAGTTTTCCTAATCCTAGCATCAGTTTTTTCTGCTTGCAAAGTAAAGTAGATGTGGGAAGCAGGAAGGCATGAAAACCATTAAATCATGATTTTGAGATGAATTGAAGCTTCTGAATATTCAGACACAAGACAGATTTGTATATGCTTAAATATTTGTGTTGAGGGACTATATACGAATGGAAAGAGGAGATAAGCAGGCTGCAGAAATCTGATGTGCTTAGCTTGCCCACTCTCACTCAGTGACTGAAAAATATATGGGTTTCTTTTTTTCACTTTCCTGTGCTTTTAATGAGAAAAAAAGAAACTTACTGTCTGAAGCTGATTGGTACCTCTTTAGGGAATGTTTAGGAGCTATCAAAATTGAGGGACCTCAGGGAACCCAATTAAAGGAGAAGGGTAATTGGCAAGAAGAAATCCTTGAAGTTGTTACGAAAGCATTGCTGCCTGATCAGACTGGGAATTTATATCGGCCCCCTTGTCTGGTGCCAGCAAGAGGGCTTAGCAATCGGTTCTGTCCCAGCTGCAGTCATTTGATTGCGTTGGTAAGGAGACCAACAAGGAGAGTATTTCAATAATCTAAACAGGACCAAACAAAGAGGCTGAACAAAGGTGTATGCCACAGTGTCAGGGAGGGGGTGGTGGAGGAAGAAATGTGGCCTGGCAATGTTCCGAAGGTGGGAAAAGGCAGGCTGCAGTGCAGAGGAGTAAACATCCAGGACCTGTAGCTTTGTAGCAGAAACAGAGTGGCTGATGATTTGTTGTGGTGCTGTCAGCACATCTGTTCTCATTCGCTTTATACAATTAATTGTGCACTTGGCAGATAGTGGCGAGAACAGAGAAATGACAGTTGAAAACTTTTGGATTGCTCTCAACAGTCAGCTTCTGTAGTTCAGAGGAAAAACCACAGGTTCAAACCCAAAACTAAAGGTAGACAGTATGTTTTTCTTAACAGTTTTCTTTTTTTACTTTTAGTAGTTAGCTGTGTATGTGAGCTCTCTAGCCTTTCTGTCTCTCTTTTTGCATCCCACAGCCACTTGCAAACATACTATTACATCTCCCAGCCCCTTAAGTTTCATCTCTTCCCCTCCTAGTAGCAGCAATTGTTTAGGGTATGTTTATGGACCAGTCTGCAAACAGGAAACTCTACTTCCTGAAATGTGATGGGAGTTCAATGATACTGAATGGATAAGATGAAAATTTGTGAGTTAAGTGTTCTCTAAAGATCTTTGGCTGAAATGCCTTTTTTTTTTTAATGGGAAGAGGAAGGAGGAAGCACAAATTAGTGAGTGAAAGCAGCTTCCATTTCACAGAAACCCAAAGTCAGTCTTTCTGAAAAGCTGAATAAGCCCTAGTGTCTTTATTAAATTTCAACTTAGGATAATGACATTTACCAGCCAACCTATTTGAAATCATCCAAGAGAGGGAGGGTTTTTTTTAAATTTTGTTTTTGGTTTTGGTTTTTAGTGCATTTCTTGGTGTTCAAGTGTCTTTAGTGGCAGGCAAGAGCAGCCCTTGTTTCTCTACATTCTTATGCCTTTGGGAGGTAAACCATGTAGCCACAGGACTAGTAGAAACAGATACCTAGAGATAAGATGAACAAAGGAAAAACAGATTTCTCAGGTCACTTACAGCAGGTTTGGCATGGATATTACTCTTAGATGTCCACATTATACCTGCTGTCTCTTGAATAAAAATGTGGAGCAGGGGGGAAAAAAAATGTGGAGCAGGGAAACTTTCAGATGCCTTAGCAGCAGATGTCTGATTGGGAACTGTCAGTTGGGAGGGGACCTACACCTCCCTACTTCAGGATATTTCTTCCCAGAGCACTACTGGATATGATTTAACAGTGCTTTGCATTCTTCTCTAGAGTACTTTCCTGCTCTCATGATGACAAGCGTCCTGGTTGCAGTAATTTTGGCTGCATACAGCTTTGCAGTGAGTGATTTTGCTGCTTCAATTAAATATAATTTCCTGCTTCCCCCCTTTTCTTCTCCCTAGGCAAGGAGAGCCTCATCACTGACAGTGGAAAGCTGTATGCCCTTGATGTCCTGTTGACTCGGCTCAAGTCTCAAGGACATAGGGTCCTTATCTACTCCCAGATGACCAGGATGATAGACCTGCTGGAGGTAGGAGAAAGAACCTTGGGGACTAGGGCACTTTGACGTTTAAATTGCAGGAATCATAGATGTACGACTAATGTCAGTCCTGCTTAATGGGAACCCAAAACTTGTCTTCATGATTTGACCATCTATATGGGGAGGAGAAGCAACTCCTGGCGGATATGAAAGTGTGCAAAGGACTTCTTCCTCCTTCCTTGTATCAGTGAAATAGAATCCCCCTCCTCCCTTCCTTTACTAGTGAAGAAATTCCCGAATTTTAAAGCAGATCAGATCCTAGCAATTTCTTGAAAAGTCCTCTGAAATTCTGTATGGAAAACAAGATTTAGGATTAGTTCTTATTAGAGAGCAGCTATTCATCCTGAGTTAGTGTAGTGGGTCTCAACCTGACTACATTTTGCAGTCTTTTGGGGGAGCTTTAGAAAATACTGATGTCCCATCCTCAGAGATACTTATGTAAGAAGTATGGAATGAGGCCTAGGCATTAGGATAAAAAGCTCCCAAGGTGATTCTAATATATAACCAAAGTTGACAACCATTGGGTTATGGTGAAAGATACAGCTCTGTCTTACTATGCAGGGCAGATTTTGTTTCTTTTATTACTTCTGAGTTGACATTCTCTCTGCTTTCTTGTTGTTGAAGTAGTGGCTTATTATTTGAGGGAAAGAAAGTCATGGACATATAAACAGGAGTGAAAGTGAGGACAAATAATCACAGACCACTAGAGTAAGTTTTTCCTGCAAGAAAGTTGGAAAGCCATCTGTTGAGAGGCTAAAGCATCTGGATGTCAGTAGTGTATAAATATTCTCATGTTTTTTGGTGTGTTTTACATATTTAATAAGCCTTTAAATTTTAACCCTGCTACTCCAGGGACTAGTTGGTAATAAATAAGTGGAAATTGGACCATGATTATCCCTATCTAGGAATAAGGGAGTAGAGATTCTATCAGTGCAGAAGGAATGAAGGGTAGCAGTAGGGGAGAATTTTAGGTTCTTCAGAAGCCAAGGCTGGCTCACTGAATTTTGCAGTGAGTTTATCTAAATTCGGTGGCAGGCTCTTAAATAATCAGGCAACTTCTTTTAGCAAGAGACATAACAAATAATATTTGAGGTCAATTTAATCACTGTGTTTCATGTTTAATAAAAAGTGTTTAGCCTCTGGAATGCTGTCAACAGGCAGAAGTTTCTGCCTTTTTGTATTGTGAATAGGTCATCTATTTCTAAATGATGGAAAAAATCCTTATAAGTGACTGTGAGTCACCGTGATTAAGCCGTTGTGTTTGATGTTAATCTTGACTATGTTAAAGGTCCTAACAGCAATAATCGAAAATAAAAGGACTGCCTGCATCCTTAATATTCTGTTCAGGGACTTCCCTGGTAGCAGAGTGGTTAAGAATCTGCCTGCCAATGCAGGGGGCTTGGGTTTGAGCCCTGGTCCAGGAAGATCCCACATACTGCAGAGCAGCTAAGTCTGTGCACCACAACTACTGAGCCTGTGCTCTAAAGCCCATGAGCCACAACTACTGAGCCCATGCACTGCAACAACTGAAGCCTGTGCACCTAGAGTCCGTGCTCCACAACAAGAAGCCACCTCAATGAGAAGCCCACGCACCACAATGAAGAGTGGCCCCTGCTCGCCGCAACTAGAGAAAGCCTGAGCAGCAACGAAGACACAATGCAGCCAAAAAACAAATTTTGTTCAAACTAAATGATGTCAGCCGCCAAAACAATATGAGTAACTTTCTTTCAGTGGGACTCTTTTTAGATAAAGTGCACTTGCCTTTTCCTGAAGAGTCAGGAAAGTATAGATGAAATAGTAATCTTTCACTGATAAGAATTATAGAAAAGGTAGTATAATATGCTAAGGATTTTGTAAGGGAGTTAATAATCTTTTTTTTTCCCAAGGCTATATATCCATATATTATAGGGTCTTAAAAGCTGATTCACATTATAAGGGAAGTTCCAAGGAAAAGGGGGTGAGCCACCAAAAAATCAGCTAGCTCTGGTAGATGAAGGCAAGTGTGGGTAGGTTAAGTGACACAGTCCTGCATCTTAGTCCCTTATTCTGTATATTGCACACTTTTAGGTACTCATAAGAATCACTAAGATAAGTAATTCAAAGTATGATAATGAGTTTTGTTCAGTATGAGTGCTGTGAACACTACCCACCAGGGTCACTTCCTGTCTGTCTATAATCCAGCAGGATTTTTAGAGGGGATGTGGGTAGGCTTAGCAATGAAGGCAGCTTGAGAATCTTCTTTAAATGTAGTTGCATTGCTCTATGGGGAATTCTAAATTAGGGAAAAGCAGATTCAAAGCCTGAATTTCACAACTGCTAACATTCCTTAGCCATGTGTGTAACATGCTTCTAGGATGTTGAAGCCAGAATATGTTGCAACTGTTTGTACTGAAAAATTAAAATGAAACTGTTGTCTAGTTTCCTTACTACTATACTATTCTTTTTCCTTCAACATTAAATTTTAAAGTTTCTTTTTTTCAGTCTATTTATGTGTTTTAATATTATTTACTCAAATGAACCACGTTTTGTATTCCAAGAGTTTAGTCCTCCAAATATATATATATATATATATACATATATATATATATATATATTTTTTTTTTGGCGGTACACGGGCCTCTCACTGCTGTGGCCTCTCCCGTTGCGGACCACAGGCTCCGGACGCGCAGGCTCAGCGGCCATGGCTCACAGGCCCAGCTGCTCCGCGGCATGTGGGATCCTCCCAGACCGGGGCACGAACCCGCATCCCCTGCATCGGCAGGCGGACTCCCAACCACTGCACCACCAGGGAAGCCCCTCCAAATATATTTTGTGGGCATAGAATTACAGTGCCCACAATGTTTAATATTTGTCTAATCATTTATAGAAATGTAAATGTATTGTGGATTTTAGGACAGTGCAGGATTAGGTCTACTTTTCATTATCTTTTCGAAGAGTATTATGGGTTTTTCAGTCACTTTCATGATGGAAGCTTTCATTGTAAACATTCATTAGAGCCATGTTCCACTTTAAAACATGACCTAGTATTAATTTTAAAAAATACCTTGACCCTTGGCCTTGCTTCTTCATTCTCAGAGTGTTGTGGTTTTTGTTTGCTTGTTTGTTTTTTTAGATTAAAAAAAAATGTTTTCAGTATTCTCTTTTTCCCTTGACATCTTGTACCCTGTATATCAAAGATGGAAGAAGGGGCTTCCCTGGTGGCGCAGTGGTTGAGAGTCCGCCTGCCGATGCAGGGGACGCGGGTTCATGCCCCGGTCCGGGAGGATCCCACGTGCCGCGGAGCGGCTGGGCCCCTGAGCCATGGCCGCTGGGCCTGCGCGTCCGGAGCCTGTGCTCCGCGACGGGAGAGGCCACAGCAGTGAGAGGCCCGCTTACCGCAAAAAAAAAAAAAAAGATGGAAGAAAAACTTGCAATAGAGCAGGAATTTGAGCTCACATGGGGCTGTTGAAGCTCTGCTGTGTAGCTGTGGAGCATGTCAGCATCTCTTTTATCTAACAGCCTTCTTGGGTTTTTTTTGTTCTGTGCCTTAGCCTTGGCTATGTGTTTTTCTGTTTCTGTGACTCAGAAGAACTAAAAGATAGTAAAAATTCACACACTTTTGTATGGCCAGGATTCCATTTTGTGAAAAATACTAGTTCTAAGCACTTTGTATTTGCTCAGTATTTTCTAAAGTGATTGATAGCCTCCTTCTCTTGGGCAAAAATCTGACTTTAATTTAAATTTCAAGTGAATATATCAGATCTTCTTCCAAATAGAATTCTATATTCAGAAATATTTCATCTTGTCCCATGGTATCCAAATAGTATTTCCAGATAGGGGATTTAAAAAGGGGACTACTTAATTTCCAAGGCCAGGAATTTTTAGTGTGCCATGGGTAGAAGTCAAGGACATAAATAAGGGAGGATATCACAGGTCACTAAGTTATGTTATCAGTTTATTTTTATTTCCTGAGTCACATACAGGGTCTTGCCTGATGGGGGTACTATGGACACAGACATAGCCCCTATGCCTTTGGGATGGTGGCATCCAACTGGATGTCAGACAAAACTTTTCCCACCACCACCATTTTACCCTATAGTTTGGGATACTCCCCATCCCTCCCCATAGTTTAGTAGTTGCAGAGAGCTTTTAACTCACTACAGATGACTTACATTATCTCTGAGTCATCTCTTTTGAGATTCATTCCTATTGCATCAAGCAACTGAGTCTGTAGTTCAAGGAAATAAGCCTCAGTATTTTCTATGCGATACAGAAATACTTGGAAAGGGTCAGCCAACTGGTGCTGTATGTGTGATTGTTAAGTACTGAAACCCAGACAAATCTTGCACTACACCAATATATGAAAATAATGCAACACAGAATTAAATACAGATAATCCATAGCTAATGATGATATTTGAGACACTGGGTTGTGTAACTTGCCTAGTCAGCAAGTACCTCACTGGGGAAGGATTCATCCCAAACAGACATTCTATCATTTATGGGCTGGCTTTTCTCAGAACTCCAAGTAACCTTTGGGAGCTGTGATTCTGAACATACAGGGAAACTGAGTATTTTAAAACTGCTCCGTGGAATGAAAAGCAAATTGGGGTCACTGTTAACTAGCATTTTCATTAGGTCTTAGAAGTAATAGAAAGAAATGTGTTTGCTTACAACCACACTATATTTATTCTGTTTAGTTCATTTCTTTTTCATGCCAACTATGAGCGAGGCACTGTGCTAGGCAGAAGTAAATACCAGTTAAATGTGGTCTTTGACTTTAAGAGATGAATCTAGTGAAGGATTTATGTATGTATGTTTATATATGTCTCACACAAATAACTGTCAAGTGTACCCTGATACTAATGCCAAAAATAAAGCATAAAGAGAGCTGAAGATAGCAAGAGGGATGATACATTTATTTCCAACTGGGTCACTTCGGGAAGGCTTCACATATGGTGACATATGAACTGAACTTAAATAGAATTTCAACGATGAGGAAAAAGGGCATTTCCAGACTAAGGAAACCAGATGTAAAAAGGCACAGACGTGGGAAGGTACAAGACATTGGGCAGTGGGGAGTAGTTTAGCATAACTGAAGCATATGGTATAGAAGAAAGGGGAATAACAAGTAGGGTGAAGGCAGATTATGGTGGGCCCATGAATGCTTTGTGATTGCTCCAGAGGGCTCTATATTAGATAAGGGAAGGATAACTATCATATTTCACTTGGTGCAATTTGCTTGGACAAAAGAGAAGTTGTAATAGACGTTGAGGGGAGCCTCACTTTTTGCCGGTGATATACACCAAAGATGGAAAGGGGCATGTCCAGGAAAATAAAGTTACACTAGGTCTGCAGGTTTGTGGATCATACTGAGTCTTCCCCTCAGATTTTTCTGTGACAGTGAAATTGGGATAAAATGAACATCAGAGACAACTTTGAAATAGAGAAGAAGTCTCAGAGTGGAAGGTTTGCGTTAGGGATATATAAACATTTGCCTTTATTTTTTCAAGTGCCCAGTTACCCTTTTTTTATGATGATCATGGATGGGGGTTATAGTCATAATATATTAAGAACCTTGTGGGGCTTCTCCCTCCCCTTTTTTTTCCCGCTAGTGGTAGTGAGCTTCTGTTCTGTCTGGGAAGCAGTAGGTGGAGGGGTTAAGCTAAAGGCTCTGGATCTAGTCTACTTGAGTTCCCATCCTAGCTCCATGCCTACTGCCTGTGTCACTTTAGAGACCTTGCTTAACATCTATAAGATATGGGAGTGACAATAATAACACCTACCTGAAAGGCTATAGTGAGGATTAGATAAGCAAAACCAGGTAAAATACACAGAATAGTGATTGTCACTTAGTAAATGTTCAGTAAATGCTAGTCGTCATCGTTATCACTACTACAAGGTGAACCTAGACCCTTTGTTTTACGCCCCTGGGTGTGTGAATGTTTGCTTTTATTTAGTATACTTTATTTTATTTTATTTTTTTTTTTTTTTTTTTTTGCGGTACGCGGGCCTCTCACTGTTGTGGCCTCTCCCGTTGCCGAGCACAGGCTCCGGATGCACAGGCTCAGCGGCCATGGCTCACGGGCCCAGCCGCTCTGCGGCATGTGAGGTCTTCCCAGACCGGGGCACGAATCCATGTCCCCTGCACCGGCAGGCGGACTCTCAACCACTGTGCCACCAGGGAAGCCCATCTAGTATACTTTAAAGGATTGAGAGGCACTTGCTGAAACTATTTTGAGTTATGCTAATAGCTCTGTTCACATGCTACTGCTCAAAAAGTAGGACTTAGGGATGTGTTCCAGAACTGACCTGTCTTCTCAGTTTGTATTCTAAGACAGTGGTTTTTCAACTGATGGGGTTGGGTACAGGACAGGAGACCTAGGTGTAGACATTAAACAGGTGGGGCCTGGACTCCCTACCCTTCTTTGTTAGCTAGAATAGTAATTTTTTTAAAAATCTATTTTATATTAGAGGGATTCCATATAAGAGTTTTCTTGAAAAAAGTGTTCCAGTGCTTTAGAAATAGCATAAGGGTATGTTCTATAACAGTGTAAATGTACTTACAAGTCACACCTCTTAAATGCAGATTTTGATTTACTAGATATGGGGTGTGCCCCTCAGTTCTGCATTTCTAACAAACTTCATGTGTTGCTCATCTGAGAGCCATGCTGAGATAGCATGATTCTAAGGGACCCTGCCCTGCCTTTCCTCTGGAGTGGTTGTTCTTAGCTCTAGAAATAGGGTATCTATTGCAGTCATCTTTGGAGCTTTTTAAAAATAAACCGATCTAGGCCCTAACCCAGACCTACAGAGTCAGAATTCCTGGGGTGGGACCCAGGAATTTTAATCCCGGCTGAAAATCACTACTCAGATGCCAAGAGTACATCTTGTCCATAACCCCTTTGGCTTCTTCAATAATTTTTTAAAATAGTATCTACTAGAACTGTATAGGTCTAAAGACTTCCTAAATGTTAAAAGCCATAATCTTTATTTTATTAGTTCAAGCAGAATTAGAGCTTACTTTGGTTAGTGGTTATTGATCCACTTGAGAATACTGGTGTTCACATTTATTTAATTAAGGGAGGATACTAAATTATGAGACTTCTGGGAGGGGAAGGTCTACATTTGGTTTCTCTTTTTTCTTCACTGCTTTAAGTGGAAAGGAATTCTTGGTTTACAAGGTTCCAAGAAATTTAATCATACTGATGGATCATTTTCTGAGCTTTTCCTAGATAACCCAAGTAGACTTGGGTTAGAAATGCCCTTGGTTTCTACAGAGTGCCAAGTGTCAGGAAGAACTGGGTAACGGTTGGCCTTTCTGTACCATAAGCCCTTCTTAATGCACAGGAATGCTAACATGACACGGTTCCTACAAAACACAGTAAAGTCATCCAGTAAGCAGTAGTCATCCAGCAGTGGTCCTCAGGCATGGGAGTGAATTACAGACTATTGGGGGATGAATGAGAATGCTGTGCCATCCTTGAAAGACATTTAAGGGACTTCAGTGGTGGCGCAATGGTTAAGAATCCACCTGCCAGTGCAGGGGACATGGGTTCGAGCCCTGGTCCAGGAAGATCCCACATGCTGTGGAGCAATTAAGCACATGCAGCACAACTACTGAGACTGCGCTCTAGAGTCCGCGACCCTAGAGCCTGTGCTCCACAGCAAGAGAAGCCACTGCAATGAAAGGCCTGCCCGCGCACCGCAACTAGAGAAACCCTGTGCGCAGCAAAGAAGACCCAGCACAGTCATAAATAAATAAATAAATAAATAAATAAATAAAGTTTGTTTAAAAAATAAATAAATAAAAATAAAAGACACTTAACTGCAAAACTCAGCAAATAGTTACTAATTAACCAGTCTCGGCTACTGGCTTTGAAAAGGATATATTAAGCAAGACTCTTAAGATGGATATTAGAAAGCCATTAGAAAACCTTTTGATATAGAGATTGTTAAGTGGGGATAGATTTTTTTAAATAGATTTTTAAACTAACTTTTCAAAAGTACTATGACTACTATCAAATCATTTGTTGTTAGAATTTGTCTTTTTATTTTAAAAAAATAGAATTAAATTTTATGTTAAATCATTAGGTGTTTTTAGGATCATAGGAGAACTGAACTAAGAATGGAACAGTTCTTGAAATTAACAATTTGAAAAAATAAGGCTTTTCTTTCCAGATGAGCATTTGATTAAATTACCTATCTTTCCCAAATAGCCTAGAGTTCTAGAGAGCTGTCTAGGATAGCTTTGGTGTAGCCAGAATTTGTGAATGAAAGAAATACTGAATTGCCTTTTTAGCTCAGTCTTTATCTTATAGATGTTTTTCTGTATTGTCAGGATATAGCTATTCCTCTGTTCTGCTTTTAACTGCTGTTTCCATGTCCATTTACTTGTTGTTTTGAAGCTATTTACTGAAATAGGATCTAAACTCAACTAAGCCTTCTGAAATCCCACTATTCCCCTGGGTGAGAGAGCAAAGGCTTAAAGCAGCAAATGAGAAAGATTCACTTCCGTTGCCTCAGTAACAGGTTGTCTATGATCAGTGTTGGTTTGATTATGGCCTAGGATTAATATCTCTAATGTTGTTCTGACCTTGATATATAAATGATATGAACAGCAAGATCTACAAGAAGGTTCATTCATCAGTCCTGTCACTAAAGTTGGAAGTTCTGGTTCATAAGGCAAAAGAGTGCAGTGCCTATGCAGGAAACCCACCTTTTGGTTAAAGTTCAAATCTGTGGACTGTCTCTCTATAATCTAGGTATTTTGTTGTTCTGGATGGCAACATCTCCTGATTGGATTAGCTGCCCAGGTATAGTGAGCCTCTAAAGACCATCATCATGCTGTCATGTTTCATCTTCTTTCCTGAATTCCTCATCTAAACACCCCCTACTCTTCTGCCATTAACCCATTCCCATTATAGGGCTCTACCACTAAATGTGAAGCTTGCTTTGACTGAATATTTTCTGCCCCGCCCCCCCGTGATTACCAAAGCCCTTAAAGAACCACCTGGAGACAGAAGGAAATAGTGAAAAAAGGAAGAAAAAGAAATATATATATATATATATACACACACACACACACATACATACATACATACATACATACACACACACATATATATTTCATATATATATATCAACTTACTCTAAGAGTGCTGCCACATACACTGTACCAGTCATTCCAAACTGTAACCTTCTGTGCTGAAGTACCCAGCCAGGTATAAGAGGTCCATAATGAGAATACTACAGTGAAAGAACATTCAACCACAGAAAATTAATAGAAACGTCTCCCAAATGTAGAAATTATTAGTCTTTTTCAATAGGAAAAAGGTTTCTTTGAACTGAAAAAACTGCTTCATGGTGTTTCTTATAAATAGGCAGCTGTATTAGCTTTTTATTTTTTGGTTGCCTTGGGTCTTCGTTGCTGCGCGTGGGCTTTCTCTGGTTGCAGCGAGCGGGGGCTACTCTTCATTGCAGTGCACGGGCTTCTCATTGCGGTGGCTTCTCTTGTGGAGCACGGGCTCTAGGCATGTGGGTTCAGTAGTTGTGGCACACAGGCTTAGTTGCTCTGTGGCATGTGGGATCTTCCAGGACTGGGGCTAGAACCCGTATCCCCTGCACTGGCAGACAGATTCTTAACCACTGCGCCACCAGGGAAGTCCCTGTATTAGGTTTTGGTAACAGTCCCTCTGCAAGTGGACTTTTTGAAACATAATCCATATAATCGGGGTAAAGAAAGGAAATCAGTGCTCATTTGGACATATCTGTAAGAGGAATTGCAGCTTCCAAGAATGGAGATACATACCCTCTATTGCATCTCTTGAAATCTCTTCTCCATTCTTAAAAGTTTTAATTCCTCTTAACAGCTAATGCCAAGAACATTCTCTGCCATGGAAAGTTACCTTGTCTTCTGTTCATTCTGATGCTTAGGCCTCCCTTAACAGTGATGTGTGCTGTGCTGGGAGAAGGGAGCTTAGGTTGTAAATTCAAGGACTTTGGTCAGCAAGAATTTGCTGGAGAGAAACCCATTGGGGTGGGTGTTGCTGAAAGAAAACTGGCTATTCCATCGCCATGAGGGACATCTGGTTAGTGACTGAAAAGCCATTTTGGTTTACATATTTCGTTTTGTTTAGTTTGTTTTTTTACAAAACCTACAGAAATCTGCAGGAATAAGATTAGTTTCTAAGTTGAAATTGAGAGTTCTTGTAATCTTCAGGGTACCCTCTATTTTCGCACACTGACAATAAACTCATTTACGAATCAAATTCCTGTACTTCTGAGATTGCTTTCTCCTCATTCTGGATAGAATGACTTGCCCCCGATATGGATGAGGTGGGTAGATGCTTGTGGAAACTAGAATGCAGTAATTTGCATCAAACTTATTATATCTTTTTACTCTGATTGGCAGGAATATGTGGTTTACAGGAAGCATACCTACATGAGGCTTGATGGCTCATCCAAGATCTCAGAGAGGCGGGACATGGTTGCTGATTTTCAGACCAGGTAATGTTAATAGGAATTACAAAAATGGTCATTTGATTTTCCTGTAGTTGAGATGGTGAGTTAAAAGAAATACCAACACATCTCAGATTGTTAAACAATCATGATATAATTTCTGCTATTTTATGAGGTAGCTAGATCTGCTTATAGTGGTTTAGATTTGTGTGTCTGTGAAAGAGAGAGGAAATGAATAGTTGGTAATTTTAGTGCCAAATCAGTGCCTGTTTTTTTGGGCAATAAAAGAAATGATTTCTGAGTATGAACCAGGATCCCTCTTATGTGAATAATATATACATAGAAAAAAGTCCACAAGGCTATATTCCTAAATGTTAACAATGGCTATCTCTGGGTATTGACTTACAGATGATTTTCTTTTTGTTTTTGCTTACCTATTTCATTTTGTATAAGTTTAAAGAAAAGAAAAATACTTGCTTTTTCCTGCTTCCCCTCTAATATTGTAGTAGTACAGTGCAGTATGACAAATTGCAGTAGTGTGCAATCTGTTCATCTGCCAGCTCTTAGTTATAGTACTTCTTCCACCTGATAATGAGCCTATGAAATTTCAAATACTGCCTGCTGGATGCTGATGGCCTACAGAGCCATAATTATCCCAAGTGCAGGTTCTCATTGTAATAAGCAGGGTCTGCTTACTGCTCTCTCCAAGGAGAAAGCTGGCCTCTGCTAGTGACAGGTCTCCTGAACTCCACCCTTAATTTTCCTTAGACCTGGAGAACTAAGGAATAGAGTAGATCTTAATGTTCTGTAAGTCAGAACAATTCTGAATTTTTGGTCTTTAATTGTGTAGTCTGTTAATATTTAACTTTGGAATTCTTGGGTAGAAAATTAAGCACATAGCCGTTTGTATTTAGGTTGCAATTTTTAGTTTCTTTCATTTCAGTTTTAAAGCATGTTTTACGTCAGCATAAAACAAATCCGTAGTTCAACATAGAATATCCTCTGATTGAGAATTTTTGTTATTGCACGGTCCTTTATAACACAGTATGGGGAAGGAGATACATCCTGATGTTTTGGTTTACAGTATATACTCAGACCAATAACTCCTAGGTTGAAACTACTTCTGCGTTCAGGTGCCTGTTTGACCAACAATGGAGGGGAAGAGCTGCTTTGGACCCATTTTAGTTTGTTACCTGAAGCAGGTGGTAGATGACCTAACTTAGCTTCTTACCTAGCAGAAGCTTTCGACTGATTCTTAAATTGATTATTTGAGTGAGACATGTGTAATCATAGTAGTGCCTCCTAGCACTCCATACTGTGTGCACCTCTCCCCACCCCCAAAAAAGTTTACCAGCTGATCTTTATCTTTCCTTGATTTTGAAATCAAATGACATACATTTCACTATGTCCTTATCTAGTCCAACCTTCAGAGCTCCAAATAACAAGAATCTTACATACAAGATCTATAGACTATGTTTCCCCCAGGGTGCCTATGTTTTCTCCAGGAAT
>NW_006787469.1:1879509-1907327 GCF_000442215.2 Lipotes vexillifer
GGAATGCCAGCACTTCAGTGATTTGGGCACAGTGGTATAAGGCAGCATGAGTTGTGTGTTAAAAGAAAAGCCATTAAGTAATAGATCTTTTGCCTATTACTGTTTGTGGTTTTTTTCTACTAATATGTTCGATATTGTACATTTGAGAATCTGATTTATAGCAAAGCTATTTTTTTTTTCCCAGTAACAGTTGGGGCCATTGTATATTATATGAAATGCCTATTGAGGAAAATTTGAGAAATATTTGATGAAGAAAGTAAAAATCACCCACAATCCCATCACTGTTAACATTTTGGTTTATTCCTCTTGTGTTTGATGTGTGTATGTAGTTAGATTTATATGTTGATACCATATTGTAGAGATGACTGTATCCTCATTTCTTCCACTTAACAGTATATCATAAAGGTCTTCACATATCATTTAAAAAGTCATTGTAATCATTATTTTTAATGATCAGTATTCCATTACATTGGATATACCACCTTTCTGTTGTTAAAATCTTGAGTATCTTTGTTACAAAGCTTTGTCATCATTTTAGATTATTTTCTTAATATAGATTCAAACAAGAGAGATTATTGAGTAAAGGAATATGAATGTTCAAGACTGCATATTGTCATATTGCTTTGTAGAAAATTCTACTGGTTTAGAGTCCAATCAGAGCTGTATTATGTTGACTTCTAACAGTTTGGGCTTCTGAGTTGTAGAGCTACAATTTTTCTTCTAGCTGAAGCAATTCCCAGAAAACTGGACTGTGAGATCCAGGCCTCACTACATTTTACAGTGACCTTTTAGTGGAAAAAATCAGTAGGTGTATCTAATTTACTACTTCTAAAATCTCTTATTTAACTTGTGATTACTTGGGCAATCACACTAGCACACATTAGTCTTGAAAAGCTTAGCTTTAAAAGAAGGGTATTTTCACCATTAAATTATACTAGATCTGCTTAGTAAATATCTTGTTTTTATGCTTTCCTGGAAAACCTTACTTGAGCATCCAAATTCTACAACTTCTAAGAATTACTTAGGGAGCAATGAGTTTTATTTAGATACTGAGTAACAATCGTTTTAACACCTGCATCTGCATCTAATATTAGGTAAAATGAAAAAACAGACTAAAGTCTTCTTCCCTTCCTACATATGAGCTAGATGGTAGAGTTAGGATTGTGGCTAGGAAATAATCTCCTACCTCACGTATAGAATCTGAACTGTGCCTATGCTGATTAGAAGCTTGTCAGGCAGGTCCCTCCAAATGGTATCTAAATTTACAAATTTGAATGGCAACAGTAGCCCAATATAGAGAAAAAGACAGGTGTTTTTGAAAACAAAAAAGCACGACTTGCCAAATATTTTCATTATTATTAATGAAAAGACATCAAAAGAAAAAATTGTAGTTTCAACTGGAAAGCCCTGTGGCTCAAAGGTCAGCCAGAGTAAACAAGAACTCCTATAAAAAGCCATTTACATTCCCTTTATACAAGATTTATTTATGAGGGATCCTTCCAGGAAAGAGTCTGACTGAGACTAAAGACTGTTTGGCCAGGATGTCCTGACTGGGCAACATTCAGAACACGTGACCAGTGCGTGATCCTAGAAGCCATTCACAAGGTCTTTGCTCTAGGTTGCCTTGGCCTTTGCTTCCCTTCCTCCTACCCCATGAGGTTTGCCAATTGGATCCCCCTGATTATCTGATTACTTGGGTGACCATTTGGAAAACGTGAGAAAAAATGAGTGTAGTGTGGATTTTTCCTTCTTGGTGAGAGTATAAAGCTCCAGTATCTTTAATTCTGGCTCTTTTTCAGTCATTCAGCAAGTCTTCACTGCAGTCAGCTAGGTACCTAGCACTATTTGAGTATTTTGTTGCATAGTAGCCTCAGGGGCCATTAACTAAAGAAGAGTAAGAGTGAGACTTAGGCATGTCTTTGCTACATGATTTCATAGGCTCCTTCACAGCCCCCCCTGAAACCTGGTCTCTATGGCCCCTTCCAATAGAGACCCTGAGTTGAGATTCCTCTATAGCCCCCTAGAGGGCACCCAAACCATCATGTTGCCTTCTGGGATTCTGTTTTCTTTCTTTTAGTCAGCTCCCAAAACATTAATTCACATTATCAATACTAGATTTATTAAGTAGAAAGGAACTTCTCAACAGTTCAGTTTAGATGTGTTTTTGTTTACATATTATCCAACAGTGTGATCCAGGATGGACACTAATTTCCTTGATTTTTAATCACCCAAGGTTCCCATAATCCTTATTTTTCCATTAAGTATGATGAAATTACATTGAATGCAGCCAAATGTTGCTACTTACCATCTACCTCATCATTAAAAGCATCTTCTCAATAAATAGTTAATATATCCCCCCAAAATTTTCCACCGTTAATGTTTCTAAGTTTTGCTACTAATTTATTTTTATCTATATTCCTTTCTCTAGTGTTTTTTTCTGTATATAGTCCTTGTTTGTGAATGATTACCACTTCTGGGGACTTACCTCTCTGACTGTCCAGACTATGGAAATGACCCATCTTTTTGCCTCTACTCTTTTACTATAGATCCCAACTGCCTTCTTTCTCCCTCCCTGTGCCATCCCTGTTCCCCCATCCCCACACCAACAAAAAGTCCTAGGCATCGGGTGACTCCATCAGCTCTTACACAGATATCGGAGAGAAGCCTCTGACCCCTGCCTTTGTGTCCACAGAGCAGGAAAGAGAGATGTGTGGGACTGAGCAATCTTCCTAAGGCCAGAGTGGGAAGGATTATTTTATAGAGATTAGTATGGCCCTGGAAGGCTACATCAATTTTTATTTGAAGCCTTATTGTGGTTAAATATTCTCCCATGGGCTGTGAGGTATCAAGCTTCCATTTATATCATCCCATATCTATGGGAAAATGTGTTTGTAAACTAGCAGATGCCTTTTAACTTTTTGGTTTGCCCTTTATGATTTAACCATGAAAGATGACATCTTATAAATAAAATTCTGAAATATTAAACTTTATGATAAAATTCAAGGATAAACGAGCAGAACTTTCATGAGAGTACAATACTTTTGGAATTATGCCCTACAAGAGGCCTCCAAACATGATTTGTTATCCATGTCTGCCTCTAGGAAAGCTGTATTTAATTGAAAGCAAATTAATGGACAGATCTCTACTAGGACCTACCCAGCTTAGGGATTAACCAGGATACTTATTTCAGAATAGTTCCTTCACTGGTATTCATGTTTGACATTGATATGTCATCATTTAGTCACTTCAACTATTTTCAGAGCATCCTCATTTCATAGCACAGGAAACAGACCTTTAGCAGCCAAGTGACTTTACCAAGGAAGAACAGCATCAAGGGATGAGAGCATCCTGATGTCAGTGTGTTTCTTTTTTCTTTATTTTTTTTTTTTAACTGGAACCCACAGAATAAAATTCATCTTACATTGGGATTTAATACATATCTACCATATCTGAAATCACAAAACAATACTTATCCTTATGACCTTTGTTATATTATAATATTTTCTAATCTGTTCTATTTCTTTCTTTAATTTTTGGTCCAGACTCACCAAACTGATTTCATGACCAATGATAGGTGTGACCTGCAATTTGAATAACACTGATATAAATGAATTTCTACTTTTATTCCTCATTATAGTCATAGAGAAAGGGGGTGAGCAGCTTGATTTAGAGGGCTGTAAAGTTTGTTTACCAGTATAAGGCAGTCCCTTTCCCTTAGAAGTGTTCTGGAAAATAACCTCAGGTGGCAGGAACATGAAAATGCAAGATAGTCTTGAAATATATTTATGTTATCTGCAGGAACTGGGCTCAAACCGAGCCCCTAGTGGTATGTGTATACATAGATAAATCTTACAGTCGAAGACTGCTCTTTGTGATCTGGCATGGCCCTTGTTCCTAGAAGATATTCAGTGAATATTTGCTGCCTGAATGAATGACAGTGTCACCTACTGATTTATTTGTAATTCTGGGTTTCTTTAATAGGATGTAGGATGTAGAGGGAAGATGAGAAAACTGTCTTGTTTCTGTTAAGGGTTATGTTGGCATTTGTCAAAAAGTACTTTAATTTCAGCCTGTCTTCATGGATTGATCCTAACTTCAACGTAATACTTAGAAGTCATAACCTGAGTCTTAATCCTGACCTCGGGTCATTTTTCTGGGACTAACTTTCTTCATATGAATTTTAGTGCTTTGGAGTTAAAATCATTAGTTCCCAGATTGTTGGAAGTCATGATTCTTTGGGAAAACACCAGGAAATACTGACTTATTTGTCCCCTCTGTATGAACTGGGAATAGTTTGACTTGCTAAAAATATGACTGTTACAGAAAGAGAGGTCTCTACTTCCATAGCATATTTTTCTGTTACATTTGCCAAATGTTTATAATTATATTGCCTACCAGTCAATATTAGTGGGCAGCAAAAGTTTATCTGCAAATTGGAAGGTGACTACCGTGGTTTGATTTTAGCAACAGAGCACCTTTGTACAGTGTGTCAGAGAAACCTGGATCAGGTCTGGGTAACCACCAAAACTCTTTCTAGGCCTAGCTACTGTTCTTTGTCCAGAGATCCCTCTCTTTTGCCACATGCCATTTTTCTTTTTCATTTTTTCCTCTTAAAATATCCCTCCCTCTTCTGCAGGAATGACATTTTTGTGTTCCTGCTAAGTACACGAGCTGGAGGACTGGGTATCAATCTGACTGCAGCAGATACAGTAAGTAACAAGAGCACAAAAATACACTGGATATGCGGTTTTTCTACTATAAATATGTTGTTCGGTTGGCCTTATCCTTTATTATGTGTCACAGACTTTTTATTTCTTTGTCTCTTGTTGTGTTAAAAGACAATAGTGGCACTTTGCCTGGAACTGGAACATTTTAGCTTTCCTTTTGGGCTTTTGTCTCCATTTTCTTATTCTAAGTTTCTTACACATTCATTCAACACATATTTAGTAAATGCCTCCTATGTGTCTGATAGTGTTGTAAACACTTGGAATATGTCAGTGAGTAAACAAACTGGAAAAAAAAAACACTCAACTCAACTAACCAGATGTGTTTGTTTTAGGAGCTATAAGTGAACAAATCAAAAAGTTGTTTTATTACTCTTATGCATTATTCCATCATAGGAAAAACTCATATTTTTGTATCCCGAACTTATAAACATGGTTGGAGAGCAGTGAAATTGGTGATTTAAAAAATAAAATAAAAAGACATCCCATCAAATTATCCTTTTATGCCCAATCTCCTTGGAGGAATACTTCAGCATCTGAAAGAGAGAAGAAAAGAGCATTCCTTTTGTGTCTCAGATTTATTCCCAGGTTACAAATATATTTAAAAACAGTATCAGTAACCCTGACACATAAAAATGCATAAATGGGAAATTGTTTTGTAGAAGGCATGATTCTGCAAATGTCATTTAATGTGATCGTTGTGGTACCTCTCTGTGAAATACAGAGCATCAGAATCCCCACAAATATGAGGAGGATGCAAACTCTGGAGGGTCATGGAGAAATGAATGAAGTACAAAGGTGAAGAAGCTTGAATAAATTCACAGCAGCAGAGCTGGAACTAGATCCCATGTTCCTCAGGTTCCACTTGTAGCCTGTGTTCATTCTTTCTCCTTGTTAACTGCTACACTGTAGAACTGCCTGCCTTCAAGAATGAAGAACAGATTCTGTAACATCACCAAGTAGAATATCAACCATAGGACTCAGCGGTACCTTCCTCGGCATCTAAACCACTTCAGCCAATTAACATGCTGGGACAGGGGTCCAGGGCCTGGGGACTGCTGGAGGCATAACTGGGTAGATTCTGTATCTTATGTGCACATCATCAGCCTCAGTCATCTTAAGAGAAGGGAGTCATTGGTGGTAGTGTTGTTCTTGTGGGTTTTCTGATGAGGTAGCTCACTTGGTGTCATATCAGCAACCTTTCTCTTTGCCCCTTGGTTCTCTACTCTAGTTTTCAAGCATACTGTCCCAGTTAGTCATACTCTTTTTTTTTTTTTTTTTTTTGATGAATTATTTTGGTTATCAGTTTGTGGGTGATAGAGGGCAGATTCCATAGCTTTTGGGTTTCTTCAAATTAGAGAAATGAGACCTGGGTTTGAATCCCAGCTCTGCTGTTCACTATATGAAAGTGAAACAGTTGCTTGACTGCTCTAAACCATAGTTTCCTCCTCAATAAAATGAATATAATAATCCTTCCTTCTCTCATGGTTGTGAAATGTTACCTAGAAACATGTGACCCCAGTGCCTGCACATTAATAGCCCTCAGGAATCCTGTGACCCTTGTAGCCCCAAATGAGAGAGCCAGGTCCAGGACTTCATTATTTATACTGGGCCCCAAATACCCCTCCTTTCCCCTAGGCCTTGTCTGCCTGGCTCTGTGCTCACCTCTGCTGCTGTGGGAAAGCTGGGGATGGGAGTCCAGGGAAGGCTCTGGATTCCCAGGGCGGGTGAAAACAAATTCACACATGATGTGGATTGAAGGGCCAGAGTTGGGGATTGGGAGCCTCAGAGGAGGAAGAGAGCCGATTGGGGAGGAAATACTCCAGAGCTTGCACTGGTTCAGCCCTGCTGTGTCCTGGAGGCATGGCTGGAAGAGGGGTGGAAACTCTTAGGAGCTTCCCAGGGGGCAGTAGTTTCTTCTCCGGCACCTTTGTTCCCCTCCAGGGTTGGTTGATATTCCTCTCCTGTGTCTCTGCACAGCCCCCAGGAACTGGGCCTGAGTTTATCTCTGGGTCTCCTGCTTCCCCTCCTCTCCACCCCCGACCCCGGGAAGCCTTTGTCTCAACATCCCAACCACAGTTATCCTTAGAGAGGCCCAGGTACCTGTGTGAGAACGCCAGGCAGGTGGTGATCAAGCTAGGATGTGAACCCAGGAGTGAAGACTGGTAGTCCTGCCACACCAGGGTGCTTCCCTCATACCAAGAGGTGACCGATGGGGGAAGTTGGGCACAGATTGGAGGACGAGTTATTTGGTTCCTGGAGGGGTCTTGAGACACTGTTTAGCATGTGGGTGGTCTCAGTCATTACATTTATGTAGTCTGGAAGGCCCCACGGCATCCCCCCCACATCCCAAGCTTTGCTGCAGCTGAGTGAAGCAAATGCATATTTTTTGTTTTGTTTTGTTTTTTGGCTGCGTTGGGTCTTCGTTGATGTGTGTGGGCTTTCCCTAGTTGTGGCAAGCAAGGGCTACTCTTCATTGTGGTGTCCGGGCTTCTCATTGCGGTGGCTTCTCTTGTTTCAGAGCACGGGCTGTAGGTGTGCAGGCTTCAGTAGTTGCGGTGCGCGGGCTCATTAATTGTGGCTCGCGGGTTCTAGAGCTCAGGCTCAGTAGTTGTGGCACATGGGCTTAGTTGCTTAGATTCCACAGCATGTGGAATCTTCCTGGACCAAGGATCGAACCCGTGTCCCTTGCATTGGCAGGCAGATTCTTAACCAGTGCGCCAGCAGGGAAGTCCTGCCAGTGCATATTTGAAATAGAGGGAGGAGCACGTAGGAACTGACCCAGACACAGATTCAATTCAGCAAAGTTAAAGTTCTCTCCCAGGTTAAAGGGGACTCTCTGACAGCTGCCTAGAAGTTGGCAGCAGTGGGCCCAATTAGTCTTACTCTTAATGTGAGTACAAGATTCATCACTTTCTGCTAGCTGATCTTTTGGACTCCAGTCTCAGTCCCTAGCCCCATACCTCCTCTGTTAGTTTTTATACCCTTCTTTATTAACCATGCTACTCCCTGGCTTAAAACTCTTCAGGGAGTCTCTGTCATCTACAAGATAAAGTATAAGCTCTTTTACACATACAAGGCCCTTCATTTTGTGGCCTTTATCTCCCTTTCCAGCCTAATTGCCAGACTATTACTCCTTCCAAAATTTATGTTCCAGAGGCAGGGAGAGGTTGGGGGCCTAGCATGGAAGGATGGTGAAAAGAAGGGGCTTTCAACAGTTGCCTGCAAGGCACTGGGAAAGTGAGAACCCTCCCAGTGTGGCGCCAGGGCATGGGCCACCTCTGCCTATGTCTAGGGGAGGTCCTGCTCTCTCTCAGGGTCAGTGGATTTCCTGGCGACGCAACCATCATTTTGAGGGGGAACTCGGAGATCTTCATTGCCACTCGCCACCTCACCAGGCACCAGATTCCAACCCACCCCCCTTTCTCCATACGATGAAGTCCATCACCTCCCACCTAGATCCGGAGTTGGGTCCACTTGGCATCTTGCCACCAGGTCCAGCCATCAGAGTGGGGGCAGTGGGTCAAAGACAGCGACACAGACTCTGAGATCCGGGACGTCAACTAACCTGAGGAGGGGAAGGCTGGCGCACCCTCCCTACTTCCCACCATCTCCCTCCTTTACAGTCCCAAACCAGCTCACCAGAATTGAAGCCAGCCCTCCAACTGTGTGAGCACGGGGCACGGGCTGGGGGTGGGGTGGGGGGCTGACTTCACAGCGACTAGCAGGTTTGCTAAGGGTTGGGTCTGTTGGGCTCTAAGGATCTTGAGCGCTCTTTGGTGCTTGGCAGGTACAGGTGAAAGCTGTGTCCGGTGCTCTCTGAAGGGCCTGTGGCCTGTGACTTCCAGTGGTCCAGTAGATGGATGGATGGATGGACGGACGGACGAACGGATGGATGGGATGAAAGAAGTGTTCCCATATTGGGGTACAGGGAAATCATTCTGGCTCTGACCTGATTTCTGTGCTAACTACAACAGCCTGTTTTGTGGCCTCAAACGTATATTATACATGTGCTTTAATCGTTAAAGAAAAGCATGCATTGTCCAGAAACAAAGACGTCGTTTTTCAAGGAAAAAAACAAAAAAATTTATGTTCTGGTAATAATGATTGACTTGTTTCCTGAACCCACCATACTGTATCATAATATTACATTAACAGCTCCCTCATCATAGATCTTTGTCCTGGGCACTTTGTCTTCTTCCACCTGGTAAACTTCTGATTTTTTTTTTGCGGTACGCGGGCCTCTCACTGTTGTGGCCTCTCCCGTTGCGGAGCACAGGCTCCAGACGCGCAGGCTCAGCGGCCACGGCTCATGGGCCTAGCCGCTCCACGGCATGTGGGATCTTCCCGGACCCGGGCACGAACCCCTGTCTCCTGCATCGGCAGGCGGACTCTCAACCACTGCGCCACCAGGGAAGCCCTTTCTGATTGTTTTTCAAAACCAATTCAGGGTCAGGGGTTGCTGTTTTATATGGACTGGTAAAGCCTCTCTGATAAGGTGACATTTGAACCAAGATCTGAAGAAAGTGAGAAAAGTAAGCCAGTTATGCATCTGGCAGAAAACAGTAGCATTCCAGGGAAAGGAGATAAGTACAGAACAAAGCCCTGAGGTGAGAACATCCTTGGCATAATCAAGCAATGAAGCAAGCCCTTTGTAGGTGTAACAGAATGAATGAGGGCAGAGTGGTATAAAATGAGTGGCAGAAGCAGATCGTGTGGGGCTTAATAGGCCATGGTTAGGATTTTGAGGTGGGAGGCTACTGGAAGAACTTGAACAGAGGAAGAACTTTAGCTTGAGCTTAAATGTGTCCTTCTGGCTTCAGGGGGGTGGGGTGGAGAAGACTATAGGGAAGGAAGTAGAAGCAGGAAGTTCAGTTAGGAATTAGACACAAGACGATGGTGACTTGGACAAGGATTGAAACAGTGGAGATGATGAGAAGTAATTGGAATCTGCATGTGTTTTGAAGGTACAGCCAATGGGGTTTACTACTAGATTGGATGTGGATCATGTGGATCAAGGAGAACTCCAAGGTGTTCAACCTGAGCAACTGGAATGATGGAGATACCAACGACTGGTTAAGGGGAAGGTGTGGGGAGGAACGGGTTTGAGAGGGGAAATCAAAAGTTTGGTTTGGGGTTTGTTAAGTTCAAGACTCTTAACCAGACATTAAGTGGCATTGTCACCCAGGTGGTAGAGTGTGGAATTTAGGAGAAAGTTTGAGGCTAAAGATGTATTTTGGAATCATCAGGTTATAGACTAACATTTAAGGCCATGGAGCTGGATGAGGTCACCTGGGGAGGCCTAGCATTGGTTCATTTGATTAAAATATCTTTCCCTTCTTCTCAGCCTGCCTATGTCAGGTTTGGCCTATGGTTTCTTAAGGAATAGTTCACCTAGTCATTCATTTGAATGGTCAAAAAATAAGCAGGTTTGAGGGGGGCAGATCTGCATCATGCTTCTGGTTTTCACAGTTTGCCTTATGCAGGTAAGCTGGTCCTGCCAGTCAGAAAGAACCAAAGTAGGCCCCTAACCCCGTAGCTAGAGGAGTAGAAGTAGGAATTCTCTTTATATCCAGGGCATAGAGAGAGGCTCTGAATATTCTGAGTCCCCAATTCCAAAATAATTTACATTTAATTTTAAGGGGAGGGCTGAGGGACTCATAAATTAGAACCTCCTGGAATACTCAGAAGAAATGAGACCACAGGATTGAAATGAGTGGGCTTCCCTGGTGGCACAGTGGTTAAGAATCCAGCTGCCAATGCAAGAGACACAGGTTCGAGCCCTGGTCCGGGAAGATCCCGCATGCCGCGGAGCAACTAAGTCCGTGTGTCACAACTACTGAGCCTGTGCTCTAGAACCTGTGTGCCACGACTACTGAAGCCCACACGCCACAATTACTGAAGCCCGCGCACCGCAACAAAGAGTAGCCCCCGCTCACTGCAACTAGAGAAAACCTGCACACAGCAACGAAGACCCAATGTAGCCAAAAATAAGTAAATAAAAGATTTAAATGAGTTGCTAGATAAAGTTTTGTGTGGAGTTAAGTTATACTTGCTGTGTGTGTATTATTAGAGAAACAATAAGCTTAATTGCTTGCCTGGCATTTTTCCTTTGTTCTGAGATTTGTTCAGCTTTGGAAGATCCCCAGAACCATTTATGGACAAGGAAGAGGTTAGTCTGCCTAAAATGTCAGGAAAAACTTAATGTTTTATGATTGAGAGTGCATTTATAAATGTGTATTTGTAAACATTGGGATTCTGTCTGGTAAAAACATGATTTTAGCATGAAATTAATGGCAACTGCCCCCCCTGCCTGTGTTGTTCTTTGTGTATTCTTCTTGGAGTAGGGATCTCTTTGCATTTGACATTGTTTAGTGAGAAATTGTTATAAACTGCACTGTTGGTTTTGTTTGTGTCAGATCTGTTTTAAATGTTTATGTGTAGAGAGAGATTGAAGAGCTTTTGTCCCTTAGTAACAGTGTGAGAAGTCTTATGTCCTGTGAGACAACATGGGGCAGCTTTCAGCCCTCCCAAGGGACTGAACTTCCACCTGTTCTCTTGGGGGAAAAAAAGAGTGAGTTCCACCCTCCAGGTGTTGGTCAGCTTTTTCCAGTTGTTCCTCTAAATTTTCCTGTTTTCAATTTCACTCCCTCATCCCCTGAAACTCCCTATTTCCCTCTTATTGACCTGTATAGCCAGGCGCCTCCACCCCATCCCAGCTCTCACCTTCTTCCCTTGCTTCCCCTCCCAGTGTCCGCCCAGCTTGGTGTTTACAACTTCATAAAGGTGCTGACAAGTAATTTATTTCCCCTTAGTCATTGTTGGGCCACACATTGTGGACTGACTAGCTTTAATCTTTCCTAGTTAAGTCAGCTGTTGTAGTTCTTTAATTGTTATTTTCTCTAGAATGTGTCTCTGAGCTCCATAAACAAAGATGTCATCTCTGTCCTATTCTAATGGGCATGGTCTCCCCTGACTCCCTCTCCCTGAGTTCATGTCATGGTTGATTCAGTGTTCGTTTTATTGTCAAGTTAGATAATAACCATACATCGAACTTGGTTTTTAGTTCTCTCTGTTCTTGTCTTAACCCACTAGCTTACACATATTTCATATTCTTTTTCCCTGGGTCTTTTTCTAAGTAGAATCTTTCTTTTTTTTTTTTAAACATCAATAGCTTATTGGATAGGGTTAAGTAGAATCTTATTTTATTCTCTCTTTCTCCCCAGTTCCTCACCTCTTTTAATCCATTTGAATGATAGATAGCCACTAAACTGGGGGAAGGGGGGACTTTAAATTGCAAGCCTATCTCTTAGGCTTCAATCTTATTGTTTATGATCTCAAAAGAACCCAGTTGAATCAGGTTTGGTTGCCACTGAGACTTCCAGGAAAAAAATGTAAATATGGAGGAAACACCTATGAAATGATTCATAATATAGGATTCCCCATTATGAATTCATGCTGAACCACTGCCTTAGGCTTGGACTACTAAGGTACTATCTTTGGGGTGTGACATCAACTCTCATTTTCCACATGTGTAGGTCATGTTAGGTATGTTGGGCAAATAATGACCCTTCCCCCCCAGTCCAGTTGGAGGTCTCCTTTTCTTTTTTTTTGTTAAAGATTAATTTTATTTTGGGCTGCATTGGGTCTTTGTTGCTGCGCAAAGGCTTTCTCTAGTTGTGGCAAGAGGGGGCTTTTATTGTTGCGGAGCACAGGCTCTAGGTGCACAGGCTTCAGTAGTTGTGGCATGTGGGCTCAGTAGTTGTGGCTTGTGGGCTCTAGAGCGCAGGCTCAGTAGTTGTGGCGTACGGGCTTAGTTGCTCCATGGCATGTGGAATCTCCCTGGGATCCACTGCGCCACCAGGGAAGTCCGGAGGTCTCATTTTCATTAACTCTGTCTTCTCTTCCTTTGTTCTCCCTAAAAGTTTAAACTGAATTTTCTAAAATTTTTCATATCCTGTTGAAGCTCAGAATATCCTGTGGCTAAACTCCTCTACAAGTGAGAAACATTGTGTACTTCCAAATCCTAGATCTGTGGACACTGTGGATTAACAATAAGCTTTCATAATGATTTTCTTTCTTTGGCAGGCAGTTTGTAATTTTTTCCTCAAGGATTCTAACCTACACTGTAAAAACCAAGGGATTATACCTCATATGAACGCAAGACAAAAGGAATGCCAGAAGAAAGAACCAGTGGGGGTCCTTATTAGTAGAGGCAAGAGCATTGAAAATGCTGATGCCTTTTATCCATCTTTACCTCAAGTGAATTCTGAAGAAAATGACAGAAGAATTGCTTCCATTTTTAAATGAGAAAATAAATTACTTAGGAATGGTGTTAAGCAAGGGAAAAAGCATCTAGAGGAACAGTGTCAAGAGAAATGAATCACTCTTCAGCCTACATTTTAAGGCTCTATCTAGTTTTGATCACACCTTAGAGATTCTAGTATCAATTGACTAATATTTGTAGAATTCTACTTTGTACTGGTGGATGGTGTCTGTCCTCAAATAAGACTAGACAGGAAGATTTTTAAAATACGTAATATGCACGAAACAATTGGTCACCTTTAGAAGGTAGCAGTTAAGTGGGAACTTGGACCAGGATAGGTGATGCAACATTTTGCTAATAGTGCACGTTGCGCAAGGAGACTATTAGGATTGTGAACTCAGGCCAGTCTCTTCCTAATTTATAAGATGAAGGAAATATGTAAGGTTTTTTTGAAAATTTAGTGAAATATGTATGCACATCTGTTTTAAGTGCTCAAAAGGTTTCAGCCGGTGTTACTTCTAATAGGAATTCATGAGGAATAGGAAAAGGAGATGTTGTTACAAGCAAGAGAAATCAGGGAGGTCTTCCTGAAAGTGGTGAAGCTTAAACTAAACCTTAACCAACAGAGAAGAGTTGAAGGATTGATTGATTGTTAGTCAGAAAATCAGCTTAAGCAAGAAGTAGTACAAACAAACGTAATATAAATGAGGGATACCAAAGAGACCTATCTGACGAAAGGGAAGGGGTGCTTTTATATTAGGAAAGAAGAAAAATGAAGTTGTCTTAGTATAGCAGGACCTGATTATTGAGGGGAGCTTGGACTAGGTGTGTAAGAGCATAATCGACAGAGAGATGGAGTGGTCTCCAGTGGTACCCGAAGTAGACTGAAGAAGAAAGAGACAGATCTCAGAAGCCTGCAGGTCTAGAAACATTAGTGAGCCAGATGTAGGTGGTGAGGGCCTGGTCAAGGAGGATAGTGGACTGTAGAAAGGATAGGTTGGTTTCTGAAGAAGCACTGGCTGGATTTGGTGACTTGGTTGAATGTAGAGGAGGACGCATGAGAGATAGGGGTCATTTTGAACTGGCTTTCTTTTAGGAGGTCTACTGTATTGATAGTAGCCTCAGGGCTGAGGACCCAGGAGTCTGTTGGTTTTAGGATCACTGGTGGGGCAGGGGAGGGGGGAGTACATTTTGTTGTTGTTTGTGTTTGCTGTTTAGCAAACTAGAAGTAACTTCCAGAGAACCCTTTAAACATTTCTTGCCTGGAATTCAAGAGACAGGAAATGACCCTGTTAATGGGAACCTGAGAATGCCAGGAAAGCCATGTCTGTCTCTTACAAGGTAGGCCTAGGGTTAAAGAGAAGGCTTTCACATCCCTCACATCCCAGCCCCACTGCTTATTTAGGTGGTGTGATCTTGGATAAAATCTCTTATTCCTCTGTGTCTCAGTTTCCTCATCTATAAAAGGGGGGTTTTAAATAGTACCTAAATCATAGTGGTAGTGGGATTTAAGTGAGTTAATACACATAAAGCACGTAGTACAATGACTGGCAAATAGTAAGCCCTGAGTGTTAACTATTAATATTGTTGCCACTCCCTCTTTTTAAATGAAAACCCTGAAAAACGCTCAGAGTATGTCTCTTTTGCCCAGGGCAGATGAGGGAATGGCTTGGCTTTATGAGTAGATAGATACCTGTTCATCTTTATATCGTAGGAAAAAATGTGGTATCAGACTATTGAAATAGATGAGTGGCTGGGTTGCTGTCAGAATTCCTAGTATTGCCCTGAGAGTGCCTCATTTTTGCTGTATTCTTGTTCTGCCTATGCAGGTGATTTTTTATGATAGCGATTGGAACCCCACTGTGGACCAGCAGGCCATGGACAGGGCCCACCGCTTGGGGCAGACAAAGCAGGTTACCGTGTACCGACTCATCTGTAAGGGCACCATTGAAGAACGCATTCTGCAGCGAGCCAAGGAGAAGAGTGAGGTAAGCAGAAGGCAAAGGAAGTATTGTGCTGGTAGAGAAAATAGTCCACAGCCACACTGACTGGACTAAGACTAAGACTCTCTTGGCTTTCGTTGGTCATGAAAGCACTAAAATTTCTTGTGAATAGAAAATAAAATGAGGCCCCATACAAAAGCAGTCTACTGCCCTGGCCATTCCTTACTCCTTTTCTACCAGAATGGTGTCTACAACCTACATTCAGCTGTTGTTCATGTGAAGAGGACCCCAACTCGTGGCCTTTTCCTGTTTGACATGGTTTCACATTCAGGGGAAGAAGGAATGGCGTTTGCTCTCACCCTAGTACTCTCGGTGTGACTGGCCTCTGAGTTGTGTGACAAATTTGCTGGTTTCTAAAGAAATGATTATTTGGGGTTCTTTTCCTTCTTGATTCAGTATTATTGGACCTTATAGCTATCAATTAACAGTTGCAAGCAAAGAAGTTCTCCTTTCTGTTGGACAAATGACCTGGATGAGCCAGTCACACGAATGAAAAAGAAGTAGGAAATCCAGGGGCCTCACCAGAGAACAGATTAAGAAAGATGTTTCTTTCTGTCTGAATATTTGTCATAAGGGAATGGATGCCTGATGGTGGTGGTTTTTGATCTGCTTTGATATTCAGATTCAGCGGATGGTGATTTCTGGTGGAAACTTCAAACCAGATACCTTGAAACCCAAAGAGGTGGTTAGCCTTCTTCTAGACGATGAAGAATTGGAGAAGAAATGTATGTACTCTAGACCTCTTATTAACGCTCTCTCCTCCTTACAGAGATGTTTCTTTAGCCCCACTCTTCTGGAAATGGAAGGCGCCCTTGACTGTGCCAAGGGGAGGCAAAGCCAAAGACTGTCTGGGGAGAAACATTTTTTTGGTTAATATTTTGTATTAAAACCCAAAGAAGTATGTATTATGGAGTAGAAGGAAAAATTCGTGTGTATTGTTAGAGTAATATGACTTCAAATAAATGGGTACCAGGAAGGCTATATCCCTTGAGTCCTCAGCAGTAATGAATTTACTCTGTTCTATCCAGAGAAATGTTTTTACGGAAAAGTTGGAAAAGCACACTGCTGTATGTAACATACAAACGCTTCTCCCAGTACTTCTGGCTTTTGAGAACAATGGGTTTCAGTTTCAGACCTACCTTGTAAACCTCTGAGGACTTCGTCAGCATCACATCAGAAAATGTGATGAAGCGCCTTTCGTATGGGGCTCACATTTGCCACCACCTTCTAAAAACCTTTCAGGACTCTGTGCAATGCAGAGATATTAAAAGGCTGAAAAGAAAAGGAAAAAGAATAAAAGGCAAGGAAAGGCCCATGACAGTGTCACTGAATCGTGATTTGAACCCCAAAACTGTTAGAATCCAAGGAACTCTGTTCATTCTCCAAGTTAGAAAACCACCAGTTATCTGCCTTAGATGGATAGAAGTCATACCTTCCATCATAAATATAAAGGAATATGACCACCTTAACTTCAGAGAATGAGGATTAGGACTGCCACAGGTACCTCATCCGATCTTTTTAAAATTTTCTTGACAGTGAGACTCCGACAAGAAGAGAAACGGCAGCAGGAAGAAACCAACCGAGTTAAAGAGCGCAAGCGCAAGCGGGAAAAATACGCAGAGAAGGTATGTCAAGTTTGGGGTGGTGGACAGGGACTGATGGGGGTGCAGAGTGGTCCTTACAGAAGAGGCTTTAGGGTACAGGCTTGTCTTGGTTACTGGTTGGTGTCCAGCTCCATCTACATGTGCTATATAGCAGTTCTGTCCTGATAGAGAATCAAGCAGGAGAAATGCAGCCTTGGTAGAACTGTACTCCCCACACAGACATAATTACATGTGTCTGTGGTTACATGTAATTATGGAAACCATTTGTTGGGACTGTTAAAAAGCGTAAGTCTAATAAATGTAAGATGGATGTTACATTATTAGATTCCGTAGAATCTTAGAAAGGACCTAAGAGGTCATTAGATCCAGTCTTTCTGCCGTAGTTCTGCTAGTGCACCATTCATTGTCATCTACTACTGGAAAAATAAATCGTTGGCCAGTCTGTTCATCTTTTTCTCCAATTCATGCCAAGGATTTGAGTTGTTTTTGCCTCCCTTCTGACATTTCCTACTTGAGCCCACCAGGCTAGCTGCAAAGTGGGATGTAGTTCCCCTACATTTCTCCCTGTCTTGCTGTTTCTACCAAAGTTTATCAGTAATCCTTACCCCTGATCTTTACTGATATATAAATCAAAAATGAGGTCTCCAGGACTTACTCTTGTTTCAGGAGTCAGCCCATTAGTTCTGACTAGGTTCCCAGACTTACCATGCCTAAAGACTGTTGGTTTGAACAAATAAATAATTAGTTAATTAATTTAAAAATAAATAAATAAAGGCTGTTGGTTTGAAACCATTTTATTACCTTCCAGAAAGTGGCTCCTAATTTCTTCTGGTGGGTTTGGCTTACCTTTGGGTTGTGCTGAAATTCAGACATTGCCATAGCTCTGGGCCCTCAAGTCAGACATTTGTCCATGTATCATTTCCCTGGACTGTTTGGTTTGTCTGAAGCATGTTGTCTAGTCACATGTTAAAGCTGGTTGTGCTTTAAGTGGAGGTCCACTTCTTCCTCTTATGCAAGCTTGTATAGGGCCTCGTGTCCCTTTGGCTGTATGGCCCTGATGGTCAGCAGCCTAGGAGCCTGTCTATATGTTCATCTTCTGATAGACACACCAGCTCAATCCACACCCTCAATTGTACCTTCTGCTAAGCAGAACTATTTCTAGCCTGAAGGATGCCCTTGGTACTCCCTATATTTACAGAGTTGAAAAAAAATCTTAGGAATGAAGGCTCACATTCTTCCTAGTCTGACCTGCTATTTCTACCCATGTTCTCAGGTTCTCTTTTATGACTCCACTTTCAAATCTCTAACCCATTGCTTACTACTATTCAGAAACAATATCAAAGAAGAAAGGGTGATTTTCTTCAACAGGACATTGTAGGGTTTACTGAGTTTGCATCAGGTGCCATCCCTACTCTGAATAAGAAGTTTCAGATAAATGCCCAGTGATAATATAAACTACACAAAGACATACCGTATTAACCCTAATATAGGTCTAGATACAAATGCCGTTAGGTGCAGTGGATGGGTGTGATCCCCAGAATTTTCTAAGCACTTTCTGTTCTTCCACATCTCTCATCTGTGACAGAGCCCTCCTGAACTTGGCTCTAGAACTGTTTAGTGTAGCTTAGTCGCTCAATCCTTAAGCGTAAATTGAGGAAATAATGAAAAGCCACCTCAGTATTCCTTGTGTGTAATAAGAACCTTCATTCCCCTTATACATATTTAAAAAGAAGGCAGAGTGAAAACAGATGTGCAGAAAATATACTAAGAGCACGGGGCCTCCCTCTTGTGGGGCTGCATCAGTTCAGCCCCTGAGAAGTGCTGCAGCTTGGCCATGCTGGAAGCTGACCATGCACCCCGCCCTGTGAGGATTAGGTTTGGCATAGCTCCAGTTCAGTGTGACTGGCCTTTCAACTCTGTATTATTGTGCCAGAATATGCATAAACTCTTACTAAGCCATCCCTTTCCTCCTTCCTTAGGATTTCTTCTTCCTTTAATAATATGCTAATTGAATAAAATGAAACTTAGAACTTTACAAAGAGTCAAATTTCTGTCATCACTTTCTTCTCCAACCCCACTTTTCTCTTGGTGCCTATCCTCATCCTTTTTCCATATTTCTTGATTTGTGTGTTCCCAGAAGAAAAAGGAAGATGAATTGGATGGGAAAAGGAGAAAGGAGGGTGTGAACCTAGTGATCCCATTTGTTCCTTCGGCTGATAACTCCAACCTCTCTGCAGACGGGGATGACTCCTTCATTAGTGTGGACTCAGCCATGCCCAGCCCTTTCAGTGAGGTGAGGCTCCTTTTAGATGCCTTCATCACAGCAGTGGGGACTGTGTCCTGACCTGGTAGCCTTTGCTTTTCCAGGAGTTCTCCTGCCTTGTAGAAAGGATTACATGTGGAAACCATGGGAAGAAAAGCAAGTGGGGACGGGCTGCCTTCTTTGGAGCCAAAGCAGGGGGTCTAACTCTCAGGAGTGAAGCCAGGCAGGAGAGGCAAATGGTGGTGAGACCTGAGAAGCACATCCTGATGTAGGCACGAGGGCCATGGGCTGCGGGTGCTAGGAGGGTGGGTGATCATGACGCTTTTGCCTTTAGATCTCCATCAGCAGTGAGCTGCACACCGGCTCTATTCCCCCCGACGAGAGCAGCAGTGACATGCTGGTCATTGTGGATGACCCAGCCTCCTCAGCCCCTCAGTCTCGAGCCACCAACTCTCCTGCTTCCATAACAGGCTCCGTGTCAGACACTGTGAACGGTAAGTGATGCTGCTGTCCCATACAGCTTGGGTGAGGTCCTGATTCCTTCTTGGATAATGCCGTTTTCTACTTTCTTTAAAGAAGAGTGGAGTAGAGCAAAAAGAATTGGTAGCCTCATTCTTTCATTAGCCGATTTAAGTGAAAGGGAGAATGAAAATAAGAACTTCATAAAGATTTCAAACTTCTTTGTTTTCTAGCCATTCCTGTCTTTCATATTTCACCCTTATTTTTGCCAGTTTTTAATTATAGTTAGCTTTTCCAGGCCTTTCCTCACTTTGTTCTGTGGGGCCCAGTGTTGCTGCTATTTCTTGAGGACTTCTAAGTTTAAAACCTGGAAGTAGGGACTTCCCTGGTGGTGCAGTAGTTAAGAATCCACCTGCCAGTGCAGGGACACAGGTTCGAGCCCTGGTCCGGGAAGATCCTGTATGCCGCGGAGCAACTAAGCCCATGCACCACAACTACTGAGCCTGCGTTCTGGAGCCCGCGAGCCACAACTACTGAGCCGGTGTGCAGCAACTACTGAAACCTGCATGGCCTAGAGCCTGTGCTCCACAACGAGAGAAGCCACCGTACTGAGTAGCCCGCGCACCGCAACGAAGAGTAGTCCCCACTTGCTGCAACTAGAGAAAGCCTGCGCGCAGCAACGAAGACCCAACACAGCCAAAAACAAAACATTAATTAATTAATTAATTAATTAAAAAAAACAAAAAACAAAAAACCTTGGGAGTAGAAGTTGATTCTCCAAGGCAGGAAAACATTGGAGTGTGCAGGTGAATCACAGGTGCACGTCTCTGGAGTTCATTTAGTAATGATCTAGTTGAAAGAAGAAATTCAGGAGTAATGGCACCACTCTTAGAGAATGAAAAGCAGCTTGAGGTGTCAGGCTGTTGTAGCTACTTACAGTTCTTACTAACGCTGTGTGACACTGTGTCCCAGCCGCTAAATTGAGGCGTAGACCTCCCTGGGAGTCCTGAAACAAGCACCCTGAAAGCCATCTTCCCTGTACAGGAGAAGAGTCTGTTAACAAATGAAGAAATAAACTTTTTTCCCTCTTGGCCCATTTGTTCCCATAGGAATTTCCATTCAGGAAATGCCGGCCGCAGGACGTGGTCATTCAGCCCGAAGCCGAGGCCGCCCCAAAGGTTCAGGAAGCACAGCCAAAGGAGCAGGGAAGGGCCGGAGCCGGAAGTCCACCGCAGGCAGTGCTGCTGCAATGGCAGGAGCCAAAGCAGGGGCTGCCGCGGCCTCTGCAGCTGCCTATGCTGCATACGGGTACAACGTGTCTAAAGGTGCGGAGGCCCCAGGGGACTACGGGCTCCATTCTGGTCGGGGACAGTCTGAAGGGTCTACTGAGCATTCCACCAGGTAGAGCAAGTAGGACACCCCCAGGCCCAAAGCTCCTTCCCAAGCCCATGTTGGATTCTGCCTCAGCATTGAGTGGTTCTGACTCTCTCCTTGCCCTTGTGACTTGGCACAGTACTGCCTTCAAAGCGTAAGTAACTGTGAAAACAGAGAAAGCTGAATTTTAAACAGAATTTCTCCTGCTTTGAGAACTGATTTTTTTCCCTCGGACCCACATTTTAATAATTACATTTCAGTAGTCAAGGCTAGCATAGTTAACTTTTACCCAGCCTTGTGCTCCATCACCTTAGGGTTAAACACCTGCTATAGGGAATTCCCTGGTGGTCCAGTGGTTAGGACTCTGTGCTCTCACTGCCGAGGGCCCAGGTTCAATCCCTAGTCGGGGAACTAAAATCCCACAAGCCGCATGGCACCAAAAAAAAACAAACCCAAAAAAACAATACCTGCTGTGTGCATAGGAATATAACACATGGACCCCGCACTGAGTGTATAATGAAAATGAGAAGGGGAAGCTGGGCATAGAATTTGTTTAGCAGCAGTACAAGGCAGTATGCGTGTCCTGAATGAAGGAAGAGGGAAGGCCTTAATTCTGGTTGTAGATCAGAAGGAGGAACCGTGGATTTGATGACAAAGTTGCCAGGCTAATTCAGAAGGAAAGAGAAGGATGATGAAGGATTTAAACTGGCGACAGAGAGTTAACAGTGACCAAGGCACGTTGGGGGTCACTGAGCAGGTCAGTCAGGCTGTGCTGAAGAGGAACTGTGGGAGTCAGTGTTGGAAGGACCTGCTGGGCGAGAGATTACCCGCTGTGTGACCAGGGGCTCTGGGAAGTTTGAGAAGGGAAGTAGCTAGCTATTGTGACCATGAGCTGTGGAGGGATAAGGGTAGCGGTGGAATGTAGGGCATCTGAGAGCGGTGAGAAGGGCACCCTCACCATGCACAGACCTCTCTCCCCATTGGAAACGCCGGCTTAGGATAGGGTTGCTGCAGCAAGTAAGGGGAATTTTTGGATAGAAAGTTCTCAGTAGGCGTTAGGCTACCTCCCCTTTCTCCTCCTCCAGGGATAGCGGCCTTCATTTATCTGTTCATTCAACAAATATGAAGTATGATAGCCTACCCCAGTGTTTCTTAACCTCTTGCCAGCTCATCACACCCTTGGAAAATAACAATCATGGCAGTGGTCAAGGCTGCCATGGCAGGATTTCACCCACGGATGGGGCAAAGCATGACACTCATCATGCTTTCTCCCGGAGGCAACAGGGGGTAGAGTGTCACAAGAAAAACTGACAGTGCTTGGTGACTGGGAACGGAAAACAAAGGAAAGGACTGATCTGGACATTACCCACAGCTCCACTGTGGATGAGAGGAGACATGAGTCTGCCTGCTGAGAATTCATTCTTAGGAATGTTCAAAAGAGTTGTTGCCCAGGAAGCCATCGCTGGAGATGGGAGATTTGAACCAGGTCCTTAAAGTGGCAGGGCTTGGAGAGCAGGGGTAGCTGCCTCCAACACAAGGAGAATGCATGAGTGTAGACACAGGATAGAGTGGGCAGCCTTGTGTCCTCTGGCCAGACTGGGGAGGAGAGGGCATCTTCTGAAATTAAGAAGGAAGCAGCTGGGACTTCCCTGGTGGTGAAGTGGTTAAGAATCCGCCTGCCAATGCAGGGGACATGGGTTCGAGCCCTGGTCCAGGAAGATCCCACATGCCGCGCAGCAACTAAGCCCGTGAGCCACAGCTACTGAGCCTGTGCTCTAGAGCCTGTGAGCCACAACTACCTAGCCCACGTGCCACAACTACTGAAGCCCTCACGGCTAGAGGCTGTGCTCCGCAACAAGAGAAGCCACTGCAGTGAGAAGCCCGCGCACCGCAAGGAAGAGTAGCCCCCGCTCGCCGCAACTAGAGAAGCTGGCACATAGCAACGAAGACCCAATGCAGCCAAAAATTTAAAAATAAATACATAAATAATTTTTAAAAAAAATAAAGAGGGAAGCAACTAATCACAAGTAATGTCCTGAAAAGGAAGAAGGAATGTGTAAGAAAATACATTAGTGCCTGTAAGTTACAGCTCATCCTGCAGCCTTGGCTTTCCCATGTTATATAATGTGTGCTCTGCCCTTCAGTGCCAAGGTGACATCTTACTCCCTGTTGATGCGGTAATGTGGAGAGAACTGAGTAGGTATCATTTTTCTCTTACTGAAAAAACAGTTGACAGGAAGAGCAAGCAAATATGCTAAGAAGAGTGGCAGGGAGGAGCTTCCCCACGACCTCATCTCCAGACCAGACTCCAGCAACCGAGGTCAGGCACTGAGGCACTCAGACAGGACTGGTGCTTATGCTTGTCTTGCCTCTCTTTCCCCCCCTGCAGGAATCTCCGCCAGCAGCCCTCTGCAGACGTCCCTTGTTCGGCCTGCTGGCCTTGCTGACTTTGGACCTTCAAGCGCCTCTTCTCCCTTGAGCTCCCCTTTGAGCAAAGGAAATAGTGTTCCTGGGACTCCCAAGAGCCTCCACTTGACCAGCAGCCTAGCCCCAGACTCCCTGGTCCGGAAACAGGGCAAAGGCACCAACCCCTCGGGAGGACGGTAACCACCTGGCCCTCCAGCTTCCTTCAACCAAACCGGGGGCTAGAGTCCTGGCCTGCAGACGGTCTTTGGATGGCTTGCCCAGTGCAGCATCTTTCATCCCAAGCCAGAGGGCAGCGATGACCAGCTGCAGCAAGGGAAAGACAGGCAGGTGGTTGGCGTGAGCACTTTGATCACCTGTGTCTCAAGAGGAATGCTCTGGGGTTGCCTGTAGGAAGAAGGCCCAAGGACAGGGATCAGGCCCACAGCATCTCAAAGGAATTTATAGGCAAGTCTTAAACCTCATACTGGGGAAGGGCCTGACGGAGACCCTGTTTAGATGCTCAGGCACACAGTCTCCATCCCCATTCCACTCTTCGGCTCTGGCCATGTCCCTTGCAAAGGCTCTGCAAGTGCTGTGAAGAGCCTTCCACAGTGGAGACTTCTCTTAGGGCTGTGATTTCCTGTGGGGCTAGGAAGGGAGGAAATCATTTATGTGACGTCTTCAGTCGTGAGCAACTCCCCAAGTCTCCAAACCCCATTTGCCAGAGTGTCATGGTTGAGGAGAGCAGCGAATGCAGAAGAAGGTAGTGGTCTGTGAGGATGACAGAAGGCTAGAGGAAGCATGCCTGGAGGCGGTTGTTTTCCCAGCATTTCCTCCCCTGTCCTGCATGGTTCGCACCAGAGAACCTTCAGGTCCCACCAGCAACAGTAGCAGCAGCTCCCACTCCGGGACTCCCAGAAGCCAGTAAACAGACCAGGAGCCACCTCAATCAGCAGGACATCCTCACTGCCCCTCTTGCAGGCTCCCCTTGCCCTTCCTGAATGCACAGTCTCCCCACCCTTGCCCTTCAGCCCCCTGCTTGGCTGTATGCACTGTCTGTATTGCACTGAGAAAGGAAGGGATGGCGGAGTGAGCTGGAGAGGATGGAGAGAGGGCAGGCTCAGCACCCACCCTCCCAGCCCGGCCCCACCAGCCTGAGCTTGCTTCCCTCCAGGAGAGGCAAAGGGGTGGTGTTGGCATGGGTGGTGTTTCTGCTTGCCCCCAGCCTGATGTCACTGGTGGAGCAGGTGCTTCCGGGCGGGCCAGCCTCTAATTTGCACACCTGAAAATCGCGGAATTGAGTTTAGATAGATTGATTTTTAAAACTTTTTTTTTGGAGTAGGAGTGGTAGGGGATTCATTTAATTTAAATCATAAGATTCCCCTGCCCAAACCCAGACTCCTGTGTACAGATGCTATTTAGAGGGAATCAGAAAAATGCCAAGCCTTTTTTCTCTTTGAATGTGCTATTTTTATAACTGAACTTGTACATATGTATAAAGAGAGACACATCTTTCTTTTACTAACTGGAGAAAAAAAATCTTAAATAAAATGGAGTGAGATAATTTTATGTAAATTGAGGTGTCTGTGGTCTTTGCAGCCGCCTCTCCTTGGGGGCATTGTCGGGCTCTTGGGGGAGTGTGGCAGGATGAAGGGGAAGCAGAGCCCCAACATCGTCATCCTCATCATCATCATCGTTCTTGTGGTCAGGACATGTGGACAGTGTGACGAGGAGTGCCCTGTGGGTGTTAATTGGGCATAGGAATTCGCCTCCAGCCATCAGAGAGGAGGCTTGACCAAGTGCCTGTCGGGCCAGGGTCACGGCCCTCAGGGTGTGGGTTCCTTATGACTCCAGACCTTGCCTCCAGGACTTAGGCGTAGGCAGCTTGACCTGGTCCACCATTAGGCAGTTACATAGTGGTAATCTTAACACGGACGGATTCTTTCCCCAAAACCCACAAGTGAGAGATTATCCTGGCAGTGTATAATATACAAAATCCCCAACTAATAGAAACTTTATTGTCCCAGTTTCTAAAACTGTGATGTGTGTACAAATGTGTGCATATAAACCCCAGAAACCTACCCCGTTTGCAGTTCCAGTACCCAATGTCAATCAGTTAAGCCAGCAGAAATACTAAGGAACTGTGAAACGAACTCAGTGTTATCAAAGTTAGCTGTACTTGTAAGAATCATGAAGGAAAACAGTGAAAAATATGTTACTAGGGATTCCAAAGACATCCAGGCTTTGAAAACTTAGCTCTCTGATCAGCTGGAAAAGAATGAGTTCCCAGCCTGCACTGGCAGTGTTTCTCTGATTGAGTTAAATAAAACACTCATATATGCTCTTGCGTCACCTTTGAGCAGGGCTCGTGCTGTTCTGAATGTGCTGGCTGTGTGGCCTCCCAAGCCTTGGCTAACCCTGCACACCCTTGATTGGGGTGGGCTGGCTCCTGAGAAGCTGCTGCTCACCCCGTCACAAGGGTGATGAGCCTTGTCTTCATTTTGTTGATCTTAAGTAGCACTGTCATATATTCTGGCTCTTGTTTTTCTTGCTGGTAAACTTGACCAAGGCCTCACACAGAGCAAGCCAGTGTCAGTTTCCCAATTAGCCATGCCCTATTGTCCTCACCACTGTGGCTCCTGGTCCACAAGCCCACTAGGATGGATCCTTTCCAGTTCTCATTACCCAGTGACAAGACTCTAGAACCTTGTCAAGGTCAGCAGTGGTCGCCTCTCCAGGGACCTGACAACTCAGATCCTCGCGTAGCTTCACCCAGATGCGGGTAGGCTAGTATCCTCTCCTGAAAAGCATGTAAGTCTTGGATCAGAGCTCTCCAGTCTTCTGTGTCCCCAGACATGGTGCCATACCCGCCTTTTACCCATTTTCAATCCAGTCCCTGAAGAAACACAGCTAACATTTCATATTGAGGGGTGCTCACAGCCTTAATGTTCCTCCTCACCTGTCCCTCCCTTACCTGAGGGTTCACAGATGGGGCTTGAATCTTAAAAGCGAAGGCTTCAAACTCATTAACAGCTTGAGTCCTGTCCCCAAGTTATGACTCATGCTAGCCTGTCCACTCTCTGAAGACTGCGGCTCTCATGTGGGAGGTGGACAGCTGTCACCTGTGAACCCAAAGAGCCAGTCCCTTAACACAGAAAAAGACTGGGGAGGGCTCCTGCCTGCTAAAAGGAGCGTCCCTCAGGGAGCCTGGAGGTCCAGTCCTCCAGTGCAGATATCACTGGATCACAGTGAGGCCATCTTTTCAACCAGGTTTCCCTTGCCACATGAGCCAGCTCTGGGGCCCTAGGTAAATAGATTTTAAGATTGTGGGCTGCCCCATGAGCAGCCCTGGAAATGTGGAGTCTGCACTGGGCTTACTATCACAGTTTCCATGCCTAGGGCTTTGTTGAAGCACTCAGGAGTCTCTGGAGACTCCCTGGACCTGGAGTTTTAGAGATCCCCAGATGTGCCTCAAGGGCTGTTGTTAGTGATAAACAAAAAGGGATATGGGCCACCCAAATTAAACAGAGCAGCTCTGCTTTTACTGCCAGCTAAAGATTTTGTGTGGAGTTAAACTAAGTTTAAGTTAAATTTTTTTTTGAAACTTCTGAATCATCCCTTTAAGTAATGCTTATCAAACTTTAGTATAGATATGAATCACCTCGGATCTTCTTAAAATGCAGGTTGAATTTCAGAAGGTCTAGGGTGAGACCTGAAGCTGAATCTCTAACACACCTCAGGTGATGGCTGCTTCGCCTTGGACCACACCCGGCATAAGGCTTTGGGCACCCTCCAGCCATGTCAGTCAGAATAAACTCTGATCTCTGCTTGTATGTCCCCACTCCAGCCAGGAAGCTCTGTGCAGGAAATACAACTTGATTTTTTAGGTTACTCAATCCACCTGATGAAAGAAAATGAAAAACTAACCTTTCCAGGAAAATTAGGTCCCATACATGTTTTCTCACTTTTTTCATTTTAAACCTATCAATTCATGATTTTCTCCATCGCCTTCTTCCCCTGGGTAGACCTCTGTTAACATGTTAGGTACGAGAGGAGATCTCTGATCTGCTGCTGCCCCTCTGTCCTGTGTAACCTCCACCAAGTTGTAGCCTCTTTAATTGCTGGAGGGTCTAAGATCCCCAGACTCACTATTTTCTTTGCTGCATGTGTCTCCTTCTCTTGACCACCAGACTCCTCAGGGCCAGTCAGCTTTCTGAACTAATTCCTAAGCCCTTTTCAGGGGCATGGCGAAGTTTGGCAGGTCTCCCATGCTTCTCCGAGACTGCCAGAGTGTGGGAAGCCGTGCAGTTTGGGAGGCAGCCATGGCCACTGCTGGCTGCCCAAATCAGCCATCTTCATGGTGCCTTCAAACCACTTGGATGTGGAGGGCATAGGGAGGGCAGGCTCTGTTCTAGAGAAAGCAGGGCCTCTGGCTGTCTTAAAACTGTGTGTGCCCAGGTACTCGCTCTATGATAGCAAATGGTGCTGCTAAGAAAGGTATCTGCCTGGAGGGGAGGCCCCTGCATGGAGGCTTCTAAGGACTCTGGGGTGGCAGGAGCTTGAGCTATGTCAGGCCTCATGGAAACAACCCCTTTTGTCATCCTGGAAGTGTCTGGGGCAAACAGTGTCATGGCTGGACTGCGGAGATGCCAATCCCTGGTGACTGTCCCCAGGGCTGGGTCTAGGGGGAGGTAGAAGGAAAGGGAAAGAGGAGGGAGG
>NW_006787469.1:1907958-1911594 GCF_000442215.2 Lipotes vexillifer
GAGGTAGAAGGAAGGGGAAAGAGGAGGGAGGACAAGCCTGAGGCCCACTTCCTGGGTCCCTGAGGAAGCTGGGCGCCTCCCTTGTCACCAAGCCCCTAAACTCTTCCTGTGCCCCTATTTCTTCCTTGCTTCAGGTCCTGAGACTCAGCTGGCTTCCCCTTCCTCTTTAAAACAGCCACCATCCACTCTCATTCCAGTTACCCCTGTTAACGGCAAGCTGCTGGGGGATGTACTCCTGGTCCTCTCCTAACTGCTGCCAAAAATGAGCATCTTGCTTTTTTTTTTATATTAAGGGTTTTCTTGCTCATCAAAACAAAGACACCAGGTAAAAGCAGAACTGGACATAGGGAGTTACAAAGCTCAAGATCTTTTCCACAGTTCTCAGAGTCCCTGGTCTACAGTTCTTGGCACCTTAGTTAAGAGAAACAAGGATTCCTGAGAGAGAGGCTCTCTCTTAGAGAGGTAAGAGTTTCTTCCCAAAGGCCAGGGAACGGGCTCTAGTGGGCACCCCTGCAGGGCCCATGCCTCTCTCCTCTCCTGCCCTTTGGGATTTTGAGGTCCTGGGACCCAAAGCCCAAGAATGAATGCCTGGACCAAGGGCTGGGGTGACCTCTCTGGGTCTGACCTGGACCGTGAATTAGGCTGCACAGCCTCTGAAGGGAAAAGGAAGCAGGGGCACAGAGGGTCACAGTTGCAGGAGACGGTGGGGAGTTTGCTAAGCTCCCCCAGCCCGGCTGATGGTCCTGAGAGCCGCTCTCTGGGAGATCGCCCAGGGCACTCAGAACGTCTCTTGCCCTCCATTACCACCACACAACCCCAGGCCCCACCCTGAATCAGGCCTACCTGCAGCTGTTCCTGCCACCAGGGAAGAGGGAAGGGGCTCCCTTCACATTTCCCAGGTGAGGTGTCCTGGAAGACCCCAGGCAGCTTCATGCCTTGTACCCTTGAAGTCACTTGCCTGGGAATGTCTGAGGAGGGCAGTGGGGTGTGTCGGGGTTAGGGGTTGAATCCAGTGGGTTGTGAGGGCCACGCGGCTTCAGTGGTCTCAGTTTGTCCTCAGCCCCGTGGATTTGGAAAGGGCAGCATGAACTCTATCATGCAGAATCTTTCTGAATAGCTTAAGTCTCTCAGAGAGCTGATATTTAACCCTTTGAAACACCAGAATTTATCTTGGTTAGGACTCTTTTTAAGAGATTTTATGAGTATCACAGCTTAAACAGACCCTACTGAACATATCTTAACCTTTCCTGAGAACCTGGGTCACAGGAGCATCTGGTGCTCAGGCCCCTGTGCTGTGACTACCGAGTGCCCGATGCTAAACCACACGGGCAGCTGCACTGGTATGCATCTCAAGTCTGCTTTGAATAGGACCTGTGTCCCCTTAGTGTTTTTGTGCTGATATCTAACTTACCTCCCTCTTCTAACTTACCTTTTCCAAATTCTTGGGAGCTTGAAAACCATTTATCCTGATTCAGAACTTCTGAACCAGAGAAAAGTACTCCGAAGGAGGAACTGCGGGGTCTCCTAGGAATAAAGTGACTGACCTTCAGTGCGTGCCTCCGGCCTCTGCTGGGCTCCAGTACCTGAGTTCTGGATAAGCCCAGTGTTCTAGATAGGCGTGTTCTGGTTTGAACCAGTTCACTAAAGCTTATGGCTTTTATTTTACTCTCTCTTTTTTTAAAAACCAAAAAATGTGTTGATTAACTTAAATACCTAGCAACAGTTCTGCCAAGGAAGAGCTGGAGGCAATCTGAAGGCAATGTAAGCAAATGTAGTCCATCATCAGGGTTCAGTGAGAGCAAGGAAAACGAACTGTGTGATCTCAAAGGCCAGTGTCCCTGAACCTAATCTCCTGATCTCCACTCCCCCGTGCTTCACCTTTATGGGGACAGGCTGGTCATCCCTAGGGACTGTCCAATTACAGATCTCCATGGGTTGGGCGATAAATCCTCTGATCAAATAATGTCACTGCTTACATTGGTTAGGGCAGCATACACTCTGTAAGAGAGGCTCCAAAATGCAACTGCTCAAATCACATGTAAATCCACAGTAAATCTCCCTTAAGAATTTGAATTTGTTCTACACAATCATTTAAGGTCCCAGTTTATTTTCATCCTGTTTCTCTGCCATCTCCATGCTTTCTTCTCATCTGCATGGTTAGTGCTGGTTTGCAGAAACATCTGATAGGAAGGGGAAAGTCTGGAGAGGAGGTGCCCCTGCTGTCTTAAAAGTTAGACCCTTAAATCGCTCACAGTACTTTAGCTCACATTGTATCAGAGAGAGCTCTAGATGCAAAGACCTATCCAACTGCAAAGGAGGCTGCCATACAATTAAGGAAGAAGAGAACAGATTTTAAACAAAGAGCTCTTAGTCCTGGACACAATGCCCCAAAGGAAAATGGGCAAAACCACTTATTTGAGGTCTATTTATAAACACTTTCTGTATGCTAGGCACTGTACATGCATAGAAAATGCACACAAATACACAAATGGGTAATAATCATATGGGGAAATGTTTACCCTCATTAATAATCAAAGAAATGAGAGCTAAAACAATGAGATTCCAAGCTTTTCCTATCAGATTGGCTGAGGTTTGCTTTTAAATAACAATTGCCAGGGACTTCCCTGGTGGTCCAGTTGTTAAGAATCCACCTTCCAATGCAGGGGATGCAGGTTCGATCCCTGGTGGGGGAACTAAGATCCCACATGCCATGGGGCAAGCTGCGTGCTGCAACTACTGAGCCCGTGTGCTCTGGAGCCTGCACACCACAACTAGAGAGAGGCCCGTGCACCACAACGAAAGATCCCACATACCACAACTAAGACCCATCACAGCCAAATAATTAATTAATTCAAAAAAAAACAAAAAACAATTGCCAGAGTTGGGGAATATACACAAAAACAGGCTTTAGCACCAACTCCTGGTGGAATCAAAGGCTGATTTATTATGAAACACTGTAGTTTAAGCTTCCGGACTCCTCATTTTGTAGGCCTCCTTTGCACAGATGGCATGGAACACTGTTCCAGTCTGGGGGACCCCCTCTGTGCCTTGGAAGAGGTGGTCCTAGGGCTGTTGTTCTACCTCCAGTGACAATTTGCCTTTGGTGGCCCTCATTGAGCATCCAGACCCCATTGTTGACCCTAAGGAGAATGACCTAAACAAGACACTGTCCCACTATGGCCCAGGCTTCATCGCTAGTAAACCCCCAAAGACTGGCATGGTGGGATCACCAGATCAGTGAAGACCTGGCTGGCTGGACCAGCTGCCATGGGAGACCATGCCTCCTGAGATCAGTGAGCAAGGCCTAGCCTGAACAGGCATCTCTGAGGAAGTTACAGAGATGGCAATAGGGCACTTTCTAAAACTATCAGTAATGAAAAATTTATATAAAATATGCTATTTTGAAAAGACTATACTAGGGTTTCCCTGGTGGCACAGTGGTTGAGAGTCCGCCTGCCGATGCAAGGGACGCGGGGTCGTGCCCCGGTCCGGGAAGATCCCACATGCCGTGGAGCAGCTGGGCCAGTGAGCCATGGCCGCTGAGCCTGTGCTCCGCAACGGCAGAAGCCACAACAGTTGAGAGGCCCGCGTACCGCAAAAAAAAAAAAAAAAAAAAAAAAAAAAAAAAAAAAAAAA
>NW_006787469.1:1911631-1916846 GCF_000442215.2 Lipotes vexillifer
AAAAAAAAAAAAAAAAAAAAAAAAAAAAAGACTATACTACATTTTCTTTATATTCTTTCTATAGAAAGTGAAATTGCAATATTATTTCTTGAAGCCCTTCACACCCACTAGGATGGCTACAATAAAAATGGTAATAGGGCTTCCCTGGTGGCACAGTGGTTAAGAATCCGCCTGCCAATGCAGGGGACATGGGTTCGAGCCCTGGTCCGGGAAGATCCCACATGCCGTGGAGCAACGAAGCCCTTATGCCACAACTACTGAGCCTGCACTCTAGAGCCCACGAGCCACAACTACTGAAGACCCTGTGCTGCAACTACTGAAGCCCACGCGCCTATAGCCCGTGCTCTGCAACAAGAGAAGCCATTACAGTAAGAATCCTGCGCACCGCAACAAAGAGTAGCCCCTGTTCTCAGCAACTAGAGAAAGCCTGCAAGCAGCAGCGAAGACCCAATGCAGCCAAAAATTAAATAAATAAATTTATTTTTTAAAAAATGGTAATAGTAAGTGTTAACGAGGATATGGAGAAATTGCAATCATTCATTGCTGGTGGTAACGTAAAATGCTGCAGGTGCCTGGGAAAACAGTTTGGCAGTTCCTGAAAAAGTTAAACATATACTGTTACTGTGATGGTTAATTTTATGTATCAAGTGGGCCACAGAGTATCCAGACATTTGGTCAAACATTATTCTGAGTGTTTCTGTGAGTTTTTTGGATCAGATTAACACTTAAGTCAGTAGACTGAGCAAAGCAGATTGCTCTCCCTAATGCTAGTGGGCCTCCTCCCATCAACTGAAGATCTGAATAGAATAAAATGGCTGACACTCCCTCCAGTAAGAGAGAAGTCCTCCTGCCTGACTGCCTTCAAACTGGAACATTGGCTTTCTCCTGCCTTCAAGCTGGAATTGAAATAGCAGCTCTTCCTGCTAGCCTTTGGACCAAACTACACCACTGGCTCTCCTAGTTCTCCAGCTTGCAGACTCATCCTTCAGGTCTGCAGACCTTGGGACATGTCAGCCTCCACAGTCACATGAACCAATTTATTTCTATCTATCTATCATCTACCTATCTATCATCTATCTATCTATCTATCTATCTATCTATCTATCTATCTATCTATTTCTCCTATTGGTTTTGTATCTCTGGAGAACCCTAAGAATATGACCCAGCAATTCCACTTCCAGGTGTACCCAAGAGAAATGAAAACATATGTCTACAAAAAAACTTAGACATGAATCTTCGTAGCAGTTTTCACAAGAGTCAAAAGGCGGAAACAATGCAAATGTCCATCAACTGATAAATGGACAGATAAAATGTGGTATATCCATACAATGGAATACTATTCATCAATAAAAAGAAATGAAGTACTGATTTGTGCTACAAATAGGATGAAGCTTGCAAACATTATGTTAAGTGAAAGAACCCAAACACCAAAAGACCAGGTATTATATGATTATGAAATGTCCAGAATGGGCAAATCTATAGAGACAGAAAGTAAATTAGTGGTTGCATAGGGTTGGGGGATTGGGTAATAAGAAGTAAAGGGTGTGAGGTTTCTTTGTGGACTAATAAAAATGTTATAAAATTGATTGTGGTGATAGCTGCATACCTCTGTGAATATGTAGTAAAAGCCATTGAATTGTACACTTTAAAAGGTGAATCGTATGGTACATGAATTATATTTCAGTGAAGTTGTTAAGAAAAAAAAGGAGATGCAGCCAAAAATGTACAGGAAAAGTTTTAGGTTGAACAACATAAAATTGCTTTTTAATCTACAAATATGGCAGTTTCATATGTTTCAATCTCTTGATAAATAATAATGTTATTTTATGATTTTTGAGGTATTTGTAAGCTTTTCCTTTTTCTGTTCTAAATATTCACTTTTGTGCTTAATTTTGTATTCTTTTTCTTAAAAACGGCTTTCCCAAATTGTATAAGCTTTAGGCCTCACACACCCAGATCCAGGGTGGGAATGTAAAGTGTTAGGGCCTTGTGTGGGACAATCTGACAATCTGTGTCAGGAATTTTAGAAATATCCATGCCTTTGACCCAGCCACTCTAGTTTCAGGGATCTATTTTCAGGGAATAATCAAGTTTGCTGTAGGGCAAGGCTTCTCAACTTTGAACCTTGGGTAATGGAGCAGGAGCCCAGACTGAGCCTTGTCAGACGTTCTGTTCCTCATAACTTTTTTTTTTTTTTTGTGGTACGCGGGCCTCTCACTGTTGTGGCCTCTTCCGTTGCGGAGCACAGGCTCCGGACGCGCAGGCTCAGCAGCCATGGCTCACGGGCCCAGCCGTTCCACGGCACGTGGGATCCTCCCAGACTGGGGCACGAACCCATGTCCCCTGCATCGGCAGGCGGACTGTCAACCACTGCACCACCAGGGAAGCCCCCTCCTAACTTGAGTTTCACCAATAAGTCCATGGCTTGAGCCCACTGGAACTGGATTTTCTGTTACACACAACTAAAACAAAGGTTTCATGGCAGCATAACTGAACCTAGCAAAAAATTGGAAACAACCCAAATGGAAACAATATAGGATTGGTTGAATAAATTTTGTACATCACTATGGTGAACTATTAGGTGGACATTAAAAATCATACCTTTAAGAATATCTGATGACATAGGAAAAAATGCTCACAATTTAATCTTAGGTGAAAAAGTAGGACACAAAATAATTGAAGTTCATTTTTTACCTACATATGTATATATGTAGGTTTTTTAATAGAGTAGTAAGAAAGCAGAATAGAAGGATGCAAACTTTCCTGGATGGAGGAATTATGAATGAATTTTAATTTTTTATAACATTCTGTATTTTCCAAACTTTCTACTATGATCATGTGTTATTTGATATATAATTATAACAAGCACTTTAAGAACAGAAGTGTGGGGGTTTTTTTGGCTGAGTTGGGTCTTCTTGCTTCACGCGGGCTTTCTCTAGTTGGGGCAAGAGGGGGCTACTCTTCGTTGCAGTGCGCAGGCTTCTCACTGCGGTGGCCTCTCTTGTTGCGTAGCACGGGCTCTAGGCGTGTGGGCTTCAGTAGTTGCAGAACGCGGGCTCAGTAGTTGTGGCTCGCGTGCTGTAGAGCGCAGGCTCAGTAGCTGTGGCTCACAGGCTTAGTTGCTCCATGGCATGTGGGATCTTCCCGCACCAGGGATCGAACCCGTGTCCCCTGCACTGGCAGGCGGATTCTTAACCACTGTGCCACCAGGGAAGTCCAAGAAGTATGCTTTTAAGGGAAATTTGGAAAACACTCAGAAGCAAGAAGAAAGTAAGATATTTCCCACAACAAAGCTTTCTTACAATGTGTCTTCAGATTTCAATTCAGTTCTCATGATAAAATGGTAGCATCCCCCCAATACACCTTAATAATTTCAAGGGGACTTTAGAGAAACTGTACTTCAGGGAAGGGCATGGACTGGAATTTCAGACACTATGGAGAGATATTTTAAGGCAGGTATGTCTTTTCTGAGCATCAATATCTGCTCCAGTTTGCAAGCCTGGTGTTCCGGTTTACCTGGGCCTGGGGCCAGCTTTAACTCTGGGTAGAAAAGGGAGCATCCTGCATGGCCCACCACCCAAATCAGTGCTCTTAACCTCTGAGGGGATGTCCAGAGCCTTTTTGTGCCCAGGCCTTTTCTTTTTCAGATCTGCATTTTATTATATATTTGACTGACTTATGAATAAGTAATAAATTTTCACAGTTCAAAATCAAAAACATACAGAAGGGCATAAGAATAAAAAGTCTCTCTTCCATCCCCTCCCCTGGCCCCCAGTTCCCCTCCTGGGAGGCAAACTGTGTTGACAGTTTCTGGTAATTCCTTCCAGACATATTTCTATGCCTTTTAAATACATGATTGTATTCATACTATGTGTCTAACTTTGTATGCTTTTTTTTTTCACTTAAACACTAATGTTAAGGAATACTGTAAAAAGAGTAAAATGTTTTCTGAACATTAATAAATATTCTTCCTAAACATTCATAATTACTCAAATATGCCATGGAAGGGAGATGGGCCATTTGGTTTCCTATTGCTGGAAATTTTGGACTTTTCCCCCCTAAGTCCCCTGAGTCTGTCCAAATGAAACTGTCCTCCTGGGTTCAGCCAGCAATTGCATTTGGTTTGGGACCTGATTAGCCATTGGCTCCCTGGGGACACAGAGCTCAAAGGTCAGGAGGAGGCCCAGGGCCCGAGCCAGAGGGAAGAGCGGGTGGTCCCTGGCCTTCAGGAGCTGGCTGTGTGGTCCAGGCCAGCAGAGGAGATATATTTAGCTGGGTCAGATGCTGCTGGCTGTATCATGACCCAGGAGGACTGTGGTATTGGTAAACAAACCACAATGGCCTGGCTTTCAGTCAGTCCTTTTCTCATCCCTTTCCCCACTTGCTGGCAGGGCAGGAGCTGTGAGAGGTGGAGGTGGGCACTGACCAGGGAGAGGGCTTATCTGGAGAGGCCACCTGCAAGGCACCCAGCAGAATTGTGTGGCCTTGTTCTCATGGCCCCACATTTTTTTTTTTTTTTTGTCATTTCTCCTGCCTTTCTTCACCCACCCTCCCCAACACAGCAGAGTGGAGCAGCCCAGGGAGCACCCCCTTCCTCCTCTGCCTCCACCCCCTTTTCCCTTTCTCCCTCTACCCATCAACCTGATTTGGCCTCAGTGCTCCGCTAAGTGAATAGAGTTCATTCATACAGTCATTCAGCCAACTTCATTTATCCATTTATTTGGCCAGCAAATATTTTTTGAGGGCCTGAGATAAGCCAGGCTCAGTGCTGGGCACCAAAGACACAGCAATGAACAGGGAGGTGCTGGCTCTGGCCCTTGTGGAGATTATACTCTAGTGAGGTTAGAGATAATCCGGTAACTAATTAGGTGCTGGTGAAAAATAATAGTGTTAAACAATAACCAACATTCACATAGTGCTTTAAAGTACATAGGGACTTCCCTGGTGGTCCAGTGGGTAATACTCTGCACTCCCAATGCAGGGGGCCTGGATTCAATCCCTGGTTTGGGAACTAGATCCCGCATGCATGCCGCAACTAAGAGTCCACATGCCACAACTAAGAAGTCCACATGCCACAACTAAGACCTGGCACAAGCAAACTAACTAACTAACTAACTAACTAAATATTTTAAAATAAATAAAGTATATAAGGGTCTTTCACCTGATAGCACATCCAATCCCAAGAATCTAAGAGATAGTTATGATTATCATTCCT
>NW_006787469.1:1916856-1931629 GCF_000442215.2 Lipotes vexillifer
TAAAGATGAAGAAATTGCAGCTCAGAGATATTAAATAACCTGGCCAAGGACTCACAGGGTACATGGAGCCCTGGTTCTTGAGCTCAGTCCCTCCGACCCCAAGCTCATGTCCCTCCTGAAAAAGAGGAGCCACTGGAACTGGATGGGAGCAGGTTTCTGGTGCAGCTCTTCATTTTACATTTGAGGAGACGGAGGCCCAGAGAGAAGAAAAGTGCCTTGTCTAAGACACAGGCTTAAAACAGGACTGGAACCTCTGGATCCCAGCCCAGTGCTCGTTCTTTGCATCTGAACAGCAGTTCAATGTCCTGACCAGGGTATGAAGCCCTGGCAGATGTGGGGTGGGGGTAGTCATGGTAGGTCCGCCTCCTCCCCTCCCCTGCACCCCCCCAGCCCCACCCACCTCTGCTACATAGTCCATTTTGTGAGGAGAGAGCACAGAATGCCCTCCGCAGTCCCCATCCTCCCCTCTCCAGTGCCTGCTTCTTGCTGAGTGTGTGGGCTTTCGTTCAACAAACACAATGTGAGCACCTACTGTGTGAAGGCTCTGGGAAGCACCTCAAGGGCCCACAGTCCACTGGGGAGGCCAACAAGGAACACCGTGCCATCAGATCTGCAAGATAAAAAGCAGAGATGTCAGAGATGTGTAGCAGGGCCCCAAAGCCAGGCCTTGGTGGTCAGGTAGAGAAGGTTCAAGGAAGGCTTTCCGGAGGAGGGACATCTCAACTGAGCGCTGAAGTCTGAGTGATGAATTAGCCAGGCCAGACCCTGCAGGGAAGAGGCTTTCAGGGTGGGGGAATGGAGGGTGCAAGACAAAGCAAGACGTCACCCTGCATGTTGCAGGCATTTTGCAGGCTTCTGTCAGGTCCGTACAAGTAGCCTGTGAGCAGGAACTTGGTCTCCCTTCCTATGGAAACCTCCACGGGTGAGGACCTACTCCTGTGGACGGATGACTCGGGTACCCCACGTGAGCAGCTTTCACCACCAGGGACTCAGCATCCTCCCAGCCAGAGCCACCCTCCTGACCTGGCGTGGACATGACAGCCCCAGGAGGGGCTGTGCCTGGCAGGAGTCTTTGACTGCAGCAGGGGGGAAGCCGCAGGTGGGTACATTACTGTCCCCTTCTTCCCCCCAGTCACCAGCACCCTCAGGTTGTTCCCAGGAGGGTCCAGCTCCCCTCCCGTGGGGACAGGGAGCACCACCCCATGAGACAGACACAAACAGCCCTCCAACTTAGCGCCCGGAGCAGGGAGGACTAGCGAGGGCACCGACCCTGCCCCTGACATGCCTGCCAAAGGGCGGCCCTTGCCCTGGTGTGTGTTTAGGGCCTGACCTCTCTCAGACCAACGGAGGGGATGAGAGCGGGCAGCCCTGGGTGGGTCAGTACTGCCCCAATCAGGCACGTGCTGGGTCTGCCCTCACCCCGGTGGCTCCCAGTCCCACATTCCTGGGCTGTGCACAGAAACATTCACTTTGAATATTAGCCCGAGGAGGCGGCTTGGCACTCTCCCTTGGTGGTGACATGTTTCCACGGGTCCTTTCCCTCCAAGGGGAAATGTGACATTGCATTCATAAGGGGTGTCTCATTAAACCCGGTTCCCCATAGGTCCCCTGAGTTCCCGTGGGGCCCCAGAGCTGGGCTACGAGCTGGGCGACATTCAGTTCCTGCCCTGGGGAAGCAGGGGCGAGCTGAGCCTAGTGGGGACAGATCTGCAAGCAGACCACGTCAATACAACGTGCTGGGCTCAAAACGGGAGGGGGGCAGGGGGTTGGGCACGAGGTGGGGCACCAGCCAGCCCCAGCCCAGGTCCACAGCAGCTTATGCAGGCACAAGGCCGACGGTGAGTTCGGAAAGATGTGAGAGGGTTGGGCAAAGTGGTTAACAGGGGGAAAAGAGTAGGAGCAAAGCCTTGGTGACCAAAAATAGCCCGAGGTGGGAGGAGACAGCAGGCAGGCGGCGGGATGGAGGGGCGTGTCGGGGGGAGCGCGAGGCCGAGGCGGGAGGGGAGAGCAGGCGCCGGGGGCCGAGTTGCATTTTACATTTTGTAGGAAATAAATATCCAGGAGGGCACCAAACTGGGGAAGGCGGATCACTTTGGAGGGCATGACTGTCGTCCAGGGAAGGAGGGTGAGCATTAGGGCGGGGGAGGTAGGACGGGACAGGGAGCCCCAAGGTCCGGTAAGACAGCAGAACGCCTGAAGGTTTGAGGAAGGAGACTGGGCCCACGTTTAAGGTTTGGTGAGGGGAGCGCTCACCCCGGGCTCTACCTTCCTGGGGGGCGGGAAGGACTGGGGAGCCGCCGAGCCGGAGCGGCGCCTGCGGGCCAGGGTCCCCGGATGAAGCGGGAGGGGCGGGCACAGCAGGGGGAGGGCGCGGACGCGCGCGGTGCCCTCTCCTTCTTGGAGGGGTTAGGCCGGTGACAGGAGAGCGGCGTGGTGGCGGAGCCTTCAGGGTGTGTCCGCTCTCCCTCACAGCCCAGGGAAATGCCCCGGTCGGGCCTGAACCGGGAAGGGCAGGCCTGGCGGGACTCTTCAAAGGCACCCGGGAAGGGCAGAGGAGAGCGGCCTCCACGGGCCCCTGGGCAGGGGTTGAGGGCCCAGGAACAGGGCAAGGAGGGCAGAGGGCAGGTGTGGTCAGGGGCTTTGGTCAGCCTCTTCTGACAGGCGCCAGATAAAGCAATCCTGCTTGGGGACTTCCCTGGCCCTCTTCCCTGGCAGTCCAGTGGTAAAGACTCCACACTTCTACCGCAGGGGTCAGGGGTTCGATCCCTGGTTGGGGAACTGAGACCCTGCATGACGCATGGCGCAGCCAAAAAGAAAAAACAATCCTGCTCTGTCCCAGTTTCCACAGACACCATGCCATTTAAACACTCCAAACCTCGAGGCTTTTGAGAGTGAAAGTAATAATTACCTCAGGACAACAGGAGTAAACTAGGCCCGTCCTGGGCACACTGGGATATATGGTCACCCTAGCTGTGGGGCAGGAGGCTGGCCCTCCTGCTTTGAGCCTGGCCCTCAGGGACACTCTCCTTGTGACAGGGCCCCCCCAACCTGGCCCTGGAGCACCCTGACCCTCCTCAGAGCCAGGCCTGGGGAAAGACAGGGTCTCCCCCTTTTGAGGTCCATCTCCCCACACCCTTTGGTTCTCTGCCACCACTGTCTTCAGGGGAACGACAGCCCTCAGAGGAACGTGGTCCTTCCTGGAACCCAGTGGGGGGCAACCTGGAGAACTCCTAAGAGCCTGTCAGCCCTAGAAAGGTGCTCAGAGGCTGGAGTGGTGTTTGCCCACAAGCCCCTGAACTGTTTATGCCCCCTCTCGGCAAAACCCTGGGGTTCCCCAGTCTCCTCCCTCCTGCCTGTCCCCCGTTTTCAACTGGCTGCCAGGCAATGTCCCCATGTTCCCTGCTCCTGCTTTTAGTTCATGCCTCGCCAGCACCTGCCCGTCTTGCGGCCTTCCCCTGCCACCAGCACAAGCCTCCTTAAGCCCAGACCTGAACACAACACTTGTCTGCTTGACAAGCAGACAAAACAAAAAGAAGAAAAACAAACAAAGACCCTTTTGTGGGAGGAAAAACACATGAAAAAATTAAAACATCACCACAGAACTCAACTTCCCTACAAGATAAAGTCTAACACTTCCTCCAAGAACTGACTCCAAGTGTACAATGGAGTTTTCCAGAACTATATATGAATTTGCCACAGAAGGAATGCAGAAACAGCTGAGAATCCAACTGCTTCTATTAAAGTCAGACATTAAAAATATAAAACAGGGGCTTCCCTGGTGGCGCAGTGGTTGATAGTCCACCTGAAGATGCAGGGGACAGGGGTTCGTGCCCCGATCCGGGAGGGTCCCGCATGCCGCGGAGCGGCTGGGCCCGTGAGCCATGGCCACTGAGCCTGCGCGTCCGGAGCCTGTGCTCCGCAAGGGGAGAAGCCACAGCAGTGAGAGGCCCGCGTACCGCAAAAAAATAAATAAATAAAAAATAAAACAATGCCACTCCTTTCACTAAATTTGTTCTGGAAAATAGAATCATTTTTCCTTTAAAATATGTTAACATATAATGGATTTATTTTTTAAATTTAATTGATAAATATGTTTTAAACTTCTCAATTCCTAATACACTAAATGTTGTCAATCGCTATATCACACATCAACAAAAGCTCTTGGGGTCCTGAGACTCCTACGCCCTCCCCACACCTTCAGTTACCCCTTTGCTTCTCTCTCCTCTTAGCAGCCAACTTTCTTGAGAGCTACTTTCCTCCCACTAGCTTCTCAGCCCTACCTTGTGTTTTCCCACCACTGATCCTGAAACTGCTCTCACAGTGGACACTCCTGTGTCCTCGTTTTCCTTAGCTTCTCAGCAGTGTGACCCTGGCTCTCAGAAAACCATGCTTTCCTGTTTCTCCTCCTGGCTCTCCAGCTGCTTGTTCCCAACTTTTTTTTTTTAAAGATGTTGGGGGTAGGAGTTTAGTAACTTATTTATTTATTTTTGCTGTGTTGGGTCTTCATCTCTGTGAGAGGGCGTTCTCTAGTTGTGGCAAGCGGGGGCCACTCTTCATCGCGGTGCGCAGGCCTCTCACTATCGCGGCCTCTCTTATTGCGGAGCACAGGCTCCAGACGTGCAGGCTCAGTAGTTGTGGCACATGGGCCTGGTTGCTCCGCAGCATGTGGGATCCTCCCAGACCAGGGCTCAAACCTGTGTCCCCTGCATTAGCAGGCAGATTCTCAACCACTGCGCCACCAGGGAAGCCCTTCCCAACTCTTCTTGCTTCGCTCACCCCACCAGGGCTGGGGGGCCTCAGGGTTGGACTGGGACTCGTTCTCTTTTCTCTCCACTCCCAGGGCTTCGAGGACCGTCTTGATGGGTGTGGCTCCCACACCTCTAACTCCAGCCCATAGTACTCTCCTGAGTCCCAGACCCCCGTATCCAGCTGCTCCTGAACATCCATGTGGATGCCACTGCCCCACAGGCCCCCGCAGGGCAGACACTCTCACACAGGACAGATCTCCACCTACACCCTTTCCAACTCTGCCTCTGCACCAGGAACCCTGGCCCTCTACCCTCTTCCTCACTCTCCTCATCAACCAGCCACAACCAATCCTGCCAACCTCACTCCCTAAATCGCTCTCAAATCCATCCTCCTATCCATTCCCACTGCAACCCTCAGCTCAGGCCACCTTCCCTCTCCCTGGCCTTTGACCTTCCTCCTCAAATCTGACACAGCAGCCAGTATTCCTTTTCATGCAGTCTCTTCCCCACTCATAATCCACAGGGGCCCCCAGCAACCCAGGAGGAATGCCTCCTCCACAGCACAGCTCACCAGAGCAGCCAGCAGGATGAGGTCCTGCCACCTGTCCCGCCCCATGTCCCCTTCCCCATGCCACTCTGTCCCAGCTGGTCTGACCTTGCACCCCACTCTGGTACAAGTTGTTCCATACCTCTGATCACTAGAGACCCCCTCTCGGCCCCATCATTCTCTCCCCTGGAAAGCCTGCCCTGACCTCCCTCAACCTCTCAGGTCAAGAGCCCTTTCTAAGCTGAGTGCCCTATTCCCACCATGACACTTATCATGCTGAATGGTCACGATTCAAAGTTCCTTGAGGAGGAGGATTTCTTCTCTGCTCTATCCCCAGTGCCAAGATCAGTGCTTGGTATGTAGCAGCAGCTTAGTAAATACCTGCTGAATGAATGGCTTGAAGTATGCGAGCCCATGTGCAGCTGGCAAGCAACCTTCCGAATCCCCAGCGCCATTCATATAGAGCATGGCTCTGCTCTGAGCACCCAGACTGGTTGTCTGGCCCTACCCTGCCATAGGAGGTGGCTGTCCAGGGCTCCCTGCCACCCGCTGCCTCCTCCGGATGTGTTGTCCTGACCGAGCTCCCAGAAGAATCTGGCTGGACTCCACACTTTTCCCATCAATGGCTAAGACATGAGGCTGCCAACACATGGGCACCCTCCCCAGGCACAAGGGCCACTCGGCTTGGTCAGAGCTGACCCTGCTGGGGACACCCAGACCAAACCAGGACACCAGCCACAAGAGGGGCAGCAACACATACCACACAGCATCCCAGTGTAAACTGAGTCTCAGAGGCTGAATACTTTTCTGGAGGTCACTGGGCAAGTGAGGGATGGGCTGGATTGGAGCCAGGCTCTACTGCTGCAAAAGCCTTGTCTGGGCCCTGCACCCATTCTGCAGGTCCAGGAGTAAAGGCTGAATCCACTGAGGGGCCACTCCCAGTTGAGGAGCCCAGGGCCAGACTGAGACCTTGGGGGCTGGGATTTGCACCTGGAGGGCCAGGTTGAGGGAAGAGTAGCCAGGGGCAGGCAGATGGGGAACAAGCAGCAATCCAGAGGGTGCCCGGCAACTCATCCCATCATGGGCTTGAGTCCTGGTGGGTCAGGGTAACGGAGAAGGCACAGCCCACACCACAGGCACAGGAGGCAAGAATGAGCACCTAGACCTCAGAAGTCAAAGGGCCACCAGGTCCTCCAGGCCTGCACTGTCAGCATGGTCTCACGAGTTGTCATCACCTTACCCTTTAAGCTCCTTTAGCCCACATGGCTCCTTTAGCAGGAAGCCAGAGGTCTAGCCTCACCGTTAGGAAGAGGCAGCTGCTAACCCTGCAACTGGAGGAAGACCTGGTCTGAACTGCAAGCCCGGCAGCCCCTTCAAGGCAGCTGGGAGGAGACACCGGGTACCAAGTCGGTGGCAAGGACTCCTCACAGGGCTGCCAAGTAGAGCTGCCCAGGCTGAATTTGCATGCCTCAGCGGGGGCATTCTTTGTGTGCACTAAGACATGAATCGTGATCACAGGAGCGATGTAACCTGGTAGTCCTGCCTGCTCAGCAGCCCCCTCTCTGGGACAGAGGCATGGGGATGAAGAGGGAGCCCTTTCCCCTCTTACGAGCCTTCCAGGCCTTCAGCACCTCACTCACCCCAAACCCCATCTGAAGAAAGAACCACATTCCAACACAGCACCGATAATGAGATCAGTTTATGGATTATAGTATGGGACAGACTGGGAAGGTGCCAGGGCCTATACCGATGAGCTTCCCAGAAACAGACCGACAGACAGACAGGAGTGGCCCAGACAGACAGAAGGACAGGGAAACAAAGCCAAATGGGTAAGAGGCCTAGGCCCAGCCTCAGCAGCTGTGTCTGGCCTCCAGATCCAGCTCTGCCCTGGGGACCTGGGGGATGAGCAGGGCTGGCAGGGGCCTCAGTTCTTGTAGGGCCCCCTCTCCTCACTCCCTCCTACCCTCACCAGCAAGCTGGGACCTTTGGCGGGTGTTGTTTCTGGGGCTAGGGAATGGTTGGTCTGGAGTGGGGGGCAGAGGGTCAAGGCTCTTGGAGGCTCCCTGGGGAGGTGGAGGCCTGGGTAGTATGGGGATAGCAGCAGCACTGGGGGGAATCTGATCAGGCACCAGGCGCCTGGGGTGAGGCACCGCTCAGCAGGGCCCCTATATCTAGGGCAGGCCCCCCCATCCTGCCCACCACACCAACATGGTGCAATAAATAAAGTTTCAAGTAGTAAGTCAGTGTCAGGTAGGAGATCTGGGGGCTGGCGGACAGGCAGGAGCTTAAGAGAGGCCCCTGTCGGCCCACCAAGTCTTCTCAGTGGGCTCCAGCTATATCAAGTCTGTCTGTATGCACTGGAGTGGGGACCTGGCCCCTGTGTCCATGTAGGGGCTCAGCCCCTCAGACCAGTGCCAAAGCCTGCTCAGTGGGGCAGAAGCAGGGCAGCATGGTGCCTACAGCATCCACGATGGCCGCTAGGTGCTCGTCCTGTGCCTGGGGCCCACAGAGCTGCATGAAGTCTGCCAGGCGCAGCAAGTACTCAAGGTTGTGGCCAGAGAAGCCTCGGCAGGCCAGGATCTGCGTAGCGATGGCCTCCTCAGGCGCAGGGCCCAGGTAACCAGGGTTTTGCGGGGTGGCCACGTAGGCCAATGCCTTGAGTGGTTGGTCAGGGGTATCTTGAGGGTAGAAGGTGACCTCCTTGGTATCATAGCTGCCAAGCACTGCCTCCCGCACATTCAGGTACTTCAGGGCCTCATTCACCTGCTCACCTTGCACCTGGTACGCCACACCCCAAGTGCAGCCCTAGGAGAAAACATGGGCACTGGGGTCAGTCACACAGCTCCTTCTGGTCCCACCCCAGTACTGTGCTTGTAAGGGAGGTGGGCAGAGCGCTGATGAGCCCTCTAGTAGCAATATATCAAGCCCTCATCCTCCCTTAACACGGGTTGGTAAGGTGGTCTAGCCTTTCTGAAAGAACAGAAATCCTACTCAGAGTATGGTCTGAGAAACAATGGCATCACCTGTAAGCTTGTTAGGAATGAGTTTCAGGCCACTCTAAATCTTATTAAAATCTGTATTTTAACAAGATCCTCAGGTGATTCTTATGAGAAGCACTTAGCTAGACCCACCCTTCCCCTCAGCCAGCGGGGCATCTAATCTAGCCTGCGGGGCATCTAATCTAGCCTGCAGCCAAGGATCCACAAGCTCTGTCTGTCTGCACCCCTCCATGCTGGGTCTCTTTCTTGACTCTGGCACTTACCTCACGATCTTCAAGGAGGGTCACCACACGACCAGGCTGAGGAGGGAAGAGAGATTTTGAAAAAAAATAAATTAGCAATGAGCTCTGCCATCACTGGTAGAGAAAACTCTTAGTAACCCTTCTGTCCCAGGCCTCAGAGAGCCCCACTCATCCAGGGGGATGATGCATAGATGTAACAGAAGTAGACACATGGCAGTGGCCCAGATTGATAATCAGAAATATTCATCAACACGGTGATCCACAGGATCAGCCTATAGCCATCACACAGTGACCCACTGGGCACACAAATTTAAGCCAAAATATGTAAGCAAGGTTTACATATTTCCCCCATCGGGACGGAGTCACCGTCTGCCCAGATAGACCCTGACATTCCAGGGCACCAGCGCGGTGCCCACTATCCCATCCCCACCCCCGTCATTCACCCCGGCATGGGCAGATGCTCACCATCTTGTCGCTGCCCCGATGGAAGGTGTCTCCCTGCCAGAAGCGGCGACTGTAGCCGCGCACGAAGCCCACACGGCTGTCGCTGTAGGCGAAGTCGGGCCTCCACACCAGGGAGCCGTACCCGAAAATCCACAACGCTTGGGGGTCGCAGTCGTCCTGGGGGTGCTGCGAGGGGGGCGGTGAGGCGGGCGGGGTGTTCTGAGCTGCAGACTCCTGCTTCATGGTGCCCGACACAGGGACGGGCCCGGGCGGCCTCCGGGGCTGGTCTCCGGCGCGGGCACGGAAGGACCACAGACGTACCCACCTGACCTGGCACAGCTTGACTGCTCCAGCTGCGCTGTCCGGTCCGGGGTCCCCTTTAAACCCTCCGGCCGGGAAGCCCCACCCACCGCGGCCAGCTGCCGCGCTTATTGGGGCGGGGCAAATTCCCTTTTGGCCAATCACCTTAGGATTTTGCTGCCAGGTTAACCGCGCCGCCCTCTGAATGGGTAACTGCGCTCCCTGCGCTGGGCCCAGCGCGCCCGCTGATTGGTTCGGCTCCACCTCTGTAGCAAACCTGGCAAGGAGTGATGCAACGGCTGGGGAGGTTTCCCCAGCTCAGACGTGCAGCAAGGACGTCCCAGATTGCGTCAGGCGGCCGGCAGTGGGCACGGACGAGGGCACCGGTCGTCTCCCCATCAGCCCCTTTACGGCCTGGGCCCTTCAAAAACCATGGCGGGCCGGCCCCAGGAGGGTGTCTCTCAAGGAGTCCTGCCGGTGCACCTGGCCGAATCACTGCCACCCCAGGCAGCACGGACTCTTTACCAGGTCCAGTGCAAGACAAGTCCAGAAGGAGGGCTCTGGGCGGCGTAAATGCCCGTCTCTGGGGTTTCGCCCGGGAGCACATACTCTGGAGAAGCGTCCGAGGCACCTCCGCCTTCCTCACAGGTGCCTCACGCTGTTGGCGCGCGTGAGCAAATGGAGAAACTGAGTCACGGGACTGACAAGGTGTTCTGCGGAAGCTGAGAGACTGAGTCAGACCGGGTGGTCCAGAGCTTGCGGGTTACGTGAGGGCTACGCCCCAGGCCAGGTGTGGGACTTCCTGAGCCCAAATAGGCTCCGCGAAAAGCCGGTCAGAGCGCTTGGAACTGCCGTTGTCACTTTGGCAGTGGTGTCCCGACCTGCGGAGAGAAGCCATAAAGACAGGAAAGTCAGGTCAGTCCTGCCCCAAGGCGATGGGTTTAGTTCTGCCCGAACAGGAGAGTTTTGCAACAATGGTTGGGTTAATCTTAGGCACTGAGGCTCTGGAAGTGGAGGGCAAGGAGGGCCCAATTAAGGCCCCCCAGAGGGCTGTGAGCAGCTACCGGCCTTCGCCCTTGGCTACTGGCTTCCCAACCCACAGAAGGTCCGCAGGTCGCCTGGGGTTACCCCCTAAGCAGCAGCCAGGGGAAAGGGAAACAGAGGCAGCAGAAGGCCTCGCAGAACTGGCTCCGAGGGACTGCTGCTGCGGTCAGGGGACTGCTGCAGAGGAATAGGGAGAGCCCTCTGGCAGGGAAAAGGGGCAGTATTGCTTCTCATTCGATTCTAATTAGATATTTAAACTAAAAATTATCTGCACACTTAAAGTAATCATTCCAAAGGTGCCTAAGATATAATCTCCAGTAGGAATGTTTCACTATGTTGTGTATAGTATGAAGCTAGATCTTTAAAAACAAGTTATACATTAATATTAGTAAAAGAAATAATATGGAATAATATACATAAACTGTTAGCAGAGCCTGTCACCAGAGGAGGACTTTCCATATTAAATGTAAATATTTATGGAAAAGTGGGTTTTTTACAAGGAGCATGAATTACTTTTCCCACTGGAAAAAATTACAGGCAAATGGTTGTTTCTGGTTATTCCTTTCTCCTTCCCTCCATTCCCTATGTTCACTCTCCCCTCTTCTCTCTGTATCTAGTCTCCTTTAGTCCACCTCCTTTGCTGCTTAGGGAAAATATCCCCCCTCCATCTACCACCTTTGATAGTGGGGTGGGAGGTGAGAAACTGGTACTAACACATTGCTGAAAGTATCTGAATTGGCACAAACAAAGCTTTGAAAAAGCACCTTGGTAATACAAATCAAGAATCATAAAATGTCCCTGCCCTTTGACCCAATACTTCCACTCCATGAAATTATTCAAAATATGGGAAAAGCCATATTCCTCAAGATTTTTCAATGCATTGTTACTTATTATAGCTAAAACAAAAGAAGAAAAGCTACTTAAATATCCAAAAATAGCTAAATGTTTAAGTAAATTATCCACATGGTGGAGAAGTACACACACACATGTATACACGACTTAAAAATCCTGCAATAAATTATTAGTTACATAAATTTGATATAGACATAAAATTAAATCTGTGCAGTCATTAGAAACAATTACGTATGACTATACTTATTGACTTGGAAACCTATCTATGCTGCATATATAATTAAGTGAAAAACAGATTCTAAAATAACCTAAAATAACTTTTTAAACTTAAAAAGTATATATGTGTTTATTTCCAAAAAAAAAAAAATCTAGAAGAACACATAAAAATGCTCAGTGATTATCTCTGAGTAGTAGGACTACTGAGACTTGCACTTTCTTTTTTATACCAATTCAGACTGGGAATTTTTTTAAGAGAACATAAACCACTTATATTTAGGAAAAACAGTTTAAAGTAAAAATCCATTAGGAAAACAATGTAGTGAACATGCTTATGATTGCATAGTAAGACAAAAATGCAAAACAGGAACTAACACATGCACTATAATTAAAATGACTGGGATTTCCCTGGTAGCACAGTAGTTAAGAATCCGCCTGCCATTGCAGGGGACACGAGTTCAAGCCCTGGTCCGGGAAGATCCCACATGCCGTGGAGTAGCTGAGCCCATGCACCACAACTACTGAGCCTGCATTCTGGAGCCCGCGAGCCACAACTGCTGAGCCTGCATGCCGCAACTACTGAAGCCCAAGCGCCTAGAGCCTGTGCTCTGCGACGAGAGAAGCCACCGCAATGAGAAGCATGCACACCACAATGAAGAGTAGCCCCCACTCGCCACAACTAGAGGAATGCCCTCGTGCAGCAACGAAGACCCAATGCAGCCAAAAATAAATAAATAAATTATTTTTTTTAAAAACTATTAAAACAACAAAAACAAACTTCATGAGGAAAAAGATGGGGCATCATATACTAATGAGAGATGGATTGGGGGATGGTGATTCTTTTCTCTATTTTGCAAGGCTTATGAAATGTAATTTTTAACAATAGTTACTTTTAAAGAGTAGTTAATTGTTCTTGGTGGCTCAGGGGCAGATAGCATATCAGAATCACCTGGGCAACATCTTCAAGATGCCCATTCTCTGACTTCCTCCCAACTAGACCAAAGCCCCTGGTTTAAATAACTCCTTTGGTGAGGTCATCAGTAACCAGCTCTTGCTCCAGGCAGAGTTAGGCACTCCTTCCTCTGTGCTCCCAGACCCCTTACCTCACTTCTGTCCCTTCCACTTCATGCTTATAACAGAAACATTTATCGAGTGCTTACCATGAGCTAGGCAGTTTGCTAAGTGCTTTTACATCCATTCTAATTATAAACTTCTCCGCTGCTTTGTGAGGTAAATATCATTTCACAGATGAGCAGACTGGAACAAAGGAAATTTAGGTAACCTGCCACAGTGATGCAGCAGCAAGTTGTATAGCCTGGGGCCCAAGGCCGGCAGTCCAACCCCAGAGCCTCCTTGTTGATGAGCGTTTGACATCCTACCTCCCACGAACTTGAGAGCTCCCAGAGAGCAGACTTCATCTTTGAAGGCCCTGGGGAACCAACACAGTCCTGGCTCATGGAAGGTTCTCTGCAAAGGTCAGTACAAGAAGTAAAGCTCTTGGAAAAGGCCAGGGCACCCTGGGGTTCAGAGGAGGAGGAATCCTGCGAGACAAGGGCTCAACCTTGACCCTCTCAAAATAGGAACCTGCACAAAAGTTGGCCCTGAGGTCTTGGCCACCTTCCCAGGAACTTGTCTCACCTGTTCCCATTCCTTGCTTATCTTTGCCAACATCTATCTCCTTCCCTCCCAGTGGGACACTCCCAGGTAGTAAACCACCCACCTCAGCCAGTTCCGCTCCAACATCAGCAGCAACCATCCCATCTTTCCTCCTAAAATCCCCGCAGGGAGGGGCTGCAGATGTCATGCCCACAGAGGTACCATACCAGCTCACAAGAGGTGATGAGAGAGTATCATTTCCACCTTGCAGAGTTGCACATGATTTGCACGTGATGTACACATGGCGTCTTCCTTCTGTGAAACTTTCCCAAATTAATCTTTCCTATTGTCCCTTCAGGTGGTCACTTCTAATTTCCTTATGATCTGTTCCTCCTCCTCATTCCAGTCACTGTAGTCAACTCCTGGTGTTAGTGGGAACCACTGTCTGAAACAAGGGAAGGGTGCATTTTAGGAGCCAGGGGATCATGCGAATTTGTTAAGCTAAATGATGAAGTTGCTTCATGAAGCTGCTGATTCCAGAGGGATGAAAACCTTCTCAGACATGGGCTCTAAGCCCTGCTTGTCCAGATTTGAGCCTAGTTTCACCATATACCATCTGGGTGACCCCAGGCACCCTGTCTCTGGTCCTCAGTTTCCTTAACCGTCAAATTGGGAATAACAGTACGTACTTTGTAGGTTCTGATGAGGATTGAAGGAAATAAAACCTTAGCCAGCACCTGGCATGTGTGAGCACTCAATACATGTTGCTCCATATTATTTTTACTCCAAATTTTTCACTTTCCTTTTTATCCAGGGTATTACCATGGTCTATGGTGATATGGTGATTTATAGTAAGTATATATTTGGGTTTTGTTATATCGTTTTTAATAAGCAAGTAATCTAGTAGTAAACTGTGTTCCTGAGTTCTGTGATCCACTCTAGCAAATTAATCTAACCCAAAGAGAGGGTCATAGGAACCTGTGATCTATAGCCATTCAGTTAGAAGGACAGGTAACACCTGGACTTGCAATCCGCATCTGAAGTGGGGGCAGTCTTGTGGGATCGATCTGTGGGATCTGATGCTATCTCCAGGCAGATAGTGCCAGGTTCGAGTTAAATTGTAGGACACCTAGCTGGTGTTGCAGAGTTGTTTGCTGTGTGGAGAACCTCCAGGTCTGGTATCAGAAATGAAGTAGTGCTGGTAGGAGATTGAGAGTGGAGGAGATGCACAGAAGAGCATGTTTATCTTTGCCTAACCTCTCAGACTGACACAGCTCGGAAGAAGTGAGTGGGTCAGGAAAGCGACCAGGGTACTTTTTTTTTGTATTAAACATTTTATTCAATTTCTTTTTTAAATATTTATTTATTTATTTTTGGCTGCATTGGGTCTTAGTCACAGCACGCGGGGTCTTTCGTTGCGGCACGCGGGCTTTTCTCTAGTTGTGGCTTGAGTAGTTGGCTCAGTAGTTGCTGCATGTGGGCTCAGTTGCCTGGCAGCATGTGGAATCTGAGTACCCGGACCAGGGATCGAACTCGCGTCCCCTGCATTGGCAGTCAGATTCTTAACCACCAGACCACCAGGGAAGTCCCCCAGGGTAAGTATTTTTGATTCAGTGGTGGAAACCTACAGCTCTCTCACCGTCCATTCTTACCATACAATTCACAGATTGTACCAGCAAATAGGATGTTAAATGAGAGTTTTTAAAAGGCAGAATAGGGCTTCCCTGGGGGCGCAGTGGTTGAGAGTCCGCCTGCCGATGCAGGGGACACGGGTTCGTGCCCCGG
>NW_006787469.1:1931680-1949576 GCF_000442215.2 Lipotes vexillifer
GCCCGCGTACCGCAAAAAAAAAAAGAATAGGTGATAGTGTGCCCCGAGCACACTATTTTTTTAATTGAAGTATAGTTATTTTGCAATATTGTATTAGTTTCAGGTGTACAACAAAGTGATTCAGTTTTATTTATGTATATATATATATATATATATATATATATATATCAGATTATTTTCCATTATAGGTTATTACAAGATACTGAATATAGTTCCTTGTGCTATACAATAAATCCTTGTTGGTTACCTATTTTATGTATAGTAGTTTGTATCTTTTAATCCCATACTCCTAATTTCTCTTCTTTCCCCTTAGGTAACCATAAGTTTGTTTTCTATGTCTGTGAATCTGTTTCTGTTTTGTATATAGATTCATTTATATTATTTTTTATATTCCACATATAAGTGATATATAATATGTCTTTCTCTATCTGACTTACTTAGTATGATAATCTCTAGGTCCATCCATGTTGCTGCAAATGGCAATATTTCATTCTCTTTATGGCTATTATGCCATTGTGTTATATATATGTATATATCTCACATCTTCTTAAACCAGTTGTCTGTTGATGAGCACTTGGGTTGTTTCCATGTCTTAGCTATTATAAATAGAGCTGCTATGAACATTGGAGTGCATGTATCCTTTCGAATTACAGTTTTCGTTTTTTCCGGATATATGCCCAGGAGTGGGATTGCTGGATCATATGGTAGCTCTATTTTTAGTTTTTTAAGGAACTTCCACACTGTTTTCCCTATGGAGGCTGCTATGTAGATTGGCTGCACCAATCTACATTGCCACCCACAGTGTAGGAGGGTTTCCTTTGCTCCACACCCTCTCCAGCATTTATTTGTAGACCTTTTGATGATGGCCATTCTGACCAGTGTGAGGTGATACCTCATTGTGGTTTTGATTTGCATTTCTCTAATAATTAGTGACGTTGAGCATCTTTTCATGTGCTTGTTGGCCATCTGTATATCTTCTTTGGAAAAATGTCTATTTAGGTCTTCTGCCCATTTATTGTTTGGGTCATTTGGTTTCTTGATATTGTGTTATATGAGCTGTTTGTATATTTTGGATATTAACCCTTTGTCAGTTGCACTATTTGCAAATATTTTCTCCCCTTCCATAGGTTGTCTTTTTGTTTTGTTGATGGTTTCCTTTGCTGTGCAAAAGCTTTTTATAAAAAAAAATTTTTTTTTTTTGGCTGTGTTGGGTCTTTGTTGCTGTGCGCAGGCTTTCCCTAGTTGCGGTGAGCAGGGGCTACTCTTCGTTGCAGTGCATGGACTTCTCATTGTGGTGGCTTCTCTTGCTGTGGAGCACAGGCTCTAGGCTCATGGGCTTCAGTAGTTGTGGCATGCAGGCTTCAGTAGTTGTGGTTCACGGACTCTAGAGCGCAGGCTCAGTAGTTGTGGAGCACGGGCTGAGTTGCTCCACAGCATGTGGGATCTTCCCAGACCAGGAATTGAACCCGTGTCCCCTGCACTGGCAGGCAGATTCTTAACCACTACACCACCAGGGAAGTCCCTGCAAAAGCTTTTAAGTTTGATTAAGTCCCATTTGTTTATGTTTTCATTTATTTCTTTTGCCTTTGGAGACTTGATCTAAGAAAATATTGCTATCATTTATGTCTGAGAATGTTTTGCCTATGTTCTCTTCTAGTTTTATGATGTCATGTTTTATATTTAGGTCTTTAAACCATTTTGAGTTTGTTTTTGTATATGGTGTGAAGGAGTATTCTAATTTCATTGATTTTTTAAAAATTTATTTATTTATTTGGCTGCATCAGGTCTTAATTGCGGGATCTTCATTGCAGCACATGGGCTTCTCTCTAGTCGTGGCATGCAGGCTCCAGAGCACATGGGCTCAGTAGTTGTGGCATGCAGGCTCTCTAGTTGTGACACATGGGCTCTAGAGCATGCAGGCTTAGTTGCTCCATGGCATGTGGGATCTTAATTCCCCAACCAGAGACTGAACCTGCATCCCCTGCATTGGAAGACAGATACTTAACCAGTGGACCACTGGGGAAGTCCCTAATTTCATTGATTTATATGTGGTTGTCCAGCCTTCCCAACACCACTCACTGAAGAGACTGTCTTTTCTCCAGTGTATATTCTTGCCTCCTTTGTCATACATTAATTGACCATAGGTGTGTGGGTTTATTTCTGGGCCCTCTTTTCTGTTCCACTGATCTACATGTCTGTTTTTGTTCCAAAACCATGCTGTTTTGATTACTGTAGCTTTGTAGTATTGTTTGAAGTCTGGGAGGGTTATGCCTCCAGCTTTGTTCTTTTTTCCTCAGGATTGCTTTGGCAATTCTGGGTCTTTCGTGATTCCATATAAATTTTAGGATTATTTGTTCTAGTTCTGTGAAAAATGTTATTTTGATAGGGATCGCATTAAATCTATAGATTGCTTTGGGTAGTATGGCCATTTTAACAATATTAATTCTTCCAATCCAAGAGCACAGGATATCTTTCCATTTCTTTGAATCATCTTCAGTTTCCTTTATCAATGTTTTATAGTTTTCAGCATATAGGTCTTTCACCTCCTTAGTTAAGTTTATTCCTAGGTATTTTTTTTTAAGTACCTTATATTTATTTATTTATTTATTTATTTATGGCTGTGTTGGGTCTTTGTTGTTGCACGCAGGCTTTCTCTAGTTGCGGTGAGCAGGGGCTACTCTTCGTTGCAGTGCGTGGACTTCTCACTGCGATGGCTTCTCTTGTTGCGGAGCACGGGCTCTAGGTGCATGGGCTTCAGTAGTAGTGGCACACGGGCTATAGATCACAGGCTTAGTTAGTTGTGGCGCACAGGCTTAGTTGTTCTGTGGCATGTGGGATCTTCCCAGACCAGGGCTCGAACCTGTATCCCCTGCGTTGGCAGGCGGATTCTTAACCGCTGCACCACCAGGGAAGTTCAATTCCTAGGTATTTTTTTGACACAATTTTAAAGAGGATTTATTTTTTACTTTCCCTTTCTGATATTTCATTGTTAGTGTAAAGAAATCCAAGCACACTATTAATAGAATAGTTGCTTGAGCAAAGAGAGGGATTTTCTTTGTATGCTTGGGGAGTTGCTAAAATAAACAAACAAATAAATAAAACAATCCCCATCTATGAGGAGCTATATCTCCTGCAGACCACTGAGAAATAAATGTATCCTCAGGTCCTTGGCCCATCTGCAAAAGGGACATAGGTCTCACCAATTCTCTGGCAAAAGTATGGGAAGGAGTAGCTGAATGCCTTGATACAGTCCACCTCAGAAGAGGGAGAGAAGAGAAGACAGCTGCTCTGCTGGTTATACCAACTGAATCCAGAGCCAAGCGGGGGAAGACTACTTGGTCCCCTGCCCACAAAAGCAGGGGCTATAAGGGTTCACTCACGTCCTGGCAGAGAGATGCATGGGATAGTGGGAAAATCTGGCTCCTTGCCCATTTCTAGTTGCCGAGGAGGGAGGAAGACACAGCTGATAGAGTGCCCTGACCTCAGGCCTGGTCCTGGAAGGCGAGGGGCCAGGGCTCCCACAGAGCATTGGGTTGGTGAGGCCCCTCTCCCAATTCCAGGGAGAAAGAAAGGCGTAGTCTGTGAGGGCAGGAAGTGGCTGGCTCAGGGCTCAGAACTGCAGTGGGGGGCACTTCAGTGGAATGACAGGGCTGCACAGAGGGGAGACCCATGGAGTCAAAGTCGAACATCAGACCCCACAGAAATGCTGGAGTGTGGTAGGACCTGGCTTTAGAAGAGAACCTAGAAAAACAGCCCATGTGGAGAAGTATGACTGCACAAAATGGGCCTGACTGTGGAGGCAGACTCTGAGAGCCAAGGAGGTAAAGCCCCTTAAATGACAGCAGCTAGGACCATCCCCAGGGGCCTACTGCAAATGGGCAGATCCCAGAACCTTTTGGATCTCTTTTATCAGAGAGTTAGAAGAGGACGCCCTGAATGAAGGGAGTTACTGGTGGAGGTGAAACTGAACAGTCCAGGCATAGTAGGACGGGCCTGGCCCAGACATCTGCCCCTGTGGGAAAGGGAAAACAATCCTCCGACAGGTGCAGTGGCACACACCTGTCTGCCTACCCCCAGGGCCTTCTTTGCCTCCAGCCTGAGTCAGGAGGAGGGATCACTGGAGATAGACAGCTGGCCATGCCTGGCAGGGCTTTGGCTCTGCCCTGCAGGGGGTGCCATGACACAGGACAGCCTTGGGCCCAGAGCCGACCTGTTGCTAAATCCAGACTCCTGAGATGCTAGTTACCCTGTGTCTGACTGTAGCCACAGCTGGCTTTTTTTGGACCCTGCATCATGGCCTGAGAGGATCTTTGGGGATGAAGGGAACGTGCTGAGCCCACTAGGGCCAAAAGCCACTTGTGGCGGATCTCCAAGGGGATGGGGACTCTTGAGGACTTGGGGTCCTGCTGTCACTTCCCGCAGCCTGGGTCTCCCTTCCACTACTCCCCACATCAGAGGAGGTTGACCTAGACAAGTGGTGCTCCTTAAAGACAGGGACACAAAGAGAAGAAATGGTGGAGGCAAGCCAGCATCTCAGCTGCCTTCTTGGTCCTAGGGCTACTGCTGGGACTATCCAGCTAGACTCCAAGCTCCTCTCTAGCCCACCCCCATCCTGTGAGCTGGATTGTGAAAGCTCCCGAAAGTGGTTTGCTGGCATAAATTTAAGGATTAAACAACCTGTGGGGGGGACTCGTTGCTCACAAATAGTTTTTCACACACTAACTCATTTCAACCTCATAGTAATATGCAAGAAGTATTACGATCCTCTGAGAGGTTAAAGATAATTAACTAGACAGCCAGCTTCCTTGGGCAGAGATCATGTTTCATCGCCAATGCCTGACATAATAAAAGGTGCTCAATCAGTGCGAAAGGAATGAAGAAATGGATGGACTTGTCCCAGGTCACCTAGCAATGAGAGGTGGAAGGGAGCTGGAAGGGAGCTTCAGCCTCCCAACTCAAACCCGGTTCCCTTCCATTCAAAGTGAGGGCTGGGATGAGAAGGCGCAGAGGACCGCGAGGTGGGGAGGGCGCTGGCTGCACCGACAGCTCAGAGTTTGGTAATGGGCCGCTTCTCTGGACACCCTCTAACATATTTAGGGGAAAGCATCGCTCTGAGCTTTCTCCAGTATACTCCCTCTGCTTAGGGGCTCGGGGGCCGGAGAGAGCTCTGCGCGACAAAGTCTATCAGTGAACTCGCATCCGGCTGCTCCCTCTCCGAATCGTCCCGGTGGCCCCCAGGGCCAAGAAGGGCTGACCCCGTGCCTGGCGGGGTGACGGCGGCCCCGGTCCGGGAGCAGCCCCGCGGCCGCGCAGCGCCCCCTGGTGCTGGGCAACGGGGCCCGGGCGGTCCCGCCCGCTGTCCCGCCAGCTACGCCGGCTTCCCGCGGCAGCGGCCCGGCGCGGGCTCCCAGGCCGGGGGTGGGATTCGGGACTGCAGGAGGAGGAGCCGAGCGGGAGCGGAGACTCCGAGAAACTCGCGGCCTTCGGCGGCTTCCCGGCCCGGGAAGTGAGCCGGGGTCGGGAGGCCGCAAACAGGAAGTCGGGCTGTAACAAAGAGCTCGGGGGGGCGGAGGGGGCGGGGGCGGGGAGCCGCGGGACCTCCGGGGCGACGGCAGGTGGAGGGCTGACCCGGGCCAGCGCGTCGCACTTGCCTCTTCCGCCGCCGCTGGGGGTTCCAGGCCCGCCGGGATCCGGCCGTGCCGTGCGCCCTGGGCGCGAGGGAGGGCGGGGCCGCCTGAGGAAGGCCGCTGGGACCTGCCAGGCGCATCCTCTCCCCGGGGAGGGACACTCACAGTTCCCTGAGTGAATCACTTCCATCCCTTCCCGGAATGCGGCGGGCCACGTGGGGTGGAGGGCTGGGTCGCCAAACTGCGGACCCGCGGGGAGAGGCGGGGAAAGCGGCAAGGAGGGGAGAGCCCTGTGGGTCCCCGTGAGAGGTGGAGCGTCCGCGCGACCTGAGTTTAGTGACCTAGTGGCCTTATCTAGCCTGGGATGGGGGTAGGTAGGAACCACTGTCCTTTTTTTTCTATCCCCTGACCAGTCTGGCCCTGAGGTAGGAGAGGGACCCCTAGCTGAGCCAGCAGCATAAAGGCATTCTTCACAGCCTCTCCCTGCCTGACGCCCCACAGTGATATCCAGGTGGTTACCAGCCAGTGGGCTCTGGAAATGCAGCTGTCCTCAGAGCTGGCGGTCACCGTGAGGTCAGACTTGTCCTTTAGACAGGGCACTGCTTCCAGGCTAAGGAACTGCTGTGCTCTGAATTGTCTTATGAAATACCAGTGCAGGTTAAACATGGGTATTTGCTAAGCCAGGGAGAGCACAGTGAGTCTAGAGCTATCATCTGGCCTTGTTTCTGCCAAGCCTAGGACCTCTCCTGTACACCTGCACACTCCATCAGGAAAGTCTTGGGTACCTTACCTATGAGAAGGGGCTGGACCCTCAGGGAGTGACCTGGAAATCCTGGAGAGAGAAGGGCTTCCCCTGTGGCCTGTTCACACCCCAAGTGCCTGGCGCAGCTTTTGCATGTCACTAGAGGTGGAACCTGGCACAAGCTACAGGTTGGAGCTGCCCAGACTAAGTCCATGAAGGGATCCCCTCTTTTCCCAGAAAGCTGGCGTGGTATCAGAGCCGGTGAGTGGGTTTAGCCAGCCAGCTCCCCTCCAGGGCTCTCTTCTCTGAGGAGCTGGCAGCCTATGTAGCCCAGCACAACCTGGTGGTGTGGACGTGCAGGCCCGCGGGTGTCCTACCTGTCCCCCACATGGGAGCCTCGTCATCTTGCCTTCGTGTCCCAGCCCAGTTTCCCCCGCCCCCCAGGGCCCGGGAGCTGCTTTCCTGTTTCATTTTGGGCAGGAAGAGTGAGGTCGTGTTGTTCTTCCCCCTGCTGCCGGCTCAGGCTGTGGGAACGGTTCCCTGAATGCTTTCCTGTTTGATACCCTGTGTGTGCAGTGAGGGGAACAGGGAGCAATGGGTGAGGCGTGGAACGTGTGCACTTGGGTGAGTGTGGATGAGCCTAGGTCTCTTGCTCCCTTGTCTCTGGCATAAGCACCCAGATTAGGGGCGGGCATGCTCTATGTGTCAGGGAGAAAGGAAAAGGGAGGCAAGTAGCGCTGCATACACTTGGACTCCACTGGGGGCATCTGCTGGGTCTGTTTTGCTTTACTGGATGGGCTGAGAGCTGGGAGCATCTGCTCAGCTTTCTGTCGATGGCTCATTTTTTCATCATTTGCTCTCCATGGAGTATTTTTGTGGCTGTAGAGAGAAGACTGTGGCACCCTAGGGACAATCTTACACCTTAGAGGAAGCTAGCCATGAAGTAGAGACTGGAAACTCTCTCAGTAGTGCCTCAGCCAGAGAAACCCGGGCTCAGGGAAGCCTCGCTCTTCCTCCTCCTCCCCTCTCTACAGTCTTCAATCAACTCTAGCAGCTCCGGGCAGACCAGGCGCCCACAGCCAGCTCTCTTGCCCAGCTGCAAGGAGGACAGACCCGAGGCAGATCCCCCTGGCACAAAGACCAGTGCCCTGCTGGGGCTTAAAAATGAGCAGGGTGCCAGTCCATCCAAAACCCTGCAATAGCAGGAGGAAGAGCCCAGATGTCATCATGGTCAGAGACCCAGCTCTCTGACAAGAGAATCCTTTTGAAAAGAGGAAAACGGGCAGGTTTGTCTCCTTCCCCCAAATTCCCGTATCCCCCAGGCTGACTAGGGTGTCCGTAAGCTTTTTCAGACTTGAAGGGAGAAAAGGGGGATAGATTCAGGTTAAGGGGGCATAACCCCCAAGGAATGGTGGGAGCATGAGGGGGAAGGGGGGCTGCAGCCAACCTCAAGCCATAAGACAGAGGAGGCTGGCCCAGGCTGGGGACTAAATGGGTGAGGCCAGGTTCCCCAAGAACTAGAAGAGGACAAGGGCCTAGAGCACAGCAGGCCAAGTCCAAGTGCTCCCAGGTGCCAGGGGTGTGGGGGACAGCCGGCAGCAACATGAGAAGGGGAGTCAGGAGGATTCCCACTCTGCCATCACAAAGACAGGACCCAAGAGGTACTAAACTCCTGTACACATCTGTTCCATATTATAAATACACATTATATACAAAATAATGTTATAAAATGTAGAAAGGTCAGTGCTTCTGATTCTTAAATTATCGAAATACTAGACTCCAAAATAAACTACAAAAAAAAAAAAACAAAATAAAAACTCATATTATTGATTTCTGAAGATCGGCTTCAAGGGTAGTCTGGGGGCAGTAGTGGGTGTGGGCAGAGCCCAGGCTCTAGGCCTTAGGAATGGGCTTGAGGGAGGAAAGGTCCTAGGTGGCGACAGCACCCAATTTCTCCCTCACTGGAATTTCCATCATCACTGCCCTGAGCTCCCCAGTTAGGCCTGTTGCCTCTGGCTGGGAAGAGGGGCAGGCCCTCCACCTATCTGCTCACAGGAGCCCAAGGCACCCAGGGCCAGAGGCTGTGGAAGCCAGGTAAGGCTTACCAGTATCCTTCCGCAGAGAGCCTGGGCCAGGGAGAGGCAGGGATGGTGTTAGGAGCGAGGCCCACGTGCAGCGGCTGGAGGAACGGGCAGAAAATGCTTCTCCCACTCCTCTCAGGGCGCTCACCTCACCTGCAGGGACACTCCTGCCAAGAGCTGAACCAGATGGTTTCCTGGCCCACAGACGGCCCTGCCCTTACTGGCCTCCTCTCTCCTCTCTGATTTGGACCCAGCTGTCGCCATGGAGCCTGGGCCAAGGCACTTTTGGAAACACAGATGCCAGTGGAGGCCACAGCAGCTCCGGGCCCCACGGGGCCACTGCCACTCTCTCTGGAAAATAGGCCAGAGCCCCAAAGGAGCCCTCTGAAGGCCACTGCTGGCAGGACGGGTCCAAGTGGCACCTCTCCTCTCCTCTGTTCCCCTGGCTGGCGTGGCTGCCAATCTGATGCCAGACAGACACCCAAAGATGTGGAAGGGTGCTGCATCTCTTGGCAAGTTCACAGTCTGTCCAGTTCATGCCATTCCCTCTTCCTCCTGAGAGCAGCACGTTGCATATTAAAAAATGTCCCATCCAGGATGCAATGTAAACAATGCAGAAGGAAGGTCCAGCTGCTGGGGCAAAGCTGGGATGTCCTGGGGAGGCTCCTGCCTTATACCTGGGGAGCATGTGGAGAGCACGAAAGTGGGTTACCCTGGGGTACAAGCACTCCCTCCACGGCTGCCCTGGGCCTCCCTGAGAGAAGCCAGTGAGGCAGGTGGGGTGAAGAGGAGGTGGGAAAGCCCTCCCAGTCTTCTGCCCCAACACATACACATGCCTGGAAGACAGTGCTCATGAGGTGGGCCAGTGAAGGAAGCCAGTGAGCAGGGGCAGGAGGGGCACAAGGCAACCACCCTCACCCACCAGCAGCTGGGAAGCAGCGCCTGGGAGCTGGCCGGGTGCCATGGCCGCCCAGCCCAGCACTAACACAGCAGGAAGAGACGGGGCTGGCTCACCACCACGGCTCCTGTTTCACACCCTCTGTGGCAAGGAGGCCAGCAGGGATCCGAGAGCCACTGAACCCAGCCTGCCAAGGAGGGGTTCCGACCCACCCTTCAGGAGCGGCCCCTAAGGTCAAGAGTAACCGGACCACTTTCTCACCCCCTAAAGGCAGGAGGGAACATGCTAGAAGGGAAGGACAGCCTAGCACTCACCTCTGTGGCAATGACACATTCGTTCCTCTCTTCTGATATCAAACACACAGACTGGTACATGGAGTCCCTGGGGGAGCATATCGCTGATATCCGACACTCTGGCTTTTCACTGAGGGAACACAAGACAGGCCGGTGAGGGAGAGATGAAGAGAGGGCTGGAGGGAGGTGGGGCGCTAACCGGGACCCCGGAGAGCCAAAGGGAACTGGCAGAGGTGACTGGGAGAAGACACGGGGACTAGGGATGCCCAGTGCTAGCCTGGCGGGCAGTTAGCTACAGGCCTTAAGAGAGCCACAGGACCCCAACCTTCCCAGAGGGTCTCAGGCCTGGAAAAGGCCAGTTTGCCACTGGAGGCAAGCCATGCCGTGGGAAGATGGGGGTCACAAGTGACACAGTGTGGACACTTGGCATTTGTGAATGAATGAATCAGTGAATGGGAAGAAGGGACAAAGGGAGCCTGGCAGAAATCTTGTCGGAGCATCCTCCTGTCAGCAGCAACAGCCCCTGTTTGCTCAAAAGCAGTCAAGGGCCTGGTGTTAGCCTCCCACCGGTCCTGGGGGAGCCCAGGCAGTACTGCGAGGGGGTCCCTGGTGAGCCCTGGGCCTCTAGGTGCTGCTCACCTGTGTATCCGCAGCGGCGCCTTCTCCCCTAAGCTCTTGTCACTGTGGGGATACTTCCCGGGCAGGATCCCCCGCCCCAGAGGTCCTGGGGCCAGATTATAGTCCAATGTGTGGTTCTGTTGTTTGCCACAGTTGGACTTGTCCAGGCCACAGTCCACTTCCAGCTCCTTCTTCTGGTTTGTGTTCTTGAGCTGGGCGGTGGGGATCAGGTTGTCCTTCTGGAAGTCTGACAGGTTGTTCATGGCCTCCCTGCTGCCGTCGTCGGGCCGCCTGAGCCGCAGCTGCCGCACCGCCACTGCCACCATGCACAGTAGCACCAGTAGCACCACCAGTCCCACGCCCAGGGAGACGGCCACCCAGGGGAAGCTGGGGGGCATGCTCATGGGGAACTCGCAGCGGCTGCCCACAAAGCCGTAGGGGCAGTTGCAGACGAAGTTGTCCGGGGGGAGGCCGGCATAGCAGGTGGCCCCGTTGAAGCAGGGTCCCGAGGCACAGGCGTCGGTGGGCATCCGCACCTCGCAGCGCCGGCCAGAGAAGCCAGCAGGGCAGGTGCACGCGAACCCGTTCTCCAGGTTGCGGCAAGTGCCGCCGTGGACACAAGGGCTGCGAGCACAGTCGCTGATGTGGATTTCACAGTGGGCGCCTGTGAATCCAGGACGGCAGCGGCACATGCGGTTTGGACCTCGGTTCAGGCACTGGCCCCCTGTGGGTACACATGGGCCACAAGTCAGCAACCTCCTTGGACCCCACCCCACCCCCACCCCCCGATGCAGAGGGTGCCCCATCCCGGGAACCAAGGTCATCCAGGAACTCGGCCAGCATTCACAGATCCCACTACAAAGAGCTCTGCACAGAGAGTCAGGAGACCTGCAGTTGAGGGTGAGCCTTCTACGCCTCAGTGGGCTCGTGTATAAGAACTACCAGCATCTTACAGAGCTTTACAGTAGAATTGAACAGGTATGCTTGGGTTTGAATCTCAGCTGTCTCTCTAGCTGGGGATTTGGCACCCGTTGCTTTATTTTATTTCTAAGCCTCATTTCTTCATTTGTTAAATTGGAGTAGAATGCTGTCTCCTCTATAGGAGATCTCTGACGGTTAGGTAAGGTGATGCATGAAGGCAGGAGCACATGCCTGGTGTACAGTAGATGCTCAGATAGATCTATTTTTGTTTCATTTAATCTTCACAACATGAAAGACAGAGGACGGGTTCTATATTTTCCCATTCAGTGATGAAGAAACTGGCTCCAGAGAGTTAACTAAGTGATTAGCCAGAGAGCAGATTCCATCTCAGCCCTTCCAATCCCTCTGCAGCTCCTAAGGCTTCTCTCCTGCACGGTGCTGTCTGCCTGCCTCACAGAGCGTCACCAGGAGGCCAAGGAGACAAAGATAACCAACATGCTTGGTGCCCCCCAAAATGCTGAACATTCCAGGCGCCTTATGCTGTGCCAGGCTCACTGTAGCCGTGGGGTGAGGTGAGGCCTCCAGGAGCAGGGCCCTCACTGTGCTAGCCTCTTTCAAGGAGGGACACGAGGCCTCCAAGGTCCCTCTCTCTAGCCCAGGACTTCCTGGGGAGGGTCAGAGGCTGCCCCAGCCAGGTCAGGACATGGGAATAGGAATGGAAGCCAGGCAGGGTGCATACTGCTCCATCTCCAAAGGCCTGCACCCACTGCTAACCTGCTCCTCTTCCAAAGCCACCCAGATGATCAAGCAAGCTCTTCACCATCCAGAGCAGATGGGGATCCGTCTCAGCCTGCCCAGAGTGACAGACAAGGCCCTTCCCCTCTCTTGACCCTCCCTCACCAGAAAGTTCTCTTGGCCCCAGGGCCAGTCCACCAGGTTAGCAAGGCAACAGGACGCACCATTGGCACACGGATTGCTGGTACACCTGTCCACTTTCTTCTCGCAGTTGGAGCCAGTGAAGTTGGGGGGACATTCACAGGCATAGCTGGTCCCCTGGTTGCGCTCCCGACAGGAGCCCCCATTGAAGCAGGGAGAGTCGGCACAACTCAAGGTGCTGTGTTCGCAGTGCAGGCCATAGTAGCCCGGGGGACACAGGCAGCGGTAGCTGTCTTCCTGGTCCTGGAGAGCAGAAAGGGGCCAAAGTCAGACCCTTGGGGGCAGGGATTCCTGGCAGGGGGCTAGGCCCCACCTGCCCACAATGCCTGCCCACAGGTACACATCCACTGGCCCCCTGGGGAGGGGATGCCTGGGCGCCGCCTGGCCAGAACTCTGCCTTCCTGCGTTGGCCTAGGCCTCACCTTACAGCTGCCTCCATTGCGACAGGGGTTGCTGTCACACTCGCTGAGCTCCAGCTCACAGTCCACGCCAGTGTAGCCTGGGCGACAGGTGCAAGTGTAGCTCCGCTGCCCACTGTTGGAGCACGTCGCCCCATTCTTGCACGGGGAATGATGGGTGCAGTAGTTGAGATCTGCGGAGACAGGAACCGACCGGCTGAGCAGAGCCAAAGAGTGGTCCCAATCTCCAGGCTCCTGGGGGTGCAAGTTCACTGTCCATGTTTGGCCCAGAGTGTTCAACTCAAAGTCTTCTGGGCCCAAATACCCTTCCTCTTCCCCCAGTGAAATCGGGTATATTGAAGCACCTAGAACCACATCTGAGGAGTACCATCAATCAGAGTTGAAAAAACACAGTTGGACACAGTTAACTGCCCAAAGGTAAGCTCACAAGCACTGCAGCCAGGGGAGAATTAAGGTAAAGAAGAGGAGGCACAGCAAGACCACATGTTGAGGAGGAAGTCAGAAAAGGCCTCGTGGAGGAGGGGCAGCTGAGGTAAGCCTGGAAATGGGCTACAATTTTAACAGGTGGAAAGAGTAGAGGGGAGGCGAGAGCCAAGATAAGTGGTTGCCAGGCGTTTTTTTAAAGCAAAATGCGTTACGAGGGTGTTTTGAAATATAAGTATTTGTTTTCTTATTTGGGAAGGACAGGGAGGGAAAACCAGACAGAGCAAATACAGGGACTGTAAGGGCTCTGTTTGAATAAGATGAGTATATGACTGTGTCACCTGGGAGCAAATGTGGGGAGAGGAAAGAGAGAGGGCAGGAACCAGGTATGTGTATGTGTGTGTGTGTGTGTGTCTGTGTGTGTGTGTGTGTGTTTGGGGGGATTGCAGTGGGATAGAAAGTGACACACACACACACACACACACACACACACACACACACACATACGAAGAATACAGGGGCTGAATTCCAAGCCCCTTGTTGCCAGCAAGTCAGGGCCCAGGCAAGTCCTTTCTATCCTGGCAAGCATCCTGCCCACCCTACCCAGGCCTGTGCTGGTGTCTCCATGGCAGCAGCCACCCCATTTGACCCTGAAAATGGGAGGCACGCGCTGCAGCTGGCTATGAGGATGAACGAAAAAAGGCCCCCTCCCCCATCATTGGGGCTGGCAGACCCCAGTGCAGCCAGAAGAGTGACCAGCCCCCTGAACACCAGGAAGACAGTGTGGGCTTGGGCAGCTGCCTGGCAAGTGCTACTGGGGGAAACAAGGGAGGCTGTTTCTGCCCCACCGAGAAGGCGGTTAGATGTCACTCCGCCCAGAGGCCCAGCTCACCCACAGCCTCAGGGCAGCCAGTGGGCACACCCCACCAGACAGCTGTTTAGGGGAGAGCTGCTCAAACAGCCCTGGTAGGTAAGCAAACACTTAGGGGGTTAATAGGTAACTACAAGGTAGAAAGAGGAACTGAGCCCGGCATCCCCCTCTCTGGCCTTGCTGGAATTTATGAATGCAGCCTTCAGGCTGCCGACTTGTCACCCTCCTGGCTTCTCCAGCCACCCTTCCTCCCCAGCGCCTAAGGAAGAAGGACCCACCATCTCGTTCTAAGCCAGCTGTTAAGATCCTTACAGTCCCAAGCTCCTTGAAGGATAATGGGAAAGCCGACTCAGCAGTCATCGAGTAGGAAGGGTCCAAGTGACAACTCTGGTTCCCATGCCCTGCCCAGCTCTCCGTCCCCTCTCTTTGCCCTGACTCACCTTGGTCACAGAATAGGCCTCCCCACCCCTCATCACAAGTGCATTGCCAGGGGGTGCTGCAGGTGCCATGGCGACAGCCGTTGTGGGGGATGCATTCGTTGCACAGGCGGCCCTGCCAGCCTGGGCGGCAGCTGTAAAACAAAAGAGAAGCTGAGGGTGAGGTGAGGGCCTGGACAGGGGACGGCTTCCCCCGTCACCACTTCCTGTCCACTACTCACATGCACTCTGCTGGCTTGCTGCAGTAGCCATTCTGTTCATGACAGCCTGAAAGACAGACAGCTGAGGAGAGAAAGCGGCACTGGGTGAGGGTGGGATGACAATGACTCTGAAGTCCCACTCTCCCTCTCCTGGCCCTGGGGGTGCCCCCCAGCTCTCCTGGGCTCACTTCCCACTCCTGGCTTCCCAGAGGAGCCATGGATGTCTTAAAGAGAAATGATGGCACAGGGAAGGAGAATTCAGGCTGGATGGAATGCAATTATGGGGTCTTTGTGGGTTTTAGCACCATGGGGAGGAGCACTGAGAAGAGGGAGGGCAGAGTCCAAGCCCATCCTAAGCATCCCCAGCTGTTACTGAGGCCCAGTTAGTGGACAGCCCAGACCCGCTCTCCAAGGGAGGCAGGCTGCAGCCGAAAAGATGCCACTGTGTTTGTTCCGGGGACCCCCCTCCAGGCAGGTGGGAGCTTGGCTGCTTACGCTGTTCGCAGTACTCCCCAGTCCAGCCGGGCAGGCAGGACAGGCTGCCATCTGGCTGGCACACGTAGTGGCCGAAGTGGTCATTGCGCTTCTTGCATAGCCGTGAGCAGCTGTCCCCATAGTAGTTGTCACTGCAGATGACCCGGTAGGAGTAGCGCAGCCTTGTGAGAGGGCTGGTCTGCTCATCCGGTAACCAGTTCTGGCCCACAGCTAGGGAGCCCTGGATGGTGATCTTGCTGATGAGCGCATCTGATGGCAAGGCCTCTGAAGGGGCAGAGGGCCAGGTCAAGGAAGGGCAGCCAGTCCCCAAGAGTGCCAGCAACTGCTGGATCAAACCAGTTGTCCAGATGACCCCACCTGCCAGCAAACGCAGGCCAGAGGAACCCAAGTGTCCCACTGCTTAGCTGCTCTGTGTGTGCATGTGCAGAGGGCCTGATACCATTCAAAAAGGGGACAATAGAAGGATGTTAAGATATCCCAATGTTCTGGAGGCAGATAGGCAGGGGAAAGAGGAAAAGAGGTCAAAATGGTGGGGGGGGGGAAGAAAAAAGAAAAAGAAAAGCTCTCCAGACCTTTGTGGACCCTGGGAGCAAGGGGTCCTCTGGTGCCCATTCAGGGGTTCTGCCCTCAGAGATGGGTAATGCTTTTCTTTTTCCTTTGCAAAGTGAGAATTGTTGTGCTGCTGAAATATCCTTTTCCTCTGTGTCAGAACAACATCCCAAAGCCATTATTCCCTTTCCAAAGGAGCGGAATTCGAGAAAGGTGTAAAATACAGGAAGGGGCCCGTCAGCGGCGCTGGCAGCTTCGGCCTTTCTCACCGCCGTGCTCCCCGCGTTCCCACGCCAAAAATAACCCGCAGGAAACGCAATTGTGCTCAGAGTCCAGGCAGCGGGCGGATTTCGAGCGTCCAGCGCGGGGCGCAGCTCCCGGCCTAGCTAAGCGTCCTGCCCCCCACGCCCCCACCCCGCACTTCCCCCGCCTATTACAGATTAACTCTTTCGGCGCTGCGCCGTGTCGCCCCCCTGTGGCCGCGGAGCGAGCTACTCACCTGGCCGCAGGTCGTCTCCTGGCGCGTGCCAGGCTTCAATGATGAGTGAGAAGGTACCCTGGGAACGGAAAGGAGGGGGCGGGGAAAGACAGAGAGAGCGAGATGAACAGGGGATGGTGGGGGTGCCTTTCGGCAGCCGGTTTAATTAATCTAATTGCAGGATACAGTTACTGCGCCCGGGTCTATGTAACGGGTCTGCACTCAGCATCGCGCGCGAGCTAGGAAGGCGAGAGAGCCCCGGGTAGGAGGAGAGTTGAGGGATGAGGGAATGTACGCGGGAGTCTTTCTGAGATGGAGCACGCCCCGGGGTTGTAGGTGATGAAAATCGTATCCCTAGCGCTGGGAGAAGATGGAGCGTAGAACAGGGAAGAGAGAGACTGGTGAGAGCCTACAGGAGGGTGAGGTCCCAGGAAAGAGTCGGAAAGAAGGATCAGAAGAGAGTGCCCCCCCTTTTACTGGAGGGGAGCGAGGCAATCTAGGGAGAAGGCTTTGGTCCCAGGGAAACCCCTTCTCTCGGCTTTCGTGACCTCCCAGGGCACCCAGGCTGTGCTCACCGGCCAGGTGAAATTGAAGGGCAGTTGGAGAGGGTTGCGTCCCCCGCCGCTACTGTCGTCGCCGACTGCGAAGGAGTTGGTGCCCAGCACAGGCGTGGAGACGCTGCCGAAGGTGCAGGGCCCGGGTGAGAAGACCGCCTGGAAGTGCTTAAGGCAGACGCGGAAGAAGGTCCGGCAGCCGGGTTCGCACGGCCGCCCGCTGGCGAGTACGCCGCGCTCGTTGGCAAACTCCTGCAGCTGCAGCTGGAAGACTCCAGAGCCGGCCGCGCGCTATTGCACAGGGACCGAGGGAAGGAAGAAGGAGAGTGGTCAGCTCGGTGGACGCCAGGGGCTCAGGCCCAGGGCACGGTGGGAGGGGGCGGAGGGGGCGCGGGAAGTTACCTCCTGCCAAAGTGCCACCAGCAGCAGTAGCGCCCAGCCAGAGGCGCTACGGGTTGCGGCTGCCATTCCCTGGGGCGTCGCTCTCTCCACCCGCCGGTTGTGAACCTTTCCCGCGCGTCCAACCGCCAGAGGGGTCTCTGAAAAGCCAGGCTCCGCTCGGGGTTTTCCTCCCGCCTCTCCTTCTCGCTAGCTCCGCTCCAACTGCCACGGTAGGTAATCCAGGTGAGGGCTGCTGGGTGGCGGCCGCGCTGAGGACGTGTCCTCGGACTAATCCTGGGGCTGTAAGCAGGCTAGTGTCCGGGTACACTGCACTGAGGCGGCTTGAGCTGCAGCTCTTGGCCTTGCGTTCCCAGCCTGCGCTCAGCGCCGCTACTGAAACCTGCGCTCTCGGGAGCTTTCCTTATATATATTGGCTCCTCTCTTCACCCGCCTGTCACTCAGACTCGTGGTCACTCTCCCCTCCCCTCGGGCCTCTAGCTGCTACAGCCCCAGCGCCGCCCGGAGGAGGCCTCCGCCCCCGCCTTCCCCCTTCCCAGCCAGCCAGTCAGGCACAGGTCTCCGCCCCTCTGTGCCGCTCTCAGCCCCTGGGTCCCCCAGCTCAGCGCGTGCCGAGGTGACCAGTTCTCCGCAATCGCGTGGATACAGGCCGAGACCCCGGCTGTGGGAGGACAGGGGGAGGGCCAGGGGGAATGGGGCGGGAGGTGAGTGAGTGGTTCCCGGATGGTCGTGGGGGCGGCGACACGGGGGAGTCCCCGTCGGCGGTGTGACCGCGGCCGGCGTTAGTTACCTGCAGCCCTGGAGAAGGTAAAAAGAACTTAAGCTCAGAAAGCGAAACCAGTGCTAAAGGACTCCAGTCTCCTTCACCTTCCCGGAACTTCGGGAGCCCTGGCGTCGTCGGCCCCCAACCTGTGAGCGTCCACCACCCCGCCCCCCTCCCCCCCCCGCGCGCAGC
>NW_006787469.1:1950212-1951099 GCF_000442215.2 Lipotes vexillifer
TTCCCTGGGGCGTCGCTCTCTCCACCCGCCGGTTGTGAACCTTTCCCGCGCGTCCAACCGCCAGAGGGGTCTCTGAAAAGCCAGGCTCCGCTCGGGGTTTTCCTCCCGCCTCTCCTTCTCGCTAGCTCCGCTCCAACTGCCACGGTAGGTAATCCAGGTGAGGGCTGCTGGGTGGCGGCCGCGCTGAGGACGTGTCCTCGGACTAATCCTGGGGCTGTAAGCAGGCTAGTGTCCGGGTACACTGCACTGAGGCGGCTTGAGCTGCAGCTCTTGGCCTTGCGTTCCCAGCCTGCGCTCAGCGCCGCTACTGAAACCTGCGCTCTCGGGAGCTTTCCTTATATATATTGGCTCCTCTCTTCCCCCGCCTGTCACTCAGACTCGTGGTCACTCTCCCCTCCCCTCGGGCCTCTAGCTGCTACAGCCCCAGCGCCGCCCGGAGGAGGCCTCCGCCCCCGCCTTCCCCCTTCCCAGCCAGCCAGTCAGGCACAGGTCTCCGCCCCTCTGTGCCGCTCTCAGCCCCTGGGTCCCCCAGCTCAGCGCGTGCCGAGGTGACCAGTTCTCCGCAATCGCGTGGATACAGGCCGAGACCCCGGCTGTGGGAGGACAGGGGGAGGGCCAGGGGGAATGGGGCGGGAGGTGAGTGAGTGGTTCCCGGATGGTCGTGGGGGCGGCGACACGGGGGAGTCCCCGTCGGCGGTGTGACCGCGGCCGGCGTTAGTTACCTGCAGCCCTGGAGAAGGTAAAAAGAACTTAAGCTCAGAAAGCGAAACCAGTGCTAAAGGACTCCAGTCTCCTTCACCTTCCCGGAACTTCGGGAGCCCTGGCGTCGTCGGCCCCCAACCTGTGAGCGTCCACCACCCCGCCCCCCTCCCCCCCCCGCGCGCAGC
>NW_006787469.1:1952145-1959692 GCF_000442215.2 Lipotes vexillifer
GCAGGGAAGCCAGAGGACGCATTAACCTCTCTGTGGCCACTCCGTGCTAGGCGAGGGGCCAAGCATCTAAGACTCGGGGGCTCGGCCCCTCCACCTGGTGGGCATCTCCCTCCCCAGTTATGGGGGGCGTGTCCAGCGCGTGCTTCCTCCCTTCTGCCTCCCGCCTGGGCTCCGCGCGTGCCAGTCCCCAGACGCGTGGTACCCGTGCTGGGGGTAGGAGGGCGTGGTCCCCGAGGTAGAAGAAGGGGGGCGCGTCCTCAGCTGTATGGTAATAAGGGTCTGGCCCCGCCTTCAGCGCCTCTCCTCACCTGGGTTTAGCCTCAGCTCCAGAGCCCACCTTCTCCGCCCCCCAACAGCCTCAAGCCTCGGCCCGCGTCCTGTCGCTCCGCTGGGGCAGGGAGGAACTCTCCTGACTGCAGAGTTGGCTCGAGCCACCAGAGAGTCCAGGGGCTGAGGCCGGGCAGACCCGGGTCCTCTCCTCATAGGGCAAAATGTAGGGTGGAACTGGAAGCGCGCGGACTCGTATGGGTTTCAGGCGGCTTCACCCGTCTCGCCTTCTCGGCTCCCCCGGGTGGCCCCACTTCTCCGAGCGGCGGCAGTGCAGCTGCTTTCCCGGAACCGGCGTGATCCCCAGAGGCTTTAGACCGGGGAGGGCCGGCTTCTCTCAGTGTCGGGGGTGCAGAGGAGCGGTCTCTCTCCGCGACGCTGAGGGCAGCGGGGGCCTTGTGGCTTCAGCTGTCAGCCCGCCCGCACAGCGATGGCTGTCGTCGGGCGATAAGATCGGCGCTGGGGGGAGCAGGGACGCGGCGCGGGCCCGGGGGAGTCTTTTTGGGGGCGGGGGGCACGGCTCGGAGCCCAACAGCTGCCTAGGCCGAGCACGGTCTGATTTTTTTTTTTTTTAACTTGGTGGTGGTGAAGGATTGAGGGAGAAGCATGAGAAACAAGAGGTTGGGAGCGTGGGTTGGGGGAGGGGTGAGGTGAGGAGACGGGCTCCGGGGTCCCCCACGCACGGCCACCCCTCCCAGCCACCATCTGGCGCGAACGGGTTGGCGTGGGGAACCGAGGTGGGGCGGGGGCCGGCAGATGGGCCCAGGCTGCGCTCCAGAGTTAATGTAGGTTATGGACAGGCGGAGTCCCCAGGCCCGAGGGAGGAGGAGCCCAGGACTTGCCTCCCAGCGATCCTGATCAGTGGGTTCTCTGCCCATCCTCTACGGATCCCTTAGTCCTGCCTAGGGTGCCAAAGAGTGCCCCTCGCTTTCCTCTGAGCTGGCATCCAGCCCTACCTAGTTCTGTCCGCTTCCACCCCCAAATCCTGGCCTGGGAGTTCATAAAAAAACTCACTCCTTTTCTGGATCTGGCTCTTGCCTGACCCTCAAGGGAAACATCCAGTCCCACAGGAGACATCTCGCTCAGTATTGGTAGATCTGTAACACTCCATCCCTCACACACATCCGGACTGATGTGCCCAAAAGCACTTTGTAAACCGTCAAGGACCAAATAAAAGTATCATCATTACCCTCAGAGTCAAGAATTCTTGAAAGGGATCCCAGAGATAGAAATCCTCTGACCTGTAGGGGGAAAGGGTTAAATTCTCTTCACCACCAAAAGGCATTCATGAAGCACCTATTTGCTATGCGGTGCTGTCCCAGAAGTTCATTTACTCCCCTAGGACTCTAGGACGCCGCCCTTGGCCCTGACTACCCACTAGTGCTCCAACCCGCTGGGGTCCAGCTTTGCCCACATTTGCTGAGCAGGAGAGCGTCGCTTTGCAGGCAGGGGATAGAAATGCGGAGGCTCCACAACTGGGGCTCCTCCACTTTTCTCCCACTCGTGACTTGTGGAAGGAAAGACCCAACACGTGTCCTGGGGGCCCCCAGGAACATGAGGCTGTGAGGCTATCAGAGGCCGCAAATCACAGTGGGATTGGACCCACATGGACGTCTGACGACCCTACGCCTCCGCAGACGCTCGGCCACGCCCTGGAGAGGGGGCATGATTGCAAGGTCCCACCAACCTGGGCTTCCCCGGACTGACTGTGGGCCCTCTGATGGTCCACAGATCCTCATCCCCACGAGCACCCGCAACACTGCCCAGCGTCTGGAGCCACAGGGTCGAGGCCTGGCTTCAGGCAGGCCCACAGCCTCCGCCCCAGGGGCCTTCGGCTTCGGCCGTCCTCTCCGTTTGGCCGCTGCATACAGCCCCCCAGCAGGCAGAACCCGCACCTGGGGCCCAGAGGCGCAAAGGTTGTCTCGCAGCCTTGCACCCGAGCTGACCCCTGGTGATTAGGGTGCGACTCGGGCCGAGCAGAGCCTCGGGGCCCCTCCCCCACTTGGTAGCCTACGCGCCCTTCCCAGGGCTGCCGTCGCATCTTCCCGGCCTCCAGCGCTATTTTGCACCCCGACCGCCGGGACAGCGTTCTCCGCGGGACGAACTGCACCCAGGTAGGAGCGCGATAGGGGCCGGGCTACAGCGCCCGCCGGGCAGGCCAGGGGAGGGGGAGCTAGCCTGGCTAGGGCGGGGCGCTTAAGCCTTGAGGGGCGCCGCTGCGGTCGCTGCGGGGAAGGGGCCACGTGCAGGGAGCGGCGGCCGGGGAGCTGCACAGAAGGCGGGGAGATTTGCAAACTGTTGCTGCCACATGGCTGCTCCATTCGATCCATTCACATTGAAATGAGGCCGGCGCGTGCCTCATCTGCCGCAGGGCGCTGCCACGCGTCAGCCCGGCCCGCCGCATGCCAACTGGGGCAGTGGGGCTGGCAGGGCCTGGCAGCCGTGGGGGCGCAGCCCGGGCCCTGAGGCCAGGCGAGGGCGGGCGGGGTAGGGGGGCGGCGCGCAGCGAGCTACCCTAGCCGCTCGGGCTCCAGAGCTTCGCGGACCTTGGCCCTGCAGTTGGGAGCGAGCCGACGTGAAAGGACCAGGGACCGACGGGTTTCGGAGGGGGGCCAGGATCGATGCCGTCGCTCCCCGCAGATGCGCCCCAGCAGCGCTACTCTCCATCTGCCGCTGCTCGCACCTGCCGGTCAATAAATCGATTTTACAATTTAATGCAGCAGCTTCCCGCCCGCCTGGGACAGATGCGGCCGCAGAACCACCTCCGCCCTCGCCCCTCCCCTCGAGGGGCGCCAGCGGTTAGGGCCGGGATTCCCGCTCGGCAGGCGGCGCCCCGCCGGGCCGCGTTCACCTCTCTCTGGAGTCCTTACAAGGAACTGCCTGCTCTGGGTCTTTCCCGCGGGACAGAGTGGGTTCCCCATAGGACAGGCCTGAGGCTGGTGGAGGAGAGAGGAAGATGATGACTTGGTGGTGGCCTTGAAGACTCATCTGGGGGCTTCACAGGGGGAACAGAATGCAGTGGCTGATGATAAGATGTGAGAGCCCCTGTGAGAAGGAGGAAGGGGTAGCACCTGGGGCATGGGCGCTGATAGCCACTGAGTTGTGAAGAATCTCCGCGAGGCAGCCCAGGAGGGTCGAGATGGAAAGGGGCCTCTTCCCACCCTCTGCGTGAGTCGAGTGAATAAGCATGACATAAACCTGGCTCTTGGCACTTCCCAACCCTAGGGTCTTGGACTTGTAATTTAACTATAGCTCTACAACCTCAGTTTTCTCATATGTGCAATGGGGATAATAATGATAGCCACCTGGGAGGGTGACTGATTATGCATTTGCAAATGAGTTCCAGGAGGAAAGAAAGGAAAAAGGAGAGCTGAAGGCAAACAGTTATAAAGAATGAGGCAAAGGAGCAGAGGGTGGAAACAAAGAGAGGAAAGCTAGGTGGGGCATGGAAAGGAGATGGACACGGGAAAACCTCCACTGTTAAAGGCCCTGTGAAGGGCCTTTTGTGGGAAGAGGCTGTGACACGGTTCTCAACCGGAAGGAGAAGACTGGAGCTTTGAGAATGGGTTTGGATAAGAGATGGTTTGGAAGAACCAATTGCCCATGGCCAGATGACCCTCCAGCCAGGGCCAAATGTAGGTCTCAAGCTGGCACCCTTCCCCCTTCACGGTGATGTTTCAGAGCAGAGGCATGTAGGAGGAGAAGTCAACTTCTGAACTGCCCTGGTCATTGAGGCTCCTGGCAGCTCAGGGGTCTCAGCCTTCCCCACGTCACCAAGAGGGCACACAGACTGGGCTGGGCTGTCCACTGGCTTATGGCTCATGACTGATGACCCAAATGTCCCAAGGTAAGGATGTCCAAGTGGGTGAGACCATTAAACATGAGTCAGAGTGCCTGCTCTGCCTTCTCATGAGATCAGGAGAGCTTCCCACCCTCTCTCTGCCAGGCTCCCAGGAGCCTGAGGGCCTAGGCTAGCCCCATACTCTGTCTCCTTTACCTTCTCAGAAGGCGGGGGCAGATGGTGCCTGAGGCTGAGGAGCTGCTGTGGACTGAGCCCTGTCCTTCTCAATGAGGACAGCTTTGGCCTGAAGAGACCATGGGCCCAAGAGAGAAGCAGCTGAGGGCCCCTGACCTGAGAAGCCTCTTTTAACTGTGTAGGAAGGAAGTGCTCCGTAGGCCTCCTGTGTGCTGGTTAGAAGGAAAGAAGGTGAGAGTGGAGGGGCAGGGTAGAGACCTGCTGGCTGGAAGCAAGGGCCTTCATTGGTGGTGACCCGGCAGCCTCCCCAGCTTCATTTGCCAAACCCAGGGGAAACCTGGAAAGCTAGGGCCAGGAGCCACGCAGCGGGTATTTCCAGCCACAGAGGAGTCCGGGGTTTAGGGCAGCCTCCACGGCAACTTTCCCAGAGCCCCTGGCTTCCCCTTCCCTAGCTCCTTCCTGTCCCCACCCTAGCAAGTGAGGAGGGAGGCCCAGTAGAAGGGAGAGAAGGCTCAGGGAGGCCTCTGTGCGGAGAACCTCAGGCTGCAGGCCTTGCCCAGCCTGCCCTTGCCTCCTGCCCCAGTCTCTCAGGACAGAGGGGACTCTGAGAGGGCTTACAGGGCTAGAGAACAGAGGGCACAGGGCAAAGGCATTGCTGAGAGCCATGGGGCCAAAAGAGAACCTTCTGCCAGCCATACTGAAGGACAGGGTGGGGCGGGGGAGCGGAGCCTGAGTTGAAAGTAAAGGTTCAGGCACCCCCTCAGTCCTCCATCTTGGACTGGTTTCTCTACCCCAAGGATTTTCTTCCTTCTCATCCACTCATCCTCTGCCCTGACTGTGCTAGCCTCCACTGTCCTCTGTTCTTGTCCCCTCCCCAGCATACAGCTCACCTGTCCCAGAAACCTCTCTTCTCTGTAAACTGTGACAGGTGGGAAGCTCTCTCCAGTCCCAGCTGCCTGCTCAGCCTTCACTCCCCTCTTCTGGCTCTGGCCTCCCTTAAGCATCCAGGCCCAGCACTGCACCTGACCCCTCCATGTCTCCGGGTCCTTGAGTGCACTTCACCTTCCTCTGCTGAACAGCCCATCTCCTGGAAGAAACTCTGACCTGTCCTCATTTCTCCACACAACCTCTGATCTCTGATCCCGGCTGCCACCCAGGACTTGAAGCAAGTAAGAGATAGCGGATGGGCTCACACTTCTCTCTCTCTGCAGCCCCAGAACCTGGGAGTGGGGATTACTCAGATGGGCCATGGTCCCCCTGCATCCTCCCTGGGAGGAAGGGTCAGGGCAGAACCAGGAAGTGCTGTGCTTCAATACTCTCATGCACAGAGAAAGCAAGCGGGGACATGTGCCAGCTCTGTGAATAGCTGCCTGAGCAGGCAGGTTACTGTTCCCTGCGGAAGGCTGAGGAGGAATCTGACTGCCATGGTCAAGTAGGTGATGGGTCTTAAGCAGAGAATGGTGACCAGCTGTCTCCTTCTCCCACCACAGTCAGAATGAGAGGAAATGGGCTTCAGTTGTGGCAGGAAGGATTTAGGTTAGACATATGGGAGAACTTCCTGTGACACTGTCTACACTATGTAATCCAAGCTGAACTCTCCCCTGGAGTTGATTAGAATTGCATGTTGATGCTTGCTAATTAGTAACTTGTCTTGCCTGTGATTAGCAAAGAACCTCCAACCCAGAGGATTCTCCTTAGGTCTAGACCATCCCCAAGGAAGAAATCCAGAGAGGCCTGAGAGGCACCAGGACCTGGGCCTCCTCTCAGCCCCGAGGGGTTTTTGGGCAGTGTTAGGCCACTGTGAGTCCACGTCACTTTGCCTCTCCTGCCCCCAGCCCTCTGGTTGCTGCTCTCAGAACAAGCCCTGCGGAGCTGTCCAGCCACGCTAACTTTGCAGCAAAGGGACAGGCTTAATTTAAGGTCTGGGAGCTCACAGAGAATTTCCAGAGCAAAAATGAATACTCAGGGTTTCCAACACCAGGGGCTTCAGCAACAGCCTCAGCTGTTTCTGTAAGTTTAGAAACAGACAGGCTTCAACCCGGTTTTGTGCCCATTCACCTCACTCTCATGAGTGCTGTTCGGGCATCATGAACATTCCCATTGCTGGTGTCATTCTGCCACTGAGATCCCTGTGTTGCCCTGTGGCCGTGGCCAACTCCCCCGTCTCTTGCTTCCCCTCCTCTCCTAAGAGGCTTGATCCCTTACCCCCGTTACCAGAACCCTTCTCCAGGTAAGAAGGAAGCTGGGGAGACCTGGGGTGAGTCTATCAAACTGCCATCAGAAGAAGAGAATGCAGTCAAAAGATGCATTCCATTTGGGGCATGGCTCTGTGTACCCCCATGGTTAGTTTTCCTGGGTCAGGGCCTGTGTGTGTGGCCACATGCATACCCAGAGTTTGGTCCATTAGTCAACCAGTTGTGAATGAGGTCGACCATGTGCCTAGCACTGGGCTAAGGTCAGTGAGGCCAAAAGGAACATCCGATTCAGCTCCTAATGGGACATGGAGGTAAAATTGAGGGTCATGAAAAGGAATGTGATGATCTGCAGAACCAGGGTTTAGAGAGGGATGGGGGAGGCTTTGTGGGTTCAGAGAGTGAGGGGAAGGCACTGGACCTGGAGGAAAGAGCAGAACTTAGAAAAAGAGAAGAGAGGGCATTCCATACCTGGAGGAAAGAGCAGAACTAAGAAAAAGAGAAGAGAGGGAATTCCTGCCAGGCGGAATGGAGAGAGGAAAAGGATCAGAGTGGAAATGAAGTAGGTATAGCTGGAGCAGACTTTGCATGTGCAGGGTTGGACGTGAGGTTAGATAGGTAGGGTATGGAGATCCATCAGACAGATGAATTCGGACTTGATTGATGGGCTTTAGGGAACCTGTGGGTTCTTGAGCCGAGGAGGGTGTTCAGCCACCATCTGGCAGTGGGGTGCAGGGTGGTCTGGAGCAGGGAGGTACAGAGGGAAGGCCAGAGGCAACTAGGAGCCTTCTGCATCTGTGGCTGGTGGCCAGGTATACACCAAAGCCTGGGTCCTGTCCTTGAGATGGCTGGGCACCTGAGAATGCCAGACCCCTGAGGACCTGCTGGGACAGGCCCCCCATTTTCCTTGCCAGCAGCCACTCTCTTCTTCCACCCCTGGCTTTCCAGATAGAGCCCTGCAAACACGACCAGCCTCAGGGCTTCCCTGGCTCCTATACTGAGAGTGGGGGCTGCTTTGGCCATACCTCTCTCCATACCCCTCCCCCACCCCA
>NW_006787469.1:1960349-1976519 GCF_000442215.2 Lipotes vexillifer
CCCCCGGCCCCGCCACTTTCCTCCTCTTTCCCCCAGAGTCCTGAGGCCCTGCCTAGCAGCCTGGCTGGAAGAGGATAAAGGATTGAATCAGGCCTAGGTTCATCCAACCTCCGGCCTGAAACCCACAAAGGGAATCCAGAGGTGTCTCAAGGGAATGAACTGGGGCCTTAACACCTAGAAACTCAGGGTGAGGTGAATTCTCAAGGGCACCTAGACCAACCCCATATTCTATAGCCAAGGGCTTGAATACCTCCAGAGATAGGACCCTCCCTCCCTCTTCAGGCTGTTGCCTGCTCTTTAGATGGTTCTGGGTGTGAAAAGTGCATTCACTTCTTGATCCAAAAGTCCTGCTGTGGCCAGTGTGGGCTGGTGGTGTGGGAGAGCTCTGTTTGGGCCTTGCCGAGGGGCTTCTGAATTGGCACCGCTAGAGGGAGGGTCCACCAGCCTCTCGGGTCTGGGGTGGCTTGCTGGGTCCTGCGGGCCCCCCTGCTACGCCTGTTGGGTGCCCTCGGCGGGGGCAGTTTAAGCGTGAGAAGCGCCGGGTCAGTTCCCAGCTAGGCCCAGGGGGTGGGGCAGCAAGGGCGAGGCCAGCCCCATCAGCCCTTCTCAGCCTCACCAGGGCAGCCAGGCCAGGGTCAGCCTGTCTCACAGGCCGGCCCTCCCCAGGCTGAGATCATCGCCCTCCGGCCTCCATGGCAGCCCCCACCCCCAGCTGAGCTCACTGCCCTGGCCCGCTGGGGGACATTGTTGTCTCCTGCGCCCCTCCCCCGGGCTCAATGAGCTGTTTGTTGGCATGTCCGGCGCGGGCAAGGGGAGGGCGGGCACAGGGCGCCCGCACACAATGGGGATTCCGTCCATTCTGAGGTGGCTGCGGGAACCAGGCTGGCTTTGTCCCTGGGACCCTCATTCCCACCATTTAGCGGAGCCGGAACCCCAGGCGGAAGGCCCCGTATAAGAACAACAATGTTGTCACCCCGTCTGTGGGGGAGGGCGCGGCAGGCCAGGCCTCCTGGGGCCCAGGGGACCCACAGTTCGGGGCAGCCTGAGGGGCACCTAGGACAGGTCCTAGGGCCTAGGCTGTGACTCACATCTAAGGGAGACTCAGGAGGCAGACGCCCCCCACCCACACCCGCCCTGCCGGTCCGTCTACAGCCCCCCGCAAGTGTGGAAGGGGGTTCCCTGGCATCCCTAGCTGTTCTCAGCTCCTTCACGTGCAAAGATGAGCCCTAAGGTGTAGAGGGGGTGAATGCACCCGGTAAGCCCCGTTTGGGTGGTGTGCTGTAGAGGGGCTGAGTTCGGGGCAGCCTGACCCACAGGCCTTTCTGCATGCATCTTGGGCAAAGGCCTTTGCTCAAAGCTGGGCTCAGGCCCGTTTCTGAGCCTCTAGCCCGGCCAGCCTGCCCCTTCGGAAGTGGCGCTGGCCACTCAGACAACAAGTGTTTATTTTCCAGGGTGAGGGGGGAACAGGACGTCACGGCGTTTCCCTCCTGCCTGGTGCTGCAGTGGTTCTCACAGTCTGGGCACTGGTGACATCACCAGCCTTTCTTCCTCAGCCCTGGCCTCCTTGCCTCCCCCTCCCCCCAATCACATGCTCTGGCCAGGCTACACAGTTCTGAAGCTCCTGCTTCCGCTGCGGGCACTTCTGAGCAGGTCCTCTTGGAGGGCATGAGGGCGGCCGGGAAGTGCTGGACCAGGCCCTCTCACTGCCCTTGGCATTCAGGCCAAGCCTAGGGATAGCCCCTCTGTGCTCGCCCTCACCGGAGCGCTTGGTGTCCCACCGGGCACGCTCCTAGAGTGATGCTGGCCCTTTAAGGGTCTTGGGAAGCCAGAACAACAGGAAATCCAAACGGCCTCATTAGGCAGCTCGGAGCTCAGCACAGTAATTAGTGCCCTGAAAACAAAACAAGGAAAAGCAGGTGGTGGTGCTCCCCCCCAATCTCGGCTGCCCCCAGCGTGGCCTGTTAGTACCCAAAGCTAGGCAGCTGGGACTGGAGCCCCTCCCTTCTAAGCCCCCTCACCCCAAGCTCCTGAAGCCTGCTGCCCACTGCCCAGGCCAGCGGTCAGATCCTTAGCTTCTGGGGAGCGGGCAGTGGCTTCTCGGCCAACCGTTTCTCCCTGGGGAGGATGAAGCCCCAGGGACAAGCAATGGGTCTTCCCCTCTCCCATAGCCAGGTGGCCACTTGTCCACAGCATCCTCCACCTGTTTGGAAAATGCTGTGATGAAGGCTGGGAGCTGGGATGGTCTCTTCCAGAGGGAAAGGGGAGACCCCTGGGAATCCCAGGCCAAGAAGGCCCCCTTAGGAGAAGGGAGAAGCCTGCTCTGTGGTCCTGCCTCTCAGGATCTCTGGTGATTCTCCAGGTAGGCAAGACAACTTGGGCAGAGAGACTGGTAACCCACTGGCCCTCTGGACAGACCTTGGGGACCTGTGAGCCCCTCAGTTGGTAAAAACGTGGCAGGAACAAAAGAGGACCCTAGTGAGTTCTCTTCAGCCAGGCCCCAGGCCCCAGCTCATTCTACCCTCCACTCTGCCCCATTTGATGCAACTGGAATGCCATCTTATCCCTGACCCCTGAGATATCTCCTTTTATGTGTACTGCCAGGGGAGGGACATACTGTGCTCCACTTAAGAAACAAATATTCATTCAACAAACATTTCTGGAGTGTCCAAAATACTCCATGCACTGTGCTGGTGGGGAATTCCTGAGAAGGTTTCAAGGAATTCAAATGGCACTACCTTGTGGCAGCCCATTACAGTCCTTCCCTCTGTATTGAGAAGGCCTTTGAGGGGAGGGACTGTGGCTCCTGCCTGTACCTATCCCCCTATAGACATAGCACGTAGGAGACTGAAACATGCTTATGAACAATCAAAAATGAACCAGGAAAATTAAAAAAAAAAAAGAACCAGGAATAGTCTGACTTCAGAGTAAGCCCACGTAAGCTCAGTATGTGGCATGGCACAGCAGCAGCACTCTGGCGGGGCGCCCCCAGCCTTTGGGGAGAGCCACAAAGGCTCAGAGCCTAGATCTCCCTGAGGACCCTAAGTTTTGTACAGAGCAAGGGCTAAGGGCATTGTGGGGGAAGGAATCTGGGGTCCTGCTGAGAACAAAGCTGGAGATGACCCTGGGATGTGGGGAGGAGCTGCGCTGGGCTTGCCTGGGCTACAGGCTGTGGGGAGTGGGGGATGCTGAGCGGGGAGAGCTGGGCAGGTTGAGTGTGGACCGTGGCCAGCCTATAGCCAGTGAATGGAGCTGTAATTAAGCTGTGGGTAGGTTTCTGGTCACACTCTTATTGGCTGAGAACAAAGGCCCCAAGCGTCATTGCCCAGGGGGAAGAAGAAGGAGCAGAGGGAGGGGGTGGGGTAACCCAGAACCTGCTGTTGGGCTGGGCAGCTGGCCTCCAGCTGGTCAGGGAACTCTGCAGGCACCTCTGGACGCCACTGGCTAGGTGGTAAATTCTGAGGGGCTCCAATCTGAAACTGAGAGGCCAGTGCTGGTGCTAGAGGTGAAGGGGACCAGCCAGCAAGTGACCAAAGGGTCACAGGTTCATGGAGCGGGAGGTTCTCAAGAATCCCCCGCTCCATGAAGCACACAAGAATCACTTGAGCAGGGACTTCCCTGGTGATCCAGTGGGTAAGACTCCGCGCTCCCAGTGCAGGGGGCCCAGGTTCGATCCCTGCTCAGGGAACTAGATCCCACAGGCCACAGCTAAGGGTTCGCATGCCGCAACTAAAAACAGATCCCACATGCCACAACGAAGATCCCGCGTGCCGCAACTAAGACCCGGTGCAGCCAAAATAAATAAATACATTAATTAATTAATAAAGAGAATCACCTGAGCAGCTCCCTATAGCTTCTGATATAATTGGTCTGGGATCAGGCCTAGGAGGCACCGGTATTTTCCAAAAGCCTCTAAGTGACCCAGTGTGCAGTCAGAGTCAGAACTACTGCTCGCTGGGAGCACGCCCTTCCCAGAGCCCATAGTGCTCAGAGGCCACACCCACTGGACCAAATGGTGCAGGTGCCCTGGGCCGAGAGGGAAATGGGCAACAGAGTTCCCTAGGCCTGGGGATGGGGCCTTTGGAGAAGTCCTCCCCTTCCTGAAACCCCCCACCCCCAATGGAAAGTTACCCAGGGAAGCAGCTGTGGGCAGACAAGGCAAGAATACTGGGAGAGGTGCCCATGGCCTCTCCAGGCACCCAGGAAGGGACCCTCCTGCCTCATCCCAAGCCCCCCAGATGGGAGGGACAGCACCCAGGAGAACAGGCTGGGGACTGGGAGGGAAGAGAGGTAGACTCAGAGCACCTGAGCTGTTGGGGCTTGATCCCATTTAGGGAGGTGCACCGGTCCTGAATCATTTCCCGGATATAGCTCAACAGCCCAGACTTCAAGGTTTTGGGGGGGAAATCTTTTTTCCAAGTTCCTCGATCTGTCATCCCCCTCCCCCACTGGCCGGATAGGCCTGGACCAGTGTCCTCTCTCAGCTCCCCCTCAGCCTCCCAGCTCGGGCTTCTCCACTGAGCTCCCTGGACATTGTTTCCCGCCTCAGGAAGTCTCTGATGCCCTGCGCTGAATTTTGTTTTCCTTGTTATCGGGACAACTAATATTTTTTCCTGTGCGGAAAAAAAAGAGATTTTCCCAAGCAGATTACAGCTGTCAGTGAGGGGGGAGGGGGCTGGAGGTTGAGCCCTCCCTTCACCCTCCCTCTCTGCCACCCTTACAGGGCTGGGCTTTTGAATGAAGGAGGAAGCGCTGGTCCCAGAGCCACCCAGGCCAGTTGGAGCCAGTGACAGCTCTGGCCTTGGCAGAAAAGTCAGGCCCCTATCCTCTGCCTGACGGACCCCTGCTCCCTGCTAAGAGGGCTGATCCATGGGCTGGGCCACATATCCAAGGGCAGGGAGAGGGTCCTGGGCTTGCCTTCCCTCTAGTGGGGTAGAAAGGGCAGGCCAGCCCGCAACTGCAAGGGGGCAGGTTCTGTCTGAATGGCACATCCCAGGCACATATGCACGTGTATGCACACACAACACACACACACATCCTGGGTCTCTGCATTCTTCCTTGATAAACACTCATTTTCTACATCAGGTGCTGTGGTTCTAGGGACAGGCTGCCTGGGCCTTTGGGGTGGGGAGCTGCAGCATAACCACGACTGCAGCAATAGGGTCTTACCTAAGATGACCAAGTTTCTTTTCTTTCTTTCTTTCTTTTTTTAAAATTTTTTTGAAGCCAGTCAATTGCTTATTTTATTTATTTATTTATTATTTGGCTGCACTGGGTCTTAGTTGCAACATACAGGGTCTTCGTCACCCCGTGCAGGACCTTCAGTTGCGGCAGGCAGGATCTCTACTTGCAGCATGCAAACTCTTAGTTATGGCATGTGGGATCGATCTAGTTCCCTGAACAGGGATCGAACCCAGACCCCCTGCACTGGGAGCGCAGGGTCTTAGCCACTGGACCACCAGGGAAGTCCCCAAGTTTCTTTTAAAGTTCACAACAGCAGCAAATAGAAGGGCTTCGGCTGTGAGTTACCCTATTGTCTGTGGTTTGCAAATGTATTAAGAAAACTAGCCCCACCCCCCACCCCATACCCTCCTGCAAAGTGGATGGTGAGCTCTGAGAGGGACTCTCCTACCTTCACCTCTCAGTGTGGTGGGCTCTTCAGTGGGCTGCCTGCAGGAGTGAGCAAGGCCATCTGTCTGGGGGCTGGAGGAAATAGGAGAATTTCAATTTAGATTCATTGTTTATCTAAAAGGTAAACTGAACTTTAATAATATTTGATATGTGTTTTGACTATAGTGTCTAATCTATACATAAATATTCATAATCAAAAAAGTTTGGAGACCACTACCCCGGGAGATCAATGAGGGCTTTATAGCCTATCAGAAGCCTGTTTCAGATTGGGTGCTGGGCGAGGGAAGGGAGCTATGGAGGAGGGGCTGGTGAGCTCTGGATGCAGAACCACTTGGGCCCAGTCAGACTCCCAAATGTCACCAGCAGTGTGGACTTTCTGGGCCATCACTACCCCTGCGGCCTCCCTTCTCCCTGCCCACCCTCTCGGGCCTGCCTATGTCCCAGTTGGGTTCTAGGACCTTTGGCTGCCATGCTTCCCACAAGGGAGAGAGTGGTCCTGTGTGCTGCTCCCCTCACTCCAGGCTGGCTGAAGTGTGGCTGGGGTCCCTGCAGCTGCCCTGTATGCTGTGTCACCCCCAGGAGAAAAGTCCCTGGCGGGAGGCGGCCCTCTGCCGGGAGGCTGTTTCCTCAACCAGCCAAGGTAAGAAGTGGGGGATTTCCAGCCCTGTCCACGGGGCTGACTTAGTGCTGGGGGCTCCTCTCCTTTCTCATGCAGCCCATGCCCGGGTGAGGACAGAAACTCCAGAGTTAGGCCCAGTTGTAGCGAAAGGGGTGTGAGGGCAGCAGAGTCAGCTAAGCCCACAAGCCTCCCCAGCTGCTACTTCCTGATCCGGAAGGAGCCAAGCCCAAGGCGGAACCCCAGGACAGCACCTGGGACCAACAGGGACCCAGTCTTGGAAGACCCCGACAGGCATCTTGGTGGGGAGTAGGGCCTGGAAATCCAGAGCCACTCTTACTCATGGGCCTGTGGGGAATGACTCAAATCAATGAATGCCCCTGCCTAACCCTAGCCTTTCCTGGTTCTGGTGGTAAGGGGAATGGCAGGTCTGAATCTCACCCTCTAAGGCTCCGCTAACCGCTAACTGGCCGGTACTTCCAAAGGTGCTGGAGAGTCGAAGGAACCAATGTGAGCCCCCTCGGGAGCCTCATGTCCCAGACAGCTTGCCCTGAAAGCTTGATCCCCAGGAAAGGGGAGCCATAACCTAACAGCATTCCCTGTCTTCCTGCACTGTGGTCAGCTGGGCAAGGAGGGTGGATGTGATCCTGGGGGCTGTTTGGAGAGAGAATTAAGACAGTTGTGGCGACCTGGTGATGGTGGTACACACAGATGTCCCAGCTCCAGTGTCGGCTCACTTAGGCCCAAGTAACGGCTTAGGAAACAGCTAGACTCTTCCTTCACTTTCATGAAGATTCTCCTGTGCCTCAGACAGTTGTGAGTTTCATTTCATTACCTGGTTTGTATGTGTTTGCTGTGTGTATACATACACATGCTTGCAGGCTAGTGTGATTGAGGCGTGTGAGGCGGCGGACTCACGCAAGGTCCCTGAGCATGAGAGCATCTGAGAGGTGAAATAATAAATCCAGCCACCATCAATGCAGGCTAGCAACATGCCATGATAATGTACATGCATTATCACCAATCTACATAGCAACCAATCCTCTGAGGAAGGTGTTATAATCTCCATTTTACAAATCAATAAACTGAGTGAAATTTAGAGAACTTAAATGACCCGCCTGAAGTCACACAGTGAGCAAATCCAGGCAAGGATTTGAACCCAGGTCAGTCCAAGGCCAAGCCAGAGGTCTCTCTACCAGGCTCTCTCAGCATGGTCCTCCTCAACTACGCTTTATCTGCTCCTTGTCTCTGAGGCTCTGGCTGCCCTAGTCTGAGGCGACAGGCTCTTCCCCTCCCTCCCTCCCCTCCAGTCAAGGTGGCAAAGCAGAGCCTGTTCAAGGCTGTGTGGAGCCCAGATGCTGTGCCCAGACCTTCACACATCAAACCAGGGCCCAGTTCAGAGAGGGTCTGGCTGGCCCTGGGCGGGATCAGCTAGGGCAGAGCTGGGACAGCTGTTTACAGTAAACAGAAAGCTCCCGAGGAAGGAAGGAGGGGAGGGGCTGGGGTTGTCATGGCGAAAGGGAAGAGCAGCAGGGCCTCGGCCCTGATCCACAGCTACTGGTAACGCATCCCTGCCCCTTCTAGAGCTGGAGGAGGCCCGAGGAAGGTCCAGACAGGCAGCCTAAGCAGGAGAGGCAGGGGCAGATTGGGCCTCAGAGCAGTGCCTGCTGAGAACACATTCCCATCTCATTATGTATGTCTACTTATTGTTAACAATAACAACTACTGTTTATTGAGCTTTTTGTTTACAGCATGCCTGACACTAGGCCCTTGAGAGTATGTTTTCTTATTTAACTCTAAAACTGGGAGATAGGCAGAATAATAATCTCTAATTTATAGATGAGGAAATTGAGGTTCAGAAAGATTAAGCCATTTGTCAAGGTCACACAGCTTGTAAGTGACAGAGCAAAATTTTTGGATCAGAAACTCTTTTACCAAGGCAGATAGGAGATGAGCTAGCAGGTGAAGGTCTGAGCCTCTCAGCTCGTGGGGAAACTGAGTCCCCTGGGTTCCAAGGGGACTTTCCCAGGCTTCTAGCGTTAGTCAAAGAGATTGCTGGGGACAGAACCCGTGTGTTCCAGCCCTAACCACCAGACCACACGGCTTCTCCATGGCTTGAGCTGGGAAGGTCCAAAGAGAAACTCCCTTTCCAGCCCCAGCCTGGATCCTAGACTCTCCCGCAGCTAACAGGCTGCCCCTGAGGAGGTCAGGACGAGCCAGGGTGCTGCGGGGGATGCTGGGGGCTTTCTGCCCACACATATGGTTTCCAGATTCCAGGGGATGAAAAGGAGGCCATTGGGGGCGGAAATGGGGGATGTGCGATGACAAATTTAGACTGATTGCTTAAAAAAAAAAAAAAAGGCCGAGAAACACTAAAAAATAAAAGCAAAAAGTCCACTAGAAAAACCAAAGGGAATTATTTGATTGCGCAGCCGAGAGCCGTGAGGCGCAGCATGGTTTAATGTGGAACAGTATCATGGGTCTTCTGACTTTGCTCAGAGGATGGCAGCAGAGGAGGAGGGGCTCTGTCTGCTGTTGCTGGCTTCACCCCCTGGACTTTGGGACAGGGATAAAGTTGGGCACGGCACCTGGGTGGATGTCTGGAGTTCAGGAGCACTTGTTGGGGGGCTCTCCTATAAGGCTTGGGCCCTTTGGACTCCAAGGATCCTGCTGGCTTGTGGCCAAGGGTCCCCACTGGCTCACAGAGGGAGCTGCCCTAGGGAAGGCTCCAGCTGGTCTGTACTGAGAGCATGTGAAAAGATGAGCTGTAAGGTGGGGGTCTGGGGTGTCTCTGAGTTCCAGCCTTAAAGGGAAATGGCCAGGAACAGAAGGTAAAAGGGAGGACAGCTGCCTGGAATTCTGGCCTGCAGCAGGCCCAAAGGGTCAAAGGTCAATGGGGGGACAAGGGGGACTTCCTGAGGCTCTCAGGGGAGTGCCAGCCAGCCAGGCTGTTGTGCAAGCTCTGGGCTGGACCATAAGTGCAGGCTGGCAGAGGAGCCACGCCTGGCCCAGTCCCCTCAGCCTCTCCTAACTGTCCCCTGGAGCTGGAGTAGTGCCCTCTCTCCTCCAGGAAACCAGGACCCTGTCCCCCAAGGTAGCACCCCTGTCCCACCTCAGTGGCCGCATTCTATATGCCTGAGTGCTTCCTCTCTCATACTCATCCTGAACCTCTCTTCCTCAGAACGACCATCTTTTGAGAAACCAGAAAAACCTTTTCAAGTAAGCCTCTTTCTTCCAATTCCACTCTGATTTCCTACGAGGAGATCAGAGGGGTTTGTGAGGACAGAACCACGATAGGGCTCACAGGGTCCCAGCCCTAGAGGAACAGTCACAGAGTAAAGTGGAAGAGAAGCAAGCCTTCAGGGATGTGTGGGTGCCAGGCCCCGGGCTAACCACAGATGTGCTGCACTGCTCTCCCTAGACTTTATGCGAGCCTCTCAAGGTCTGCTGTGTTTATTCACATCTTACAGGTGAAGAAATGGAGGTTCTGAGGGTGTGATTAAACTGACAGCTGGTAAATGACAGAGCGGAGACTGCTCTTTCCAGATCACCTCCCTGTCCCTCAGCTCAATCCACTTGACTGGAGATGGAAAGCAAGCACAACGAAGGGTCTAGGACCGTGTCTAGCTCCCAGGGGATGTGGGATCATTGCTGACCGATGCTGAATCTCATGGAGAAGGGGACTGGATCCTGCATGGAGCCTCATGTCAGCCACAAATTTCTCTTCAGCATCTGTAAAATCAGGAGGTGGGATCAGCAGCTCAGTGGTTTTCAAACTTGGTTCCTGGGCATCCTGGCATCTCATAGAAATTGGGATGGAGGAGGAAACGGCAGTGAATAAGGTGATCCCTGCCCTCTGCCAGCCCAGCTCCCACCAGGGATGCTCAGCATATCAATTTCAGGTATCGGACATCCATAAGGGATGTTTTTATTTGAATAAAGGTCCCACAGCACTCTATGGCCTCGATCTGAGGTCTCTGCAGCTCTGACCTTCTGGGAGCTGTGATCTAGGCAGTTTCACAGCTGGGGAGAGAAGCCAGAGGATCTTGTGAGAGAAATGGAGTAGACCATGTCTGGGGTCCTAACCCTGCGGGAGGAAGCAGGTCAAGGTCAGAGCCATGAGACCACGCCTTGGCAGAGGAGGTGAGCTGGAGATACACAGCACCTGCCTCTCCACCTGGGAAACACAAATAGACCTTTGGCCACGGCAGCCTGGAAACCAGAAGTAGCACCCACCTTCCTAGGGGCCAAACCAATGCCCCTTTCTCCTTTTCTGCCAGGCCTGCCCGGGCTTGTTCTCAGTGGACATCGGCTGCTGGTCACCAACGTAGGGCCGCCCTAACCTCCCATGACCTCATGGCTCCTACTGCTCAGCTCAAGGGCTACTTCAAGGTGAAAGCTGAGAAAAGGCAAAGCTGCTCAGGGAGAGGAAAGCACCCAATAGGGGGCATTCAGCGAGCAGGGGCTAATCCCCTTGAAAGAAGAACCCTACTTTGTGCCCCTTTTATGGCCCATCCCTAGGCAAAATTTGTCCCTCTGCCTCACTTTGCCCTTTTGGAAGCTGGGCATAAGAATGGTGTCCCTCTCCCGGTGGTTTCAGCATGTATAGCTCCCTGAATAGCGTCATCTCCATGGTCCAGGTGGAGGAGAAAGCTGAAGGTGGACCAAGGACTAGAACCATCTAGCATCCTCCTTCTGTCCTACTGCCCATCCCGGGCCTGCCTCTGACCACCATTCACCCTCAACCTGCTGCAGGGCCCAGCCTCGCTCCACGTAAGCAAAGCTGCCAGCAGCGTCCTTTGTGGGGCTGCTCCCCTGTGGCACTCCCGAGAGGCCCCACCATGGGGCAACAGATGGACCTATGGTCTCTACAGAACAATGGTGGGGGAGGGGCCCTGGCATCGCCTGCCCCAAACAGGAAGTGCTGCATGAGCTTCAAAGAACTGGCAGGGCCAAGGGGCTGAGTGGCTGGAGCCACTGCCAGGACTGGCGGCTGCCTGAAGAGATGCCTGCCAGCCTCGGGATGCCCAGCCTTCGGTGGGGGTGGGGCTGCAGTGGCAAGGGCAGCTGGGTTTTGGGCAGAGGATGTTTTGCGCCCTCAGTGCAGCAGCCTCTGACCTGGAAGCAGGCTGAGGGAAGAGGGCTCCGACACAAGGCTGTTTCCCGGCTCTGCTGCCACCCGCCAGCGGGACTGCAGGTTCTTTCCCAGGCCACAGTGGGTCTGGCCCTCCAGCAAGTAACCGTGAGGGGCAGGGCTGGCACCAAGCCTGCCGCCCACTCCCTGCCTCCTGCTCCCAGCTGCTCTGCTCAGAGCCTTTTCCTCTCCACTTCCTGTTCACACAGGGGGGGGCGGGAAGTGGAGGGAGGAAGTTGGGGGGAGGCGTGTAGGGGGGACCCATTGAATAAAAGGAATTAACCGTTTCCCTCCTCTGACCTCTGGGAATTTCCGCCTGTGAAAGTGTCTCGAAGAATCTGCAGAGCTGGGGCAGTGGGGAGGAGGTGCGCCCCTCGGGGCCCCCTCCCCTTCTCCCTCCCCCGGTGGTAGTGGCGGGCCCGATAACTCCCTCTCGGCCCCCTAACCTTTTGTTTCCCTGGCGCCAGGGGGGCCAGCGCCAAGGGCAGCCTGGAGCCTGGAGGCCCCCTCCCAACCAATGGGCTTGGGGTGCCCGGCCTGTGACCCGAGCTCGGGGCAGGGGGGCGCTAAGCAGGAACTGCGGGAGTTAGTGGTCCTGGGGGAATGAGCTCACACCGGGGCTGGCCAGGCTCTGAGCCCCGCGCCCTCCCTGCCAGGGTTGGTGCCTTTGGCCAGTCTGCCCTGGGGACAGGAGAAGGGCGGCGAGCGAGTCACCCGGGCCTCAGACGTAGGGCGGGCACACCCTCCGGGGGCCACTCCCCCCTGGAGCGGAGGAAAGGAGCCGGTGAGTTCAGGAAGCCAGTAGACAGCGCCCCCTAGTGCCCACCGCTGACTCGGCCAGGCGGCCCCCCAGGGCCTTCTCAAGGGCGGGCCTCAGGAAGCACCTGCTCTCCAGGACCAGTGGCCGCCCTGCATCTCCCCCAGGTGGCTTCCTTGTTTACAGGCCTCCTGCCCTGATCCCAGCGTCACTGCCTGTGGCCACTCCTCCTATTTCCAGTGACCGCTCCAGGAGCAGCTCATTCATCTTGGCCCCTACCCACGTAGCTGCTCCCCCACCCCACCCCCTCCTGGCCCTCCCCCAGGCTTAGGGCCAAGGCCCGGAGGGCCGTCTCTCTCCCCTCCACTCCAGGCCTTGCTTGGTTTCCAGGGATCTAAAAGCTGTGGCTTCCCGTTGCCCTGACTCAATGGAACCCTATTCTGTCAGTGCCAGAGAAGACTGGGGCCTTTTTCCAGGGAAGAGGAAGCAGCCTAGGACCAGATGGGCAGGCTTAAGAGAGGACAGAAGGGGCAGGGGTGTCCCAAGCTGTCTTAGCCAAGTCCTCTGGGAGGAGGGAGCAATAGGGCAGTGTCTGTTTAACTAACATGTATTAGGCACCCATTATCTGCAAAGACAGAAGCCCCAAGCTGTTCCAAGTAAGCAAGTGACCGTGCCAGTGGTGGGCCAAGGTTTATACCTAGTACTCACTGACAGTGGGGAATACGACCCTGAGCCCTCTACTGGGCATGTCTAGGTGTGAGTGGAGCCTTAGGCCACACGGGGAGCAGGAGCCCTCCAAATCTTCCTGGAACGGGGGAAATGGAACAGGATTAGGATGCCCTCTGCTCACCCAGTGGGACCCTACCCGCCATTTGCTTCCACTCTGGCTTCTGGGGCAAGATGGGGAGTCTGAGGCTCATCAAAAATGGGCAGCTTCTGGCCCTATCCCTTGGCAGGGGCCATGAAGAGACCCCGTTGTTCTAGTGGCTGGAAAAGAATAAGCAGGGCAAGATTCTCCCAGGGCTGCAGAAGATAAAAGTCTTGGAAGAGGATTAGGCTGCAGGGGCAAGGGAGACGCCTGCAGTCACTAGCCAGGTGACCTGACCCCAGCCTAATTCTAGGAACACTCACTTGTTATTTTGTTTCAGTCTGGGTGGCTGATAGACCACACCCATAAACCTGGACAGTGGACTGTGAACACCAGTCCATGGAGCAAAGGGTGCTCAGCTGATGTCACGGGAAGGCCCTGCTTCAGGACTCCCTAGGGCTTAGCCTCGAGCCACAACTAAAGAACTGTAAGCTGGGGGGATGGGCAGGTCAAAGGAGATAGATGGGGAGAAAACATATCTGCCAAATGCCATGGATGGTGGCAGTGGTAGTCTCGCCTCCATGTTGGACCTCAACATTATGGTTAAGGGACTTCCCTGGCGGTCCAGTGATTAAGACTAGGCGCTTCCAATGCAGGGGGCACAGGTTTGATTCCTGGTCGGGGAACTAAGATCCCGCATGCCACGCAGCTTGGCCAAAAAAAAATCATGGTTTAATGCCAGACAGTGGTAGGGCAGTATCAAAACTGGGCAGAAGTTGAGAAGGCAGGGAGGCAGGCTGGCAAAGAGAGGGGCAAGCAAAATCTAGCATGCGTAAGGGCCAGTGGAGGGAGGAAGAACGAGGGGCTTAGATTTATGGTTAGGCAGTGGAGATTACCAGAAAACTCTTGGGAACAACTACGGAGGGAATAGACCTAGGAAGCATCAGTGGAGAAAGTGACTTGAGAAATCAGCGCCCCCTGCTGCCCCAGTGTGGAGGGTTCTGTGGGGAGCAACACCACCTGCTGGCCAAAGGGAAGAACAGTCCCTGCTCCTAGACTTCGGAGGGTGGGCCCTAATTACCAACCGAAGCCTGGAGTCAGAACGGATACAGTGGAAGGCAAAGAAGTGAGCAGAAAATGGCAAAATCATCCTGTCACATCTCCAGGAAAAGGAGCAAGGGCCAAGGCTTGAACATGCAGGGCCCTGGCAGCTTCCCCGTGACACCCTAGCCCCTCTTGGCGATCACTCACAAACCACTCTGCCCAGCATCAACACAAAGCCATCAACTCCACAGTCACCAGTGCTCTGTGACACCAGACAGTTTAATGCTCTCCACCCCATCACCATCTCCCACTGTCCTCCGTGAGGCCCTCTGCCCCAGGGTACCCCTCACACTGGAGCCCCAGACAGTGTGCACAAGAGCATGCCCACCATCAGCACCACCTTTCCCCCCACCCCATGCCCAGGACTTGGAGGGGTTGTCTTTTCACCTGTGGGACCTAGAAGCCGACAGAAGAGAGGGCTTCTGAGGGAGAATAGCCACAGAGTGAAAAGGAATAATGGTAGGTAGTGCTCCAGAAAGAGAACATGATGTGTGTGAGGAGGGAAAAGGAAGAAAGAGCTGTTAGACGCAGGGGGGATAGTAATGGGGTCAGAATTCTGACTTCTCCAGGCTAAGGCCCTCTGTTGGGAAGCAGGCTGACGGACTGGCAAAACAGCAGCTCTAAGGCAGCCCTGAAGAACAGCACGGGCAGCTGGCAGAATGCACTCATAGCTCACCCCTCGAGGACAACAGCTATGATTCCGCTCCCCCCACCACAGTCCCAGCCCAGCAGCCTCCAGGAGACCAAGGACAGATGACGCTGTGGCCTTCCCAAGAAGGGACAGCCCCCAACCGCCTGCCCGCCTATCGGGGTTGACACATTCCTACAACCAACTGAGGTGCTCCTCCTCGTAGCGCTGAGGGTCAATGAAGGGCCGGTCAATAGAGCGGATCATCAGCTCCCCACAGTACACGCACTCAGCGGCCACCAGTTCATCCAGGTCAGCCTTGAGCTGTTCCCGGCTGGGCCCCCCGGTGGCAGCGCCCCCCTCGGCCTCCTTAGCCCGGGCAGAGCCCTTGGAAGGGGGTGGAGCGGCGCCCAGCTTTCGCTGTAGCTCCTCGAGCCGAGCCTGCTTGTAGGCCGGCAGGCCAGGCCGCACGGCCTGCAGCAGGCAGTCAGCGTGGAACATGTGGCCACAGAGGAAGAGGTAAAAAGGGCGGTTGAGCAGGGGGAAGTCGCAGGTGGCACATTTGTCCTGGGGCTCCACGGTGCCATAGCGGCCCCGCAGCTCCTGCAGGTCTCGCCGGATGCGCTGGGCGCTGGCCGTGGCCTCTTCCATCTCCCGCTGCAGCTCTTGGATGTGGTGGTTGTAAGCCTTCAGCGAGCTGCAGATCGCCTCCTTGAAGTGGTCGATGGTGACGAAGTCAGGGAAGAAAGGCAGCACGTCCTCGATCTTGAGCAGGGGGCAGCTGGCCAGGCAGGCCATGGCCGTCTGCACATCCTCCTCCTCCTGCACCACATGCCGAGCAATCTTCAGCCACAGCTTCTTGCGCAGCTCCTCATCTTCCTCAGGCAGGTCAGCACACTGCTTGGCCAGGTCCACGTCCACCTGCGGGGAGGCTGAGAGCGTTAGGGTCAGGTCCCACTCAGGACAGGGTCTGTGGGAAAGACAGAGGCCCAGCACTCCTGGCAGCAAGTGAGACGGGGCTCCTCAGGGCTGGGAAGGAACCTGTCTCAGTAATGGGCCTGCCTCTGTCAGAGCTACGCAAACGCTACTTATGATGGTGGGCCTGCAATTTTAGTGAATTTACAAATCACCTGGGGAGCACATCCAAAAAACAGATTTCTGGGCCCCACCCACAGACATTTTGATTCAGTAAGTCCTGGGTTCAGACCCAGGAATTCCATTTTTTTTTTGGCCTCGCTGCGTGGCTTGCGGGATCTTAGTTCCCTGACCAGGGATCAAACCCACGCCCTCGGTAGTGAAAGTGCAGAGTCCTAACCACTGGACCGCCAGGGAATTCCCTCGAATTTTATTTATTTATTTATTTATTTTTTGTGGTACGCGGGCCTCTCACTGTTGTGGCCTCTCCCGTTGTGGAGCACAGGCTCCGGACGCGCAGGCTCAGCGTCCATGGCTCACGGGCCCAGCCGCTCCGCGGCATGTGGGATCTTCCCGGACC
>NW_006787469.1:1976572-1994685 GCF_000442215.2 Lipotes vexillifer
TGTGGGATCTTCCCGGACCGGGGCACGAACCCGTGTCCCCTGCATCGGCAGGGCAGACTCTCACCACTGCGCCACCAGGGAAGCCCCCCCTCGAATTTTAAATAGCACTTCACACGATCCTACGCAGGTGACAATTCATGATTTGAGCAATGCAACTCAGCACTTTCCCCTTCTGCAATTGTAGCTAGCAGGTATGCAGCACCTACCTGTGAGGGAAGTACTGTAACATCATCCCCATTTTGCGTCTGAATAATCTGAAGCAAAGAGAGGTTCAGAAACCAGCTTGAGGTCAGACAGCTTAGTAAGAGGCAGAACCAGAATTCAAACCCTGACTTGAGTCTGTGTTCTTAACCTCTATACTACAGTCCCTCTCTGGGAGAGAAGCCAGCACCCCCTAGCCACAGTGTCCCTCTGACCCTTCAGCACCTGAAGCGACTGCTCTCCAGGCCCCTCTCCTGGACAGGGTCAAGGCTCATTGGCTCACCTGCAGGGCCAGGTCCACAGCCTCCTCATACAGCTCCAGGACCTTGTAGACGTGGACGCAAGCATGGTGGTGGCCATGCTCAGCACAGAGCCGCAGCGCGTACTTGAGGTCATAATGCACCCGGTGCGGGCTGGCCCCGGCCTGCTTGAGGTAGGCCAGCAGCGAGGCTGGCTGGCCTCGGGCATAGAGCGACAGCAGGTAATTGTGAATGGCCTGCTCAGTCTCGCCCAGTACATTCACGCAGAACTCCATGTAGCGGATGGCCTGGCTCACCTGCTGGGCCTCGCCACCCTGGCTATAGTTCACCAGGGCAGGGATGAGCTGCCGGGCATCCAGCCGGCTGCCCAGCTCGATCCAGGCGTCCACCAGCTGGCGAGGGATGTGGCGGATGAGGATGGGTGAGAACTTGTAGAAGAGCTGGGGGTCGCGGTGGCGGGCCAGCACAGCCAGGGCCTCCTCGTAGGCCTCATGCTGGCAGTGATAGGCCACCACGCGCTCGTAGTCCTGCATGATCACAGCGAAGTATACCATGTGCTCTGTGTCCCCGTGGCTGGCGAGCAGCTCGTGGATGGAGGCCCGGCTGGCGAAGAGCCACTCCTTGTGGCGGGGGCTGCTTAGGAAGGCACGGAAACGCTCCCGGGTTTCCCGGTAGAGGTTCAGGGCCTCAGGGTCACCCTGCAGGGCCCCGAGTCGGCTCAGGTAGAGCTCCGTCAGCCAGGCGGTAAGCAGCGTGGCCTGGGTGCGCTCAGCAGGCTTCAAACTGGCCAGTTTTCGCTGCAGGAACTCGGCCAGCGCCTCCTCCTGGTGGGCCTCCAAGAACTTGAGGGCAATCTCCTCAAAGTAGCTCTGAGTCAGGGCATAGCAGCGGGCACTCTCCAGGTAACGATGCTGGCGGAAGCAGAAGTCGGCCTCCCGGGCCAGGACCGTGTCCAGGCAGTCAGGCCGCTCTCGACAATACTCTTTGGCCAGGTCGAAGCGGTTCATGTCCAGGTAGGTGCGCCAGACATCCCGGGCCTCCCGCTGTACCTGGTAGCGGAAGACGGCCCGCTCGGTGTGGGCCCACAGGTGGCCCGTGGAGGAGTCCTTCACCATGTGCTTCAGCGGCCCAAACTTCTCCAGGAAGTGGTCCCGCAGCACCACCTGCCCCGTCAGCGTGCACACCGCCTCCACCCGGTCCGCCAGCAGCAGCAGGAAGTGGAACTGGGTCAGGACGATGGCCAGGGGTGGGCTGGCCCCAGGACCCACCCCCTCTGGGTACTCCCAGACCCGCTCCTCGCTCAGCAGGGAGTCGGGACGCCCACAGTCCAACGAGCCATACAACACGCCATCCCCCATCATCCAGGCGAAGGCCCGGGGCGCAGAGCGCAACTTGGGGGTGTAGAAGGCCAACTCACTGTAGCCCAGACTGCTGGGGAACTCACGGAATGGGGGTGGGTGGTCAGTGTAGGCAGCGAAGAGCCCCGAGAAGCCCTGGGCCTCAGCTCCCTCAGCTGCTCGGCCTATGAACTGGAAGAGGCGCTGCCGAGTGGTGGCGATGACAGAGCCACGCCCTTCAGGGCCCCGCTCCGCCTCGAGGGAGCACACAGGTGCTGGGCCCCCTTCTTCGTTTAGCACATACAACGGACGGAAGTAGAGATCCGGGGCAGGGCCGAAAAGCCCACCCTCGCTGGCCGAGAGCTCTGCTTCAAAGATCTGGCCTTGGGCAGTGCCGACCAGGATGGGGCCTGTGCTGCTCTCGGTACCCAGGGCCTTGTTCCAGCCCACACTCTCCACCAGCTGCCCCTTCCAGCGTGCCAGGGGCCGAACTTTCTGTCCATTACGGTTCACGTAGAGGACCTCAGTGCTGCTCAGAGCGATCAGCAGGTGAGAGCCTGGAGTAGGGGAGAGCATGGCACCCTAGAGGATGCTGCCATTCCCACCCTCAGATCCCACCCACCCAGGCAGTGACCTACCCTCAACACCCCCCACCCCCTACCCCCCATCTCAGAACTCTACCACCACTTACCAGTAGGGTCCAGGAACATCTTGTGAACTTTGGCATCATCCTTGCGCCCCAGCTCCATGTGGTTGGGTTCATTTGCTTTGCCTAAGTCAATGCTGTTGGGACAAGAGTCACAGCCTCACTCCAGAGAAGGGCAGATCCTTCTGTTGAATCACAGACCTCTTTATAATCTGATGAAAGGCACAGCCTTTCTTCCCTGAAATCTACGTAGACACACAAAATTCTGAATACAATCCCAAGGGAACTCTGAAACACATGCGGGGTCCTCCTTAAGAACACTCAGCTCTGAGAACACCCCCACTTCATTCTGAGAAGTCACTAAGCAGAAGTCTTTTCCCTCTGCTCAACATACCTCCAGTGCATCTAGGAAGATAGGCAGGGGTATCCCAGAATGCCAGGGTAAAAAGGGCACAACAAATAGTAGCTAATGGTTATTGAGCACTTTCTATATACCAAGCACCATGCCAAGAGCTTGAGGTAGTATGACCTCAATTAACCTTCACAATAACCTTGAGGAGTGCTCCCTTAAGATTATTTCCTATTTAAGGTATTTCCCTTATTAAATTCTTTTCAAATTATATGCTCATTCTAACTAAAGAATCGATACAACAGTGTATGAAGAAAAAGTTAATGATTTTCTTCCCAAACTCCTATTATCCCCAATGGAAAAAACTGATGTTAACATCTTTCTCCATGTTCATAATATACACAAGCTTATTTTATCAGTTTTTACAAAAATGTTTTCACATTGTATATATGTGTGTGTATGCATATTAATTTATAATTTGCTTTTCTCACTTAATGATATTTCATGAACATCCCACTGGGTCAACAGATACAGCTTACTCATTGTTTTAATAACTGCATAATATTCCCTTTTATGGGTGAACTATAACTTAATCATTTTCCTATTGATGGATATGCAGCTTGGGTCCAGTTTCTCCTACCACAAATACTGCTGGAATCAACATCCTTGTATCTATACCTTTGTAAACTGGTACTTTTCTTTCTATGGTATATATTCCCCAAAGTGGGATTGCCAGGTCAAAGTTATAGATATTTCAGTGTTTAACAGACATTGCCAGATTATTTTTCCAAAAGATGGTGGCAATTTATACTCTTTCCAGCAAAATGTATGAGAGTCCATCTCTGTGTATCTTCACCAGCATCATATATTACTGTTTAAAATGTTTGCTAATCTGATAGGTTAAAAAAAAAATGGTATCTTACTGTGATTTTGATTTGCATTTCCCACAGGTTGAAAATTATTTTCAGATGTTTACTGGAAAATTTGTAGTTCCTCTTCTGTGAACTGCTTGTTTATCTTGTTTACCCTCCCTTTTCTACTGAACTGTCTTTTTTCATTTTTTTTTTTTTTTTTTTTTTGTGGGGGGTTTTTGTTTTTTTGTGGGGTTTTTTGGCTGCACCTCACAGCTTGCGGGATCTTAGTTTCCCAACCAGGGACTGAACCTGGGCCCCAGCAGTGAAAGCGCCGAGTCCTAACCACTGGACCACGAGGGAATTCCCTGGACTGTCTTTTTCTTATTAATTTCTAAGGGCTTTTTAAGGGACAGGAATGTAAATCTTCAGTCATATGTGGAAAAACATTACTTTCCCACCATCTTTTGTCCTGACCTGCTTCATATGCTTTTTTATTTTTATTCTGTCATAACAGCAATCACTACGTGGTCAAATCTATCTACCTTTTCCCTTGTGGATTCTGGATTTTCTAGCTTGAGTAAGAAGGTCTCTCTTCAGCCCAAGAACATAGAAATTTATTAAATATTCTTTTAATAGTCACACTATTTTTTATATTCAAATAATTATTCCACTTAGAATTCATTTTTATGATACAGAGGTTTAGCTCTGTTTCATCTCAGATGGTTATTCTGGATAGATAAACAATTTTGCTGACATCTTTGTCATATATTAGTTCCATTTACTTATACTATTTATTTCCAGTTTTATTGAGATATTTTATTTCCATTTATAGTGGATTTATTTCAGGACTCTAGACCGTTCCGCTTATCTACATGACTAACTTGTGGGTTGGTACTGTCTTTAACAGATGAAGGGACGTGTTCAGAAAGACTGGGTGACTTGCTCAAGATTCCATCCCTGTTAAGTGGGAGAGCTGAGCTCAGAGTCCGGGTCTACTATGCTACAATGGTTCTCTTTAGGAAGGGATAGGTTATTTCCTGAAAATTCCAAATCCACTGTTTAACCTGCCCAGAGTAGAAAAAAGGCCCGTTCAGTCAGTAGTTCCAAAATACCACCATATACTCCCTACTCTTAAACCTTTTGGGTCCTCACTTACCGGAGTAGTGTATCCTTGCCCAGGCTCATGCAGAGCTGATTGCAGGAGACGACAAGACTGGTGATACGCTCAGAAGGGGTAAAGTCAATGCGCTGCCTCGTGAAAATGGGCACTTCCTTCTCTAGCTGGGCATTCACGTATCCTAGGTGAGGAGCCAAGGAAAGGTTAGCTATGGAACAGAGGGAGGAAGGGCAACATATTCCTCTCCACCTTCCCAACATATTGCTACCCCGGGACCTTGGTTAGCCAGCACTTGAATACCAATATATCAAGCAGTTTGCTAATCACCTCTACATTAGTCTTAGGCTCCATTAGGGGTTCTGGGCTCTTCCCACATCTCTGAAAGCAGTGAGGGGTTGATTCTTTGAACCCTTGGGATGCTGTTACACCATGATATACCTGCTCCCAGTGGTAATGGGGTGGGCAGGGAAGGGTTGGGTGTTCTCCCTTATCAATCTTTGGCCAAGCAATCCCAGCTCAACTAAAGTAGTCTAGTTCCGCTCTCTCCCCTCCTCCTTGCCCATGCAGTAATACTCTCAGTGAGTATCCCGAAGAATGAGGGCGGAGGGATCCTTGGGGAATGCTTCCAATCAGTTGGTTAACAAACTGCTGCAAAAACTTCCCCTCAACGCCCAGCTGCACACAGCTCTAGCAAAAGCCTAAAGTACTTCATTTACCCCTGTTCAGTGACAAAGTTCCCTCTAGGACCATCCCTCCTTCCCCTACGACACTCCCATTTCACCAGTTCTTTGCTCACTCTCTTCCTCCCACCTTCAGAAGGGGGCTGGTGGGAAAAACACTGAATCAGATGAAGCCTTTTCTCATCTGAGCCTATTCTCAGTTTTCCCGACTGCGGCCCTCTAAGCAAGACACTTCCTTATCTGAGTCCCAGTTCCCTCTTAGAAGGACTCTAGTGGCTGGGCCTACATCACGCGGCTGCTCTTGCTGCTCTTTCAATCTTCGACCATCCACCAGCTGGGGGCCATAAGTGCCTGAGGAGAATCAAGGGCCTAGACCCAGACTGCACGTCCAGGAGGTGAACCCGAGCTCCTGGAGCCAACCCCTCCGCTCCTCTCTTGCAGATGCCAGGAGAGCTAAGAGGTGCAGCGGCGCCCTCACTTCCCTTACCCGAGTGCGGGATGCCGACGCTGGGGCAGCCGGGCTGCAAGACGGCCGAGCGGGAGAGGGAGTCCTCGTATTCATCCAGGATAGACGCCATGGTGCCCGGCCTGTGGGTCCTCCGTCTTGGGCCCAGGGATTACAACAGGGCTCCCCCCAGGGGTCCCCGTCTCCCCGGATTGGAAGCTGCGACTCCCCAGCCTCGATAGGGATCTGACAGATCCTGGCAATCCGCCGCCGCCGCCGCCGCCGACTCCTCCTCTTTAAAATCCTGAGGATCTTCTCACTCTCGCCTTACAGAGCGAGAAGACCGGGGAGCTCTCTCCCTTGAATCTGGCGCAGTACTGCACCCAACTCCCGCCCCCAGCAGATCACCGGCTCCCCCTAGCCGATCTCAGGTGATCCTAACCTCGCCCGAGCAGCTCAGCTGACTCCCGCCCCCGGGACGCGCGCCTTTAACGTAACTTCCGGGTTCTCAGAAGCCCACGTTTGCTCCCGCAGGAACGTCGCGAGGCCGGCCCCTGGGACATGCGGTGAGTACTGCGGCGGGAGGGCGGGGCCGGGGTGGTGGTGGTGTGGGGGGCTGGGCAAGGCCTATCCCGCTCTCGAGGGGAGTCGGGTGGGGGAGCGTTGCACATGTCCGAGCTGTAGACGAGCTGGGTGGTGGGCGGGCCCCGCTGAACACAGGCCCCGCCCTTATGGACCCTGCTGCAGTTCCAGGCTTTGACACCAGGAGGCAATCCCAGCTTTCTCAAACCCCCTTCCCCCACCCGCCCAGCACAATCCACCCCCAGACAAGGAGCGGGTCCCCAGCACCTTTCAGGCCCAGGCTTCCCTCCCTCAAAAGACTGCTCAGCCTCTCTGTCCAGCTCCCGCTCCCACCTTTTAAAACAGCCTGTTGGGGACTTCCCTGGTAGCGCAGTGGTTAAGACTCTGCCTGCCAACGCAGGGGACACAGGTTCGAGCCCTGGTCCGGCAAAATCCCACATGCCACGGAGCAACTAAGCCCATGCGCCACAACTCCTGAGCCTGCGCTCTAGAGCCCGTGCTCTGCAACAAGGGAAGCCACCACAATAAGAAGCCTGCGCACTGCAGGAAGAGTAGCCCCCACTTGCTGCAACTAGAGGAAGCCCGTGCACAGCAACGAAGACCCAGTGCTGCCAAAAATTTTTTTAAATAAAATAAATAATTTTTTAAAATTAATAAACAAACAGCCCGTTGCCCTAGGTCCCCAAGAGAACCTCCTGTTCTTCAATCTAATCGCCATCTTAATCCTACCTTCACAAGGCACTGGCCTCTCTTCTCCCACATCCAGGGGCCCACCAGTTCCAGAAAGTGGCAGAGCTGGTGGCTTGGCCAGCAGGAAGCCATGATCGTGACGTGTACCCAGGAACATGGCCACAGCGCTGTGGGAGCACGCAGGAGCGGGTAAGAAATGCCTGAAAAGCCTGGCAGGAACGAGAGACGAGATGTTGGAGGTGGGTGGGGAATCCAGAGAGGCGGAACAGCGAGAGTTTGGGTGCAACTGCTGTTGGGTTTCCCTCTTCCACCGGCCTAGGCGACTGAGACGGAGTCTGTACCCTTCTGGGGCCCATGGGTCTTGCTACCTTGCTAAAGTGAAGGCTCTAGGCCAGGGTCACCCGTGTCCTGGCTTTAATGGGTAGCCCGAGAGTAATGACTAAGTGCGTCTCCTGTATTCTCAGAAGCGTCCAGGTGTGCACCGTACATTGTGTGATTATGCTTCTCTTGCCGAACTTTCCTGATAGGCGCAGAGGACTGGACCCTCACCAGCCCTCACCGAAGGCTCTCTGGGCCTGCAGTGGCCCCGGCCTGGTTCGTGGTCCAACATAACTTCTCGCTGCTCCCGGGTCGGCTTCTCCCGCCCGAAACCTGCGGCCACGACGCGGCTGTACCGCCAGGGGCGCTGCGCGGCAGGCTAGGTCCCAAGAGGGAGGGTGCCCGAGCTAGGAGGTAGGGAGGTTTCCGCTCTGAGAATAGTGATCCCAGCTTGGGAGCTGCTCATGCGTAAGGCTCCACCCCAGATCACCTGCCGGCTGCATTTAGGGAAATACAAATAGGTCCAGACAGAGGTCAAATAACCAGAAATACCATTTCTGAGTTACCCACGATGTGCCAAGTACCACACTAAGTTCCTAATATTCATTGTTATTTCATCTTACCTTCACACTAATGCTGTGAAGTAGGCACTGCCCTTTTCCCCACATTATGAAACCGGAAACTGAAATTCAACATGGTGGAGCAATTTGTCCAAGGTCATGTGGCCAGGAAGTGGGGAAGCCAGGAGGCAATATTCAAATCCAAGCAGATGCTGAAGGGTTCACCACCACACTCTCCATGATGCCGGTACAAGCTGAGGGAAGGGGTATACAACTGGATCCTCAGGTCTGGACTCTGCAGAGTGTCCCCCCTGCATGGAGTGGTTAGTATAGGAGAGGTGTCTCAGGGACACAGAATCCTTCCAGCCACCTTCTCACTGTCCCCAGAGTCTCCCTCTTGGTTCCATTGCTCTCTGGGATGTATGGGGTGGGGCCTAAGTGTGCCTTGCTTGCTACAGATTCAGTACATACTCTCTGTTGAGTTGATTACAGCAGTTTCCTCCCACATACTCATTCTTTAATGTTAGGCTGGACTTTGGAGTAAGAGTCAGAGAGACCAGCCTTCTTATTCCTGCTCAGTCACTCAGTAGCTGTGACACTGTGTGCATTTGATGCTCTTAGCTTTGGTCTTCTCATCTACAGAAATAGATATAATGATACCTAGTAGGTCTGTGTTGAAGAGTAAATGAGGTGATCTAGGTGAAAGCTCCTTGCAATAGCACAATCCAACATAGAGCATGTGCTCAATAAACTCTAAATGTGGCTTTAATCTGACAGTGGACTCTCAAGTCCACCATCTCCATGAAGCCTCTCTGGACCACAACTTCTCCCTCATAACTGCTATGGCTCTCCTTGCATCGATCTCTACTGGCACCTAATTATGAAGCATGGGCGTTTTGCTTTTACATAACAGAAGCTGACTGAGGGGAATAACTCAAACATTCCTGAGCACCAGAATACAGAGATGCCTTAGGGAACTCACAGCTGGAGATACAGATCCACCAGCTCTGACCCCTCAAAACCCATGTGGTAGTTGCCATGAGACAGGTAAGGGCTGACTGCTGGGCCAGGGAGGGAGAACACTGGTGTATGAAAGCTGATGAATTTGAGTTAAGACTTGAAGTGCGTGTGTGATTTCCAAGGGTAAAAAAGGGAAAGCTAATTAAGCAAGCCTCAAGAAAACCAAGAGCAAAGACCTGCAGATAGTGTGATGTTGCAGGTGGGTGTTGGGGGAGCTGGAGCATTGGGAGTAGGGCAGTGGGAGAAATGGGACCGGTTGTAGCCACATTGTGAAAGCTATTGAATGGCCATCAGAAGGTTTTGGCTGGGGATAAAACCAACTGATGTGGGTTCTGGAAAGATGGGTGGAGGCTTGGGTGGAGTCCACATCAGAGAGAATGAGCTCTGAGGAGACATTTCTGAGGAAGGGTCACTGAGCTCAGTGTCAAGTTAAACACTGGGGGGAGGGAGGCCAGGGAGGAGGCCAGTGCAGGACTGCTGTTGAGACACCTGGCAGATGGTGCAGTAACAACTTTGGGAGGAGGAGGAGCTGGGGGTGGGGTGGGGGTGGAGCAGAGGTCACATGCTTGAGCTCAGTCTGGATGGTTGCACTTGAGGCCCCTGCAGGTATTTGCTCCAAGAGACCCAGCACCTGTGAGGCATTCACTAACTAATTGTTTATTAAACAACTACATGAATGAGCTTTCTCATGCTTCAGTTTCTAATCTGTAAAAGGAGAAAAATCTACCTTGTAGCATTGTATCATAGGATACTATGCACGTCACTCTGTGCCTGCCTAAAACTAGATAATGCTCAATGCAAGTTAACTATAGTAGTAATTGTTGACTGAATGAAGACTTGGGCCAAAAGAAATGATTTAATTGACTTAAGAGAGTAATTAGTTTGTTTTTTCTTTTCATTGAAAAACAGTCTACATTCTTTTTTTTTTTTTTTTTTTTTGGCCGTGAGGCATGTGGGATCTTAGCTCCCTGACCAGGGATTGAACCTGTGCCTCCGGAGTCCTAATCACTGGACCACCAGGGAATTACCCAAAAATAGTCTACATTCTTTATTCTACTTCAGAGTATCTGAGACTGTTTCTGACTAGGAAGCCTTAGGCTGATAGTAGATCTGTTTTGTTTTTTTTTTTAATTGAAGTATAGTCAATTTACAATGTTGTGTTAGTTTCAGGTGTACAACAAAGTGATTCAGTTATACATATTTTTTTCTCAGATTCTTTTCCCATGTATTGAGTAGAGTTCCCTGTGCTATATAGTAGGTCCTTGTTGTTTATCTATTTAATACATAGTAGTGTGTATATGTTAATCGCAAATTCCTAATTTTTCCCTCCCCCCTACATTTCCCCTTTGGTAACCATAAATTTGTTTCCTATGCCTGTGAGTCTGTTTCTGTTTTGTAAGTAAGTTCATTTGTATCATTTGTTTAGATTCCACATATAACTGGTATCATATGATACTTGTCTTTCTCTGATTTACTTCACTCAGTATGATAATCTCTAGGTCCACCCATGTTGCTGCAAAGTAGTTTTTTTATTTTTGTTTTAATTTATTTCTGGCTGCGTTGGGTCTTCGTTGCTGTGCGGGGGCTTCCTCTAGTTGCGGCAATAGGGGGCTACACTTTGTTGCGGTGCATGGTCTTCTCATTGCAGTGGCTTCTCTTGTTGTGGAGCACGGGCTCTAGAGCGCAGCCTCAGTAGTTGTGGCACACGGGCTTAGTTGCTCCACGGCATGTGGGATCCTCCCGGACCAGGGCTCGAACCCGTGTCCCCTGCATCGGCAGGTGGATTCTTAACCACTGCGCCACCAGGGAAGCCCAGTAATTAGTTTTTTTAAAAGAGATTTTGTTGTTGTTGTTGTTGAGACTTTCTTTTTTTAGAACGGTTTTACATTTATAGTAAAAGTGAGAAGATAATGGAGAGTTTCCATAAACTTCACATCGTTTCCCTTATAAACATCTTCCATTAGTAAGGTACATTTGTTAAAATTTGTGAACCAAAATTGATACATTATTTTTAACTAAAGTCCATACTTTATTCAGATTTCCTTAGTTTTTACTTAATATCTTCTTTCTGTTCCAGTATCCCATCGAGGATATAACCTTGTGTTTAGTTATCATGTCTCCTTAGGCTCCTCTTGACTGTGACAGTTTTTCAGACTTTCCTTGTTTTAGGTGACCTTGACAATTTTGAGGAACACCGGGTAGGTAGGATGCTCTCTATTGGAATTTGTCTGATATCTTTTTTTCATGATTAGACTGGGGTTATGGGGTTTTGAGAGGTAAAGTACCATTATCATCACATCATATCAAGGGTACTTATCATCAACATGACTTATCACTGTTGATGTTGACCTTGATCCCCTGAGGTTTGTCAGGTTTCTCCACTGTGAAGTTACTCTTCCCCTCCTTTCCAGACTGTACTCTTTGGAAGGAAGTTACTGTGCACAGACGAGACTTAAGGAGTGGAGATTTATGCTCACTTGAGGGTAAAGTACAAATCATTTGGAATTCTTCTGTGTGGGAGATTTATGAATTTGTTTATAAATTTAATTTTTTATTTTAATCATATATATATGTGTGTATATATATATAGAGAGAGAGAGAGAGAGAAAGAGAGCTGTAAGACTCATTAAGGAAACAGAGCAGTCCTTTGCCTCATACCCAGTTAAACTCCTCATCAGGTCTGTTCTTATCTCTCAGTGCTCATCTAAGGATATTCCCAAAATGCACCCCACCCCTCCAGACACCTGAGTATTTGGTCTTAGGTGTTTGTTCCCTCCGGACTGGCTTCTTCCCTGGTACCCTCCCCTTGCCAGGATCAGGGCCCCTCCTGAGTGCCCTCAGCCCTCTGTGCTGATCACCCCACATTGTGATCGCCCTGCATTACAACTGCCTAGTAACTCCTCTTTCTTTCTCTCTCCCTCTCTTCTCCCCCCCCACCTCTCTCTCCTTTCCTCTATCCCCTCCTTCCCCTCCCTGCTCTTCTTCCTCCCCCTCCCACTCTCTTCCCTTCCCTCCCCCTCCCTGGGCCAACTGTGTATAGTATAAGCTCGCTGAAGGCAGTGACGGGTGACTTGCAGACCCCCACCTGCCACAGGGCTGGCACATTGTTGGCTTCTGCTAAAATATGCTGAAGGAAAGAAGGTCCTTGGCTCACTCAGAACACACCTCTTTACAACCCTTTGTAAGAGGTAAATTTCTTCTTCTTCCTGTTTGATTCCCTTCCAGATGTTTCCAAATCTACCTAAAATAGTCCCAGTTCTCAAAAAGCCTTCTCCCCTCCCTGTTACTGTCATTCCTTCTCTCACTGAGCGACAAAGCCCTGCCCAAGGCATGTATAGACTCAGCCTGCCCTCTTTCTTCCCACCACCTTCCAGGGTTGTAAAGACCCCAGAGAAGCCACTGGGTGAGAGGGGATAGGACACTTTTTTCACCTCTCTAGGTGGGAAATGAAGGCATCCTCAGGTCAACGGTCCTCACACTGGGGTTCACAGGTCCCAAGGAGAGCACACCAAATAGTTTTAAGGGAATAAGTGTCCAGAGTTTCCCTGGGCCAAAAGTGTCCAGCAGGAGATGGCCCCTGGGAGCGAGGTCTTATCCCTTTCCACCTCCCCTGCTCCTAACTCTTCAGAACAAAAGTGTACCACTCACCCACCAGGATGGTGAAATGGAAACCACTCCACCCCATGGTACATTGCTTCAGGGCATAAAAATCTGCCAGGAGCCCAGAAAAGAGACCACTGGAATTATTGTTGGTGTTCCCACAAAAAGAATAAAGACCAGGTGACAAGAAAACATCGAACGGTTTCTAATTTGCTAATTCGAATATGATTTAACCTAATCAAGCTTTAGTTAATTGAAAAAAAAATTGCTAACAGGGACTTCCCTGGTGGTACAGTGGTTAAGAATCCGCCTGCCAATGCAGGGGACACGGGTTCGAGCCCTGGTCTGGGGAGATCCCACATGCCACGGAGCAACTAAGCCCATGTGCTACAACTGAGCCTGCGCTCTAGAGCCCGCGAGCCACAACTACCGAGCCTGCGCTCTGGAGCCCGCGAGCCACAACTACTGAAGCCGGCTCACCTAGAGCCGGTGCTCCGTAACAAGAGAAGCCACTGCAACAAGAAGCCCACGCACCACAATGAAGAGTAGCGCCCGCTAGCCACAACTAGAGAAAGCCCTGCGCGCAGCAACGAAGACCCAACACAGCCAAAATAAATAAATAAAACATCATTAAAAATAATTGCTAATATTTTTGGCATATAATTTGGAAGGGAGTCAAATAATCAAGTAATATTGCTATATCAAACCTCCCTCCATTCCCGTCTAAAGATGTATGTGAACAAGGTTTCTCTGCACTTACATTAAACAAAACAAAACAAAAACGTAAGAGAATTGATGCTGAACTTTGTCGCATTCAAGCATTCTATCCATGAATGCATAAACTGATTGAAAACAAAACCAAAAGAGCCTGATGCATCTCATCAAAAAATGTATTCCTTGGGCTTCCCTGGTGGTGCAGTGGTTGAGAGTCTGCCTGCCGATTCAGGGGACGCGGGTTCGTGCCCCGGTCCGGGAAGATCCCACATGCCGCAGAGCGGCTGGGCCCATGAGCCATGGCCGCTGAGCCTGCACGTGCGGAGCCTGTGCTCCGCAACGGGAGAGGCCACAACAGTGAGAGGCCCGCGTACTGCAAAAAAAAAAAATGTATTTCTTGTATAATTTTACTTTTTATGTGTAACTATATCAAAATGTGTAATATATTTATGTTTTGATGAGTTGAATAATTATAATGATAATTTAATTCAAAAGAAAACAATGTTAAAACATAGAGCCTCAAAGTCACCAGATATATAACATTATAATGTTAAAAAATGTATATACTAATTACACCCAATTAGGATAAGGTACCAATAAAACTTTCAATCATGACATACGTTACAGTAAGATCGGGAGCACTGAAAGAGAAAATAAATAACATAAACTTTCCAACTGTTAAAGTAGAGCTTGTTCACATTATTTTAAATGGATGTGTTAGAATATCAAACTCCACTGGTATTTTAGATTCCAGTGTGTATATGTAAAAGAATGAGGTCATAGGTTTATTTAAGCGTTACTATTCACAGTATGCTACAAGTGGCGTTCTCTGCAGCTATGTGGTCTTAAGATGAAAAGTTTTAGTTGTCAGTACCTACAGTTTATACACTTATAGGGAGTCTGGGAGTCTTGGTGGGGTGCATGCTTTGGACCAGCACCACCTCTCCAGGAGCCCCTCCCAGGCTGGTCGTTGCCCTCCCCACCACCACCCTCCCGGGCTGTTTCTCCAGACCCCCTTCTTCTCAGGATATGGAAGCTAACTCAGCCAGATGCTGCTGAACAAGTCACCTGGCCCCTCTGAACTCCTCTCATTTCCTCAGCTGTAAATGGTGAGGGTAGAACTAGACGATCTCTAACAGTCTGTAGTTCTCTGAAAGCCAAACCCTTCTCACAGTCCATTTACAGACACTTGGGGACAGCGCCCAGGGAATAATGGTTTTCAGGGCACTGCCTCCAAGCCAGTTTCTATGCTCCTTATATATCCCTTAGTCTAGGATACATTTCAAAAGATGCCTCAGCCAGGAAGCCTTCTCTGATTATGTGAAATCCAATAAAATCTAACAACCAGCCCTCATCCTGCCTCCAACCTTTTAGATTATAAGACCTGACACTGTAAGTACTTGGGAAATGCCTGCTGAGTTAATGCATGACTTGACACGTTAATGTGCATTTACATCATGCCGTCACACTGCATATGTCTGAATGAAACTTTCCTCTGTACTCATCCACGTGGCCTCTTGCAGAAACTGTTTTCAAACTTTTAAAAGTAATGAGATTTTTACATTAAGAACAAGAGTAACAACACAACAACAACAGTAAAATCCAAACTGTTCAAAAAGACCACTAATATGTAGTGTTGTGAGGCTGTGAAGCAACTGGAACCCATTGCTGGTGGGAATATAAAATGGTGTGACCACTCACAGCCACTTAACATGCACTGACTTTATGACCCAGCAGTTCCATACCTGGGTATTTACCTGAGAGAAAGAAAACATAGTCCACACGAAGATTTGGACACGAATGTCTATAGCAGCTTTATTCATAATAGCCTCAAACTGGAAACAACTCAAATGTCTATCAATAAGAGGGACTTCCCTGGTGGCGCAGTGGTTAAGAATCCGCCTGCCAATGCAGGGGACATGGGTTTGATCCCTGACCCGGGAAGATCCCACATGCCGCAGAGCAACTAAGCCCGTGCGCCACAACTACTGAAGCCCTCGTGCCTAGAACCCATGTCCTGCAACAAGAAAAGCCACTGCAATGAGAAGCCTGCGCACAGCAACGAAGACCCAACGCAGCCAAAAATAAATAAAACAAATAAATTTATTTTTAAAATGTCTGTCAATAAGAGAATAAACAAATAGTGGTACATCCATACAATGGAATACTATTCAGCAATAAAAAAAAGAACAAACTAGCCTTACCTACAAAAGCATAAGTGAAACTCAAAAACGGGCTGAGTGTAAGAAGTAAGACATAAGAGAGTACACAGACCATGTTTCTGTTTATTTGAAATTCTAAAACAGGCAAAAACTAAACCTTAGCGACAGAAAGCTGATCAGTGTTTGCCTAGGACCTGGCATGGGGGTGGAGGATTGACTAGAAAGGAGCAAGAAGGAACTGTTTAGGGGAGATGGAAATGTTTTGTATATTGATTGTGGTGGTGTTGATTATGTAGGTGGATACATTGGTCAAAACTCATTAAATTATACACTTAAAATGGGTGCATTTTAGATGTAAATGATATCTCAATAGAGTTGATTGCGATATCAAATTTTAAAAAGATCTCTGCCCACGGGACTTCCCTGGTGGTCCAGTGGGTAAGACTCTGCATTTCCAATGCAGGGGTCCTGGGTTCGATCCCTGGTTGGGGAGCTAGATCCCACATGCATGCTGCACCTAAGAGAGTCTGCATGCCGCAAGTAAGAGGAATTCCACATGCCACAGCTAAGAGTCCACACACTGCAACTAAAGATCCCGCATGCCACAACTAAGACCTGGTGCAGCCAAGATAGACAGAAAAATAAATAAATATTTTTTAAAAAATTAAAATTAAAAAAATCAAAAGATCTCTGCCCAAGTGTCAGAATGGATATTAGAGTTTATAAGACAAAAGATAATAAAACAATAGATAGCATGCTTTGTAGCCCATAATTATTCTTTTTTTTTTTGTATTTTTAAAAATTGAAGTATAGTTGGTTTACAATATTGGGTTAGTTTCAGGTGTACAGCACAGTGATTCAGTTACATATATATTTTCTTCAGATTATTTTCCATTATAGGTTATTATAAGATATTGAATATATTTCCCTGTACTATACAGTAAATCCTTGTTACTTATCTATTTTATGTGTAGTAGTTTGTGTCTGCTAATCCCATACTCATAATTTATCCCTCCCCCACTTCCTTTTTGGTAACTGTAAGTTTGTTTTCTGTGTCCATAAGTCTGTTTCTGTTTTGTATATAGATTCATTTGTACTGTTTTTTAGATTCCACATATAAGTGATTTCATAATAATGTTTGTCTTTGTCTGACTTACTTCACCAAGTATAATATTCTCTAGGTCCATCCATTTGCTGCTGCAAATGGCAATATTTCATTCTTTTTTTATGGCTGAGTAATATTCCATTGTGTGTGTGTGTGTGTGTGTGTGTGTGTGCGCGCACGTGCGCGCGCACGTATACATATATCATGTCTTCCTGAACCATGTCCGTTGATGGTGTAGCCCATGACTCCTTTATTTTTTTCAAGATTTATTTATTTATTTATTTATTTAGGCTGCGCTGGGTCTTAGTTGTGGCACACTTGATCTTCATCTCGGCATGTGAAATCTTAGTTGTGGCATGCATGCAGGATCTAGTTCCCTTACCAGGGATCAAACCTGGGCCCCCTGCATTGGGAGCACAGAGTCTTACCCTCTGGACCACGAGGGAAGTCCCCATAGCCTACCATTCTTAAGGGGAGGACTGAAACGGGGGTGATGGTGGAGCGACAGACAGGGTTCTGCGATCCTGGCTCTGTCTTAGCCGTGAGGCCTTGGGCAAGTTGCTTAACTTCAATGGAGACTCAGTTTCCTCACCTATAAAGATAATAACAATACCAGTGTATTAGAATGATGACTTTTTGTGTTCCCTATCTGGGTCACAGAAGAAAAAATTCCGAATCTACCTTATCTGACAAATTTGTATTGTTCAGTCTCAGGTGGAGCCATGACTTCATCTGAAAAAACTTGCCCTGTCCCAGAGGAAGATAATTATAACACTAATGCACCCTTGCAGAGCATTCTCTCTGTACCGGCACTATTCTGAGCATTCTCCATAATTCATTTAATCCTCACAACATTCTATGAAGCAGGTACTATTTTAATCAATCCCATTTTACAGACAAGGAAACTGGGTCCCAGAAAAGATAACAGTTTTTAAGGGACACAACCCGGATACCAACCCAGGTGCTTTGGCCCAGAGCCCACGCTCTTAACCATCAAGCTATCTTGTCTCTTGTTAACAAAAGCATAATTTGCAATAAAGGCAGGGAAAGGAAGTTGATTGAGAAATACTAGCTTTATACAAACTTAAATGTGAACAAAACCCAGTACCTTTCTATCAGCACTTTTACAAAAAATAGTGAAAGATGATTTCGTGGTGGTTTGGAAAATCCTGCTCTGTTTCTAGTTTCAATTGCTGTGGTCTTTCTGAAGAGCAGGCTGGACCTACTAACAGGAGGAAAAATAGATCTAGTTAAGGAGACCAGCCCTCCTGGGTTTAGCACTGAAAGTTCTGCGTCCCAGGATACCCCCTAGTCCTGGTCACCCTAGGCTAGCCGTTCCCCAGTGAAATAACCCCGAAGGAAAAGAAAAGCTGTGATGTGACCTGGATTGGGCTCCTGCCTCCCTCTCTAGCTCATTTCTCACCACTGTCTTCCTCGGCCAGGCTGAGATAGTTTTAGTTCCAAACTCTTTCC
>NW_006787469.1:1994873-2027585 GCF_000442215.2 Lipotes vexillifer
GCAGGTACACACCGATGTGGCCACACCAGTTGTTAAAATATCCACTTCCAGGACTTCCCTGGTGGTCCAGTGGTTAAGAATCTGCCTTCCAATGCAGGAGGCGCAGGTTCGATCCCTGGTCGGGGAACGAAGATCCCACATGCATGTCGCAGCTAAGTTCACATGCTCTAGAGCCCATGTGCCACAACGATGTGGCCAAAAAAAAAATCCACTTCCCTGAGTGTGCCCCTCCCCACCACTCTTCTCCAGGAGCCAGCCACTAAAGGGTTAATATCAAGCACACTAAAGATCTTCTAAAAAGCTGCTCCAGCACAAGGACTAGCATCTCTCTGCAGCCATACCAGTTGTTAAACAATGTAAATATCATCCCTGATTAAAACTATGTAAAATGCGAATTTATATAAGCAATGCCAAGAAGAGAATTTGGATGTGATTATTAATTGAATGCTTGTTTATTGGGTCCTCTTTTTGTAAAGTTGCTATTGTTCATAATGATCATCCTCATCATCAAAGGAAAACACACACTCTAGCGTTAACCCCAGGGAGCTGAGTGGACCTCGGTGGTCTCAGGCCCCAACTTCTATTCAAGAGGAGGCTTTGGGCCAGTGGAGCCAGTCTTCGAGGAGAAGTAACTGAGGATTTGGCTGAACCCAGGGCTTGGCCATTTGGACAAGTGCTTGTGACATCAGGGAAGGTGGGGCTGCCTGCTTGTCAGTCTCTTTATCATTTGGCAAATCATGCCTCACCATTCATTTATCCATTCCACAAAGAGTTAATAAGCTCCTCCTAAGTGGGATGCCACTGGACTGGGGCAGTAAGAGCCAGAATTTGTATGAGACCCTCCCTGTTCCCAGCTGCTTGAAGTATATGATATGCACACAGGAAACACATAACGTTCTCAAAGTGAGAGAAACAGACAATGAGTTTAGAGAAGGGAGGTTAATGTAGGGTAGAGTGAGGTGGCGAAAGAGATGAGGCCTGTTTTGTTCACGTGCACTCAGCACTTTCCACAGTGCCTACCCCACAGTGGGTTCGAAAAGAACCTCATGGAATGAAGGAATGAATGAGAACAAACTATTCATAATTCTGCCATTCAGAGGTAGTCATTGACATGTTGGTGCATTTCTTCTTTTTTTCTAAATATACGACAAATATATTTTTTAATTTCAGTAACTTTGTAAAATTTATTTTTTGCTCTGTTGTGTCATTGCTGTGCGTGGGCTTTCTCTATTTGCAGTGAGCAGGGACTACTCTTCGTTGCGGTGCACGGGCTTCCCATTGCGGTGGCTTCTCTTGTTACGGAGCGTGGGCTCTAGGTGCATGGGCTTCAGTAGTTGTGGCTCATGGGCTCTAGAGCGCAGGCTCAGTAGTTGTGACACATGGGCTTAGTTGCTCCGCGGCATGTGGAATCTTCCCGGACCAGGGATTGAACCTGTGTCCCCTGCATTGGCAGGTGGATTCTTAACCACTGCGCCACCAGGAAAGCCCAGTAACTTTTTTTGGTGTAAAATAACATGTTCATTGTAGAAAAAGGAGAGAAAATGATGATAAAGCAACATAATATTAATTGCTAACATGTGTTTAGTGTTCATTATATATCAGGCTTCCCACCCAATGGCAATGACTCTCCACACTTTGGTCTATGTCCTTCATATAGGACTCTCTTTTATTCTAACTGTACACTTTTAAAAAAGAATACCTGGGCTCAAACTGTTTATATAATTCTGTATCATTTAACTTTTTTTTTTTTTTTGCGGTACAGGGCCTCTCCCGTTGCGAAGCACAGGCTCCAGACGCACAGGCTCAGCGGCCATAGCTCACGGGCCTAGCCGCTCCGCGGCATGTGGGATCCTCCTGGACCGGGTCACGAACCCATGTCCCCTGCATCGGCAGGCGGACTCTCAACCACTGCGCCACCAGGGAAGCCCTAACATTATTTTTAACATTTTCCTACATCATTGGAAGTTCTCTTAAGGATTATTTCAGTGGCTATTTATCCCATCCTGGGGGTGTACTGTAATTAGAGGCTGTGGGATGCCAGCAGGGACTTGTACAGGCTATCCAATGGCAAACAGGGATTCACTATAAGTTTTTTAGTGGGAGGTTGACAGAATAAACTTGTCTTAGGAAGATTGAGCGCACTAGAAATAAGCAAAACAAAGCCAGGGAGGCAGGCAGGAGGTGATTCTTTGGGCAAGGGATGCTAAAAGGAAGAGGGGCGTCAAGTACTTCACGAAAAGGACTGAGGGCAGAGGAGGATGGAGAGGAGGGAGTCCAAGTGCATTGGGAGGTTTGGAGACTATTCGGCTCCAACTCCTTCCAATTCATTAGCTTGAGAGAATTGTGCTACGTGGTCAGAAATAAGGAAGTTAGAAGGGGAACTCTGTTAATGAAAGGAGAGGGGAGTTCTTTTACATGAACGTTTTTAGCTGGCAACTCCTGAAGGCAGTTAAAAAAAAGAAAAGAAGGGCTTCCCTGGTGGCGCAGTGGTTGAGAGTCCATCTGCTGATGCAAGGGACACGGGTTCGTGCTCCGGTCCGGGAGGATCCCACGTGCCACGGGGCAGCTGGGCCCGCGCGTCCGGAGCCTGTGCTCCGCAACGGGAGAGGCCACAGCAGTGAGAGGCCCGCGTACTGAAAACAAAAAAACAAAAAAAAAGGAAAGAAAAAGAAAAAAATACTGGCCAGGGCTTGAGTGCAAAGTCTGGGTAGGAAAGAGTAGTCTGAGGCGGGCAGTAGCAGTTGGGATCAGGTAGATGGAGACGGGGTGGAAAGACAGGGAGAAGCAAAGGCTAAGTAAGGCTGGATGCAGGGGAGTGGGCAGGGCAGAGCCGAAGCCCCAGAGGCAGCCTGATCCTAGAGACAGGTGGCATGGAGGGGCTGGAGGGCTGACTAGCAAGATCCTGTTCCCCTGGCACCAGGAGGCTGACTCAGCCCAGGCCGCTGACTTTGCCGCCAACTCTCTCCCAGGACACAAGTACACCGAGTAGAGAAAAACCCAATTAATTAACTGGAAAGCCTGGTGAGTGTGCAGTCTGATTATTGTATTATCATCAGTATGTTGGTAAATAAGTAGTGTTCTTCCCAGGTTTATTGAAGTATGGTGGACAAATAAATTAAGTGTTAGATATAAAATTCTTTTTCTTTCATCCTCTTTTTATTTCAAAGCTTTCTGACCTGCCCATTGAGTCTCTGGGCTCCGAGTAGCAAGCCTGATTCGGAGGCTTTGGAGTGGAGTATGCAGAAAAAATAGAAAAAGAGTACATGAGGTGCATTTCACTCACAAAGAGCCTGTGCATTGAACTTTTTGAGTAAACTCTTTCTTTTCTGTTAATCCCTTTTTCAGCAATAGGAAAATCACGGTGGGTGGGGTACGGGTAGATTTCTTTTGGTTTATTCTTACTGAGTTGAGGTTTTGCTGTAGGTATTCCAATGTATGCAGTAATTTTAAATAAGATATGTGCTTAACAGAAATGCCTAAGAATTTGACCATACCTGAGTGTGAACCTGTGGATTGCTGGTTCTGGGAATGTCTGCCACTTACTAGCTTCTTTGATCTTGAGGCTAGTCCCCTAACTTCTCTGGGCCCCTGTATACTCCCCCCAACACCCCTCACACACCCCAGCAATTGCACTTGGGCAAACTAAAGCACCTTTACAAGTCTAAAGCTCCATACACCTTGTGTTGGACACTTTGGAAACAAAATGTTACGACTGCCATGATTCAATGTCAGGGCCACGTTTTAGTTTTGTTTTTGTTTTGTTTTGTTTTCCCGCTAATCAAAACTATTTTATTAATCTTACACTCTCCCTAAGCTAGCTAATTTTTTTTAACTTAGGGCTTAGGTTTTTGGGGGTTTTTTGATACAGTTGACATACAATATTACATCAGTTTCAGATGTACTACATAGTGATTTGACATGTGCATATGTTATGAAATTACCATAAGTCTAGTAACCATCTGTTGCCACACAGTTATTCCAATATTATTGACCATATTCCTTAGGCTGTATATTACATCCTCATGGCTTATTTATTTTATAACTGGAGGTTTGTACCTCTTACTCCCCTCAGTATTTCACTCCCTGCCACCCTCCTCCCTTCTGGCATCCACCTGTTTGTTCTCTGTAATTATGACTCTCTTTTTATTTTTTTGTTGTTATTTTTAAAAATATTTATTTATGTATTTATTTATTTGGCTGCACTGGGTCTTAGCTGCGGCATGTGGGATCTAGTTCACTGACCAGGGATTGAACCCGGGCCCCCTGCATTGGGAGTCTTAGCCAGTGGACTACCAGGGAAGTCCCTATTTCGTTTTGTTTTGTTTTTTAGATTCTACATATAAGTGAGGTCATACGGCATTTGTCCTTCTCTGTCTGACTTATTTCACTTAGCATAATACCCTGTAGATCCATCCATGTTGTGACAAATGGCAAGGTTTCATTTTTTTATGGCTGAGTAATATTCCTTTGTACATATATACCATATCTTTATCCATTCATCTATCATGGACACTTAGGTGGTTTACATATCTTGGCTACTGTAAATAATGCTGCAGTGAACATTGGAGTGCATATATCTTTTCAAATTATTGTTTTTGTTTTCTTCAGGTAAATACCCAGAAGTGAAATTGTTGGATCATATGGTAGTTCTATTTTTAATTTTGGGGGGAACCTCCATACTGTTTTCCATAGTGGCTGCATCAATTTACAATCCAACTGATAATTCACAAGTGTTCCCTTTTCTCCACATTCTCACCAACATTTGTTATTTGTTGTCCTTTTGATGATAGCCATTCTGACAATTGTGCCTTTAATTTGTATCTCCCTTATGATGAGTGATGTTGAGCATCTTTTCTTGTGCCTGTTGGCCGTCCATGTGTCTTCTTCAGAAAAATGTCTATTCAGGTCCTCTGCCCATTTTTTAATCGGGTTGTTTTGTTTTGGTTTTTTTCTTCGTTGAATTGTATGAGTTCTTTGTATATTTTGGATATTAACCCCTTATCAAATATATTGTTTGCAAATATCTTCTCCCATTTAGGCTGTCTTTGTTTTGTTGATAGTTTCTTTTGATGTGCAAAAGCTTTTTAGTTCGATGTAGTCCCATTTGTTTATTTTTGCTTTTGTTTCCCTTTCCAGGAGACAGATCCAAAAAAATATTACTAAGACCTATGTCAAAGAGCATACTGCCCATGTTTTCTTCTAGGAGTTTTATGGTTTTAGGTCTTATATTTAAGTCTTAATCCATTGTGAGTTTATTTTGTATATGGTGTGAGAAAGTAGTCCAGTTTGATTCTTTTGCATGTAGCTGTCCAGTGTTCCCAGCAGCATTTTTGAAAAGCTTGTCTTTTCCCCATTGTATATTCTTGCCTCTGTTGTTGTAGATTGATTGTATTAGCAAGGGTTTATTTCTGGGCTCTATATACTCTTCCATTGATCTATGTGTCTGTTTTTGTTCCAGTACCATACTTTGCTTTATTGGTTTTTTTTTTTTTAATTTTTAAAATTTATTCATCAATTATTTTTGGCTGTGTTGGGTCTTTGTTGCTGCGTGCGGGCTTTCTCTAGTTGTGGCTAGTGGGGCTACTCTTTGTTGCGGTGCGCATGCTTCTTATTGCAGTGGCTTCTCTTGTTGCGGACCACAGACTCCAGGCACGCGCACAAGGGCTCAGTAGTTGTGGCTCACAGGCTCCAGAGCGCAGGCTCAGTAGTTGTGATGCACAGGCTTAGTTGCTCTACAGCATGTGGGATCTTCCTGGACCAGGGCTCGAACCCATGTCTCCTGCATTGGCAGGTGGATTCTTAACCACTGCACCACCAGGGGAGCTCAGTTTTTTTGTTTTTTAATACACTTTATTTTGGAACAATTTAGATTTACAGAAAAATTGAGAAGATAGCACAGGGTTTCCCTGTATCTCACACCCAGGTTCCCCCATTATAAATATCTTACATTGTATGGTATACATTTGTTACAATTAATGAACCAGCATTGGTATATTATTATTAACTAAAGTTCATATTTTATTCAGAATTCCTTGGTTTTTACCTCATGTCCTCTTTTTCTTCCAGGATCCCACCCAGGATACCACATTACATTTAATTGTCATGTCTCCTTAGGCTCCTCTTGGCTGTGGCAGTTTTTCAGACTTTCCTTGTTTTTGATGATCTTGACAGTTTTGAGGAGTACTGGGCCAGCATTTTGTAGAATGTCTCTCAGTTGGAACTTTTCCGATGTTTTTCTCATGATTAGGCTGGAGTTCTTCAGAGATAAAATGTCACTCTCATCACATCACATCAAGGGTACATACTATCAACTTGACTTATCAATGTTGATCTTAATCTTGATCACCTGCTTGAGGGAGCATTGTCAGGATTCTCCACTGTAAAGTTATTTTTTTCCCCACCCTTTTCAGACTATCCTCTTTGCAAGGAAATCACTATGCACAGCCCACAAGAGTGCTGGTTTACACCCCTCCTTGAGGGTGGAGTATCTACATACATTATTTGGAATTCTTCACAGGAGATTTGGCTATTATCCCTCATTTATTTATATATTCAATCATTTATATCAGAATAGACTAGCAGCTATTTATTTTATACTTTGGGTTATAATCCAATACTGGTTTATTTTGTCGGTCCAATTGTCCCAGATTTGGCCTTTGGAAGCTCTTTCAGTTGGCCCCTGTGTCCTCTAACTTATCTCCACCTTCCTGTTGTTTTGTTTGTTTGTTTAGCACTTCCTTACTTTCTGTGCTACAAAATGTTCCAGGCTCATCTTGTATATTTCCTACCCCAATCCTAAAATCAATCATTTCTCCAAGGAGAAAGTCAAGGCGTTTTAGTCTTAGCAAATGTGTATCTGACTGGAAGTTGGGACAATCTGTCAGGTGGATGGGAATAAGACTCAAGCCACCCTCGGGAGGGGACTCTCCCAGCAGCAGCAGCCAGAATTACAAGCCCTTAGCTGAGAAATAGATGACTCACCAGCTCCCCAGGTTGTCTCCTCCCTCCCCCTCTTGCTGACAAGACTGTCCCTAAACCAGCTCTGACAGAAGGACCTAGGTTCGAAAGTGTCCCCACCCAAGGGGCCAGTGAAGAATGGCCTGTTGCAGGCCAAGTTAGGGCTTTAACCATAGCCAGCTGATACCTCCCCCCATTTGTGTATTTGTGTATTATTTATACCCCTTCTACCTGCAGAAAGAATTAAACAGGATTACCCTCAAATTTCAGCTACAATAAAACTATTAAAGCTTGGGTAAAAGGACAAGAGTGCTGTGAAGAACATTTGTGTGTGTGTGTGTGTGTGTGTGTGTGTTGTGTTGGGTGTGTATGTGTGTGTGTTAATTTTGTCCCAGACACCTGGGCTGAGGCAACTTCCCCAGGTTCCCTGAATAACAGATTGCTAGCACCAGAAGGACTTTAAGAAATAAATATGCTTCACCTGGCATTTTATAGCTGAGATGGAGCAAGTGATTTCTCAGGAATCACACAGCTAATGAGCTGAAGAAGTAGGAATACTGGGACACGTCTCTTGATGTCTAGGTCTTTTCATATCCCCATTCTTGCCTCCCTTTCCAGGAGAGCAAAAAGAACAGCTTTGAGACCTCCTGGGTGATACAATGGCAAGACAACACTTTGAGGCTTCTTTCACTTGCTAGATGAATAAACTTATGTGGATCTGTCTGAGAAGTCATTGGGGGCTATAGTTAGGGGTTATTAGCATCCCCAGACACTCGGACATAGGGAATGTAGGATGTAGACATTGGGATGCAGAAGTGGATACTGGGGTTCCTACCATTTCCCCACAGTCAAGCTTTAAATGGTTAAATCAGCAATGTTCTAGTTGTCCTCAACTTTTGACCAACAGTGGGGGAAAAAAAGAAAAATAAATAAAAACCAGGGGACCTGAGACTTTTTTCAAGAGATTTAGAGATTTTGACTTAGGGATTTTTATACTACCAACTGTTTAAGAAATTGGATTATCTCTTTTCTTTAATATTCACTGCCCTATCTGCCTCCCAACACTCTCCCTTCAACAACTCATGTATGAAGTGTTTTCAGTGATCTTTGTGTAGGCTGAGATCTTTGTACAGGCTTGGAATTCAGAGAAAGGATTCTGGGCCTGGTGTCACTTGGTGTGGCTGCAATAAAGAGATGAAATTAGCATCAGGCTATTTTTCACTTGCTCTCTTGGTGACCTTCTTAGGGCTACCTGGGATATCATGTCTCTGTCTGTAAACTCCTTCTAAGGCAAGGACAGTGGGTGGCCCAGAACAGCATCAGCAAATAGGTAATTATTATGTGCTTTAGATGATGATGATGATGAAGCTAATATTAGGAACTTTGGGGATTTAGAAAATATTCAATTGGAGGACTGTCCTTGAAGATCCTCCCCAGCTAGCTTCTCCAGCACCCTGAGTTCCTTTAGAGGAGCAGAGTGAAGGTGTTTAAAGCCTGCCTTCAGGCTGAGTCTAGAGGAAGCTCTTCGGTGGAAGGGGGTCGTTACATTCCTGCCTGCTGAGTTCACGCCTGTGTTTATCTTCGGCCTCTTCATGATCTCTGTATTTAAAAAAAATAATTCGTTAATTAATACAATTATTATCCAGACTTTTTTATACTCTTACAAACATATGTCTAGTTTTTTGTTTTAATTTGAACAAAGGTTTAATTTGAACATGCTGCATTATGTGTTTGCAATTTGCTTCTTCCTCCTAACAATAAATCCTGGATATCTTTCTCTGCCAAGATACTAGATCTGCCTCATTTGGGCGAGTCTTTGTCCTCGCACCTGTGTGATTCTCCGAGCGTCAGTTTTCGGCCTGCCTCTCTTTCTCGGGGTGTGAGAGATTGCCTGACCTCTTGCGGTGCGCTGCAGAGGGAAGTCCTAGAGGAGGCCTGGAGGGTGGGCGGGGCCCGAGGCCGAAAGGGATATGCAGATGAGGTAGGCGGGGCCCCCACTTATACCCGCGAGTAGCTGCTGGCGGTTGAGCCGGGTCTCGGCAGATTCAGTCAGAGGCGGTCTACGGACCCTGCTTCACCGAGCACAGCGGAGCCTGGTCCCCGGCTGTCCCGGGAGCGGGCCATGCCCCCGCGGGAGCTAAGCGAGGCCGAGTCGTCCCCGCTCCGGGCCCCGACCCCTCCGTCCCGGCGGGGCAGCGCGTCCCCAGAGCTGGGCATCAAGTGCGTGCTGGTGGGCGACGGCGCAGTGGGCAAGAGCAGCCTCATCGTCAGCTACACCTGCAATGGGTACCCCGCGCGCTACCGGCCCACAGCGCTGGACACCTTCTCCGGTAATTTCAACGGCCCCGGCGGCCGCGTGGCCGGGGGTGGGGTTGTGCACCCGGGTCTGGGGCTGGCGCTGAGGCGCGAGTGCACTGAAACCGCCCGGGAGGCTGACGGGAGCAGGCCCCGAGGTGGCGCTGGTGAGGCCTGGTGGGATCCTGGACGCTGTAACTCAGACTTTCCCCTGCCCCTCCTCTGCAGTGCAAGTCCTGGTTGACGGAGCCCCGGTGCGCATTGAGCTCTGGGACACAGCGGGACAGGTGAGAGGAGTCGGGAGCGGCCTCTGCTGGTCTGGGTGAGGTGGGCTGGAGGCTGGGAGGACCCCAGATCCATCAGGAATGGAGAAGGCCTTGGGCCCTTAGTTACGAGTCTCAGTCTCCAACCTCAGGTGACAAGCGGATTCCCGCGTCCAGGGGCAGGGAATAAGCCTACTAATGGCCTGGCCTTTCCATCCCAGGAAGACTTTGATTGCCTTCGCTCCCTCTGCTACCCGGATACGGATGTCTTCCTGGTCTGCTTCAGCGTGGTGCAGCCCAGCTCCTTCCAAAACATCACAGAGAAATGGCTGCCAGAGATCCGCACTCACAACCCCCAGGCGCCCGTGCTGCTGGTGGGCACGCAGGCCGACCTGAGGGACGATGTCAATGTACTGATTCAGCTGGACCAGGGAGGCCGGAAGGGCCCTGTGCCTCAACCCCAGGCTCAGGGTCTGGCTGAGAAGATCCGGGCCTGCTGCTACCTGGAGTGCTCTGCCTTGACGCAGAAGAACTTGAAGGAGGTGTTTGACTTGGCCATTCTCAGTGCCATTGAGCACAAAGCCCGGCTGGAGAAGAAACTGAACGCCAAAGGTGTGCGCACCCTCTCCCGCTGCCGCTGGAAGAAGTTCTTCTGCTTTGTTTGAAGAGCTGTGGCAGCAAAATGATCAGTAGGCCAATGGCCACAGACCTCTAGAACCTGGGGCACTGGGCCTTTGAGGTACCTGCTGGCAGGGCCAGGTCACCCCCATGGGACTCAGTTCCCATCTGAACACTGTGGCAACACAGCCTCCAACTGCCCACTCTTATGTGCCAGGGTGAGCCTAGGGCCTGGAGGAGGGAAGGCTCTGACTTGGATTTCTGTGGATTTCTCTGACTTGGATTTCTCAAGTACAGAAAAATCCCAGTACTTTGATTTTCATGGGATGATCCTAACAGTGTCAACTCCCTCCAAGTAGTTTGGGATCCAATACCCAGTTTCTTCTCATGGGCCCTCAGGTCAATCTGGCTGAATTAGGACCACTCCTGGTGGTCCCCACCCTCTCCTTGGCACAGGGGTGAGGAAGAGCCTGGGGAACAGCTGGGCATCTTGGAGGGCTGGAAGGCGTCCGGCCCTGAATTGGAGAGAAGTTTAGGATGGATTGGGTAAGACGGAGGTCAGTGAGAGATTGAGAGGGGTCCGAAAGTAAAGGCTTGGAGCCTTGGGACTGGAGGCAGGCTGGGGAGGAGGAGGCAGACGAGAGGGCTAGGCTTGGAAGGAGGAAGAGAAAGAAGGAGAGCAGAGAAGTGGGGCAGCTGAGGAGCAAGGCTGCCACCTGGGCTGCCCTCAACCCCTAAGGCCAGGGAGGGTAGGGCTGGTCCCTGGGAAGTGCTGGGTTTCAGTGCTCCCTAGGCACTGCCCAAACTGGCTAGGCTGGGAGCAGGGCAGGAAGTGAGAGACAAGGCCCAGCAAGAGGAGGGGGAGGAGCTGCAAATTGGAGCCTGAAGGAAGAAGGGGCTTTCTCCAAGGTCACATCCTAGAAGATAAGGCAGTGCAGAGTCTGCAAATAAAGCCTTAAGTTTCTGAAGCTGCTGTCTCTGTGTCATTTCCTGCAGGAGTCAGCACACTGGTCCCTCAAGGCCCAACAGTTTGGATGGAGGCAGGTTGAGTACCAAAGGAATGAGGCTAGATCGAAAGGTGCGGGCTGGACTAGATGGGACAGTGTGATGGGAACTGGACTGGGGGTGGCAGGTTGGGGGCTCCCCCCTTGGGGCTTAGCTGGTTCCCAGGAAAGCTAGCGTGGGAAGCAGCCTGGAAATGGGTTTCCCCAGGTGTCAGCGCCAGAGCTGCTTTCCCATGACCTCACCAGGCGGGTGGTGCCCCTCCCCTCTCCCCCTCCCTTCTAGAGCACAGTGCTCAGCGCTGGGCTCTGGGGCAATCCTGAGCCTTCTAACCTTCCTGCTCTGATCCTTCCAACAGTCCGCAGGGCCCAGGGTCTCAGGTTGGAGTGGCCCTCTGGTTCAGACTCTGAGCATGAAGGGACCCTCATATACAGCTTAAACCACAACCACTGGCCAAACTTCTTGGACTTGAGTTGGTTGGACCCAGTCTTCAGCCTTAGCACTCAAAGTCCACATAAGGACCCAGTGAAGGTCAGGATGCCAGTTGTCAACAACTTAAATAGAAGTTTGGTCCCAGAAATCCTTTGAGAGTGAGCATTCATTGATTGAGGACTTGGAGAGGAGCAGGGATCCAGAGAACATTCCCTGGAATTGGAGCTGGTGGGAACTTTAATGGGCACATTTGTTGGGGGCGGGGGGCACAACTTTATTTTACCCATAAGGAAAGAGAGGCTCTGAGAAAAATGGTAATATCGCAAGTGAGCTATTATTACTAAGTGGCTACAGGAGCACTTTGCAAACTCCAGAGTAGGTACATGGGTAAGTGTTATTCGTGTGGAGAGGTATTTCCTGGGACACCTGGAACACCTGCTAGGCAACTAATGGGCCAGGTGAGCACTCTGTCCCTGCGCAGCTCCCTCTGCAGGAAGTTGTGTATGTGAGAAAGAGCACATGGCTGAGGGACAGAAATCCTAGCCAAGTGAAACCTCAGATAATCCCCAAGTTTAGTTTTAGCCAAGACTGTCCAAATTCTGTCCCACCTGGGCCCACCCACCAGAACTCCAGCCACCTGTCTCCTTTTGTCCCCTTGCCCCCTCAGGTGGAGGTGCTGAGCTGCACCATTGCAGCCAGGTCTTGATGGGGATCTCACACCCCTGCTCCGTGGCCTGCCGTTACCTCAACCCAGCCTGACACACTCCCTTCCTGGTTCAAGTTCAGGCTCTAGCATCAACCATGACCTTAGGCAATTTTTTTTTCTTCTCTGTGCCTCAGTTTCCTCATTTGCAAAATGAAACACTCAAGACTCTGGATTAGAGGTTTTCAGACTGCTCCCAGGGGACTTAGAGGTGCCATGGGTCAGGGGAGGAAGCCTCATTAGGTGATCTTTGGGCCGCCCCACCTCCAACTACTTCCCTAATTCTCTAATGGTACCAGCACATCCATGTCACTATGTCTCCTCTCCTGCTGGGTCACTGAGCCTTAGCAGCCTCGCTCCTACATCTCTGCCACTGCCGCTTCCCACTCCAGTCCCCCTAGCGCTGCTTCCTTATCCTCTGGCACCTCCCTGACTCAAGACTGTTACTACCTCTCATTGCCTGCAGTGAACTCCCAACTTCTCATTTAAGCGCTCAGGACCTCAAATCTGACACCAACCCGGACAAGGCCAGTTTGTCCCAGTGTTCCCCACTCCCTGATCCCCAATAAATTTTTACTTCTGACTCCAAGTCTTTGCTTTTGCCAAATCCTCTAGAAAGTGCCCCCACCTCCCCCCACCCCCGCAATCCCCCAGATGCCCTGTTTCTCCTTTAACCATCTTCCAAACAATACTCCCCTTCTCCAGGACCTGTATTACTGTCCGCACTGCTCTTTTGGCACATTGAAGGGACACCGAATTTGGTCACTTGCTCAGGCTACATCTCTCCAGCTAAACAGACAGAGAAAAAGTCCTACTCATGCCCATGTGCTCCCACAGGGTCTTGAGCTCAGGCAATGTTTGCTGCTGGCCATTAAGTGCCTAAGATAAAAAAGCCAAGCAGTGTGCCCTGTAGGGGACCCTGAGGATAAAGTTCTTCTCCAGTTTTGTGTCACTTAGGCCTGAAGACAGCCCTAAAGAGCAATGGCTTGCTGGAAAGGCCCTCTGAGGCACGGGGGCCCAAGCCCGTGCAGAGCAAAAGGGATTTACCTCTGGCTCCAAAACCATTGTCTCATTCCGCTGTTTCTCTCTATAATGCGGCCTCTCTCTACTTTTCTGGGACTGTTTTTACCTCTTTATCTCTTTCATTTGCCTCTTTTCCCCTGCTTTCTCTGCTCTTGAATCTAAATTTAAAGGAACATTGATTATATTAAATGGACAAAAGTGTATGTTTCTTACATATTCAGTCTTACATTAGTGCTTATTAATGTAAATTATTTTTAATATCTCTGTAACCAACTCTTAGCTGATTTTTTAAAATGTCTATTTTCTTTTTCCATAATAAATGCTTATAGAAAAACTGGAAAATCTGAAGAACTAGAAGATTGAAAATGTACTAATAGTCTTTTTTTTAAATTTTATTTACTTATTTTTGGCTGCATTGGGTCTTCGTTGCTGCACGCGGGCACAAGCTACTCTTCGTTGCAGTGCGTGGGCTTCTCATTGCGGTGGCTTCTTTTGTTGCAGAGCACGGGCTCTAGAGCGCAGGCTCAGTAGTTGTGGTGCACAGGCTTAGTTGCTCCTCAGCATGTGGGATCTTCCTGGACCAGGGCTTGAACCTGTGTCCACTGCATTGGTAGGCGGATTCTTAACCACTGCGCCACCAGAGAAGGCCAGTAATAATATTTTGATGTACTTCCTTTCAGTCTTTTCTTCTACGCATATTTTTGAAATATTTCTTGTGATTATGCTGTATATACAATTTTGTATTTAGGTTTTTTTTTTTTTAATTTTAACCGTTTTTTCATGTCGTTATTAACTCTGACCAGAATCTGTAACCATATATGTATGTTTGTTTACTATTTCACCCTGACCATAATTTCTTCAACTAGATCCCCATTGGGGGCATTTAGGTTGTTTTCCTTTAAATAGTTTTTTTCTTTTATAAATGAGACTATATCCACAGTTGATTATTTTTTCCACCATGAGTTGGTGACCATCTACAAAAAAAAATGTCCTTCATCTTTGGCCTGGAGACAGGGCCCCCATATATATAATCCCAAGTGGCACTTATGATGGAACTTGAGTTTCTGTGTCTGTGTGACTCGTGGGGGGCTCTTTCTGTTGGTGCATGACTAGCAGATTGTGGGTGTTCAATAAATACTAACTGATGACAAGGTGTGTATATATGACATATTGGTGTTCATGTACATTCCTCTGTGTCCCTGTTTTTGCTCTTGTGTCCCTGTTTTTGCTCTTGTGTCCCTGTTTTTGCTCTTGTGTATTTCAAGTGGGTATTACCTTTGTGCAAACCTCTGAATCATTCCATGTCTGTGTATCCATGTCTGTAAATGTGGGTGTCTAGGTGAGATGTGTATAGCTCTGAACGTGTATGTCTGTGTAGCCACACAATGTCTGCCCTTAGGAGTGTGTATTATACACAACTCTGTGTGTGTGTCTGGGTGTGTGAGTTGGTCTCTGTGCCTGTAGGTGCACATCTAGGTTGGACCTCATTTCTTGGGGGCTGTATGTCTATGTGTCTGTGTGTGCCCAGGTTCAGTTCTGTGTGGGTCTGTGTGAGGGGTCTCTCTCCACGTGCATCTTCTGGGCATGCGTGCTAGGCTGGTGTGTAAGTGTGTGCACAGCTGAGGGAGCTGGGCCTGGCTTGCTTCCCCCCTGGGAGCAGAGTGGTGCCCAGGGCAGAGGTGACACACCCTCTGAGCTCCTCATTTTCCTGGGAACCAGCCTGGGAGAGTGAGTGAGACCGAGAGCAGTCTGCATCAGGAGCACCGGCCCCTTTTGCAACCAGCCCAGGCCCCAGGCGGGAACCAGGCTCTCACAGGTCAGACCTGCCCACTGTGCCTGGCTGCCAGGAAACCCAGCTCCCAGCAGGGCTGCACTGTCAGAGCCCTCCTTGGGCCTGGGCCAAATCCTCCGGTGAGTGGAACTCAGCCAGCAGAGGAACCACATTAGTCATGCTATGGCAACAGTAGGGAGTGACTTCCCAGGCCTGGGCAGTGCTGGCTGTCCCAGGAAACCACTGCTTTCTGTCCCTGTACGTGGCAATGCTTAGGCAGCCTGGTCTCCTCCATTATCGCCTTCCATTCTTACAACTGAACTTCATGATGGGCCAGACGGCTCTTATTAACTCCAATTTTCAGATGAGGAGACTGAAGCACAGAGCCACACGACCAAGGTGAAGCAGATGGGGCTTGCACCTGGGTCCTGACCCTGGGTCCAGGCTTCTTTCTGGTGTGTCACCTGGGGGGTTCTGCCCCCTAGAAATGGGCCTCTCAGAGGGCAGGGCTGGGAGGCATAGTTTAGGGGACAGATTAGGTTTTCCTAGGCTCGGGAGCAGGGCAGAGGGAGACAGGGCTGGAAGTGGGATGTGACGAGAGATGTTAGCATTGAACCAGGCCTGCCCTCCTAGTGGAATGTTCCCAAGGCTTCCTCCACTGAACAGATTTGTTCCCTAATTGGGATGATAATGGAATTCATTGTCAGACTCAGGATAGTTTTGAGATTGTATGCAAACTCTATTAATAACCTGGGTTTATGGTCACCCTACACATAACCCCTCTGGAAGGCAGAGCCAGTCACTGGCCTCCTTGACTCGCCAGCTCTGTGGCTTCCTTGACCCCTGCCTGCACCAATCTGCTTCTGTCCCCAGGTGTCCAGATGACTCCCTGGCCCCTTGGCAGTGAGGGGCAGCAGGGGAGCTTTGGGCACTGTGCTGCATAGGGATTCCCTGGGACCCCTTGAATCTGGCAGAAAAGCAAGTAGCCTGACCCAAGATTAGTTTCCCCCTCAGATCTGTATTCTCTGTGACCATGTTCCACTGCCTCTGCCCATCTTCCATTCCCCACCCCCAGGACCCCGCACCAGTTGGGGAGCGAGCAGAGCCTGTCCTCAGAGGTCTCCCTCCTGGGATGGCGAGATCTCTCTGGTGAGACAGGGGACCCTCGATTCCTGAGGCTGTGTGCATTTTTCTCCCTATGGCACCATTCCACCCCTGCCCAACAGGCCGTGTGCTCTGCTGACCACCCCACCTCCCATGGGTTCTCCTTCTTTGAAAAATTATTTATTTATTTGTTTGGCTGCCCCGGGTCTTAGTTGCAGCACATGGGATCTTTGTTGCCACATGCAGGATCTTTTAGCTGCGGCACACAGGGTCTTAGTTTTGGCATGCGGGATCTAGTCCTCTGACCAAGGATGGGACCCAGGCCCCCTGCATTGGGAGCACGGAGTCTTAACCACTGGACCATGCCTCCCACAGGTTCTCCTATTTCAGTCCTATCCCTGAGTCTCAGGGCGACTTTGGGCAAATTACTGCCTTCTTCCTTGTCTGAGTTTCTCCCGGTTCTGAAGTGGGGTTAGTACTCTCTGCCCCTCCCTGGCTCCCAGGGGGCCTGCAGGGATAAGCAAGATAATAGTGGGGAACTGATTTGGAGGAAATGATCAAGAGCAAGCGAGAGGTATCAGCGCTGACCTGTGTTTACCTGGGTGTGGACCTCGGGATCCCAGCCTCCTGAGGTTTGGGAACAGCCCTGACAGCTTCTTGGCCTGGCTCCTGGCTCCTTTGTCCCACTTCCAGAGAAAGGGCAGAAACTGAACCCAAGAGTCTGGTTGTCTGGAGAAGATGAGACGTCAGAGCAAAAAGTTTGGGGCTCAGGCCTCCCAATCCACTCTGTCCCCAACCACTGGCTATGTGACTGTGGGCAAGTCACTGCCCCGCTCTGGGCCTCAACGCTTGGCTCTGACAGCCTCCCCCAGCTGTGCATTCAGGGGGTCCTAGAGCCTGTAACCTGTAACCATAGTTTTGGGATAGAAAGGATCTCGCCATCTAGTCGAAGTCCTTTGCTTTTCATAGACCACTATGGGGTTTCTGGGGGCCACAGACTAACCCTGGTTAACCTGAGGTCATAAACTGGTTGCAAAGAGGATCAAGCAAGAGAGGGTATGTGGGTCAGAGAAAATCCACTGGGAAGACAACCCCAAGTGAGCTGGTGGGGCAGCAATGTACTCCTTTGTATTCCATCGGTGTTCCATTGTCACTGTACCTTCAGCCTCTCCCTCCAGGCCTGAAATGCAGCACGGGCCTCTCCTTACCCACAGCTCTCCTTCCCTTCCCCCCTTCTACAACAGTCTCCAACCTGACTCTGCCCCCTGCCCCACTAGGTTCCCACCTGGCTCCTCAACCATTCATGATGGTCAGCTGGCTCCTCATTCCCAGCATCCTCCTTTCCTGACCCTGGCAGGCTTTGAAACCCCTCGCCTTTGAGCCTTTCTCTTCCTGAGTCTCCCGCCGCCCCTCCGACTAATCCTCCTCTGCTTCCTCTTCCTCCAAGAAGAGCCTCTGTCCTCACTTTCTGCTCTCCTCTGTGGGTCCACTCTCTCCCTCTTCCAGTAATCTCCCCACTCCTCCGTTTCACCCTCACGTGGCTCGTTCCCTCCACCAGGCCCACATTCCCACCTCCAGAGTGTTGGGGGCCTCACCAGGATGCACCCACAGCTGGGACACAGAGCTAAGTGTGTGGCCCAAAGACTACAAGACGTGTGTTTTTGCCCTGTTCCTAGCCCTATTTTGTGTTCCTTCTTTTTTTTTAAAAATCGTGGTCCTACTTTATACTCAGGTTATCTCATAGTTTATAGATGCTTTTAAACTGCCTTTAAAAGTTAGGCAGTAAGGCTAGGCAAAAGCAAACAAAAACTAAGTAACCCGCAATAAAATCAATAAAACTAGCCTCCATCTGGTACCTGATAATCCCTCACCTTCTGCCTGGTTCTCCTGAAGCTACCCCTCTCCCCTCAGCCCTGTTTCTATTGGTGGCACTGCCAGGCTTCCAGGACAGAAAACCTGAAGGCCCCACTGACTCAGCTTCTCCCTCTGCATGAGCCAGTCAGTCACCAGGTCTCAGAGCTTCTCCCTTCCCCACAGCTTAGGATGCTATCTCTCCTTTTCCAGCTCCATGGTCTCTGTCCCACCTGGGAGCCTCCTCATCTGATGATCTGTTTCTTTCTGAAATAGATCTCAATACCTCTTCAAAAACACCTTTTCATATTACAAAAGCAATAAATATTTATTGTAGAAAATTTTTTAAATGCAGGTCAACAAAAAGAAGACAGTAAAAACCACCTGTAATTTTTTTTTTTTTTTTTTAAGGTACGCGGGACTCTCACTGTTGTGGCCTCTCCCGTTGCGGAGCACAGCCTCCGGACACGCAGGCTCAGCGGCCATGGCTCACGGGCCCAGCCGCTCCGCGGCATGTGGGATCTTCCCGGACCGGGGCACGAACCCGCGTCCCCTTCATGGGCAGGCGGACTCTCAACCACTTGCGCCGCCACCAGAGCCCAACCACCTGTAATTTTATCAACGACAAGAGAATACTGTGGACATTTGGGTAAATATCTTTTTCCAGTTTTGTGTAAAAAAAGTGGTTGTTTTTTAGCCTGACAGGGGGCTTCTCAATTTCCTTCCCAGTCTATTTTCTTGTTCTTCTTGGTTCTGGGCTCAGCTGATGGAACCCCAGGAACTACTGCAGGTGGGGAAGGAGAGCCTGCGGGGGAGTCTGGGCCACTCCCAGGGCTGAAGCAGGCTTCCGGGTTTGGGGTTTCTAGGTGATGCCATTGACCACAACCCTTGGAGTCGGGTGTGGGGGGAGCTGAGCAGTGCCTTCCCAGGCTTCAGGCTTCCCGGTGGCGGGGAAGGAAGCGGTCTTGTGCGATAGGGCAAACCACTCCTCATTCAGGGCTTTTTGTTTAAGTGGGCAGGGGTGGGTTTGGGAGAAACAACCCAGTTTTTGTCCGTGTTTATTTGAACTGTTGGGACCAATAGGTTTTTAATAAAACTGCCTGGAGGGCCCAGGCAAGCACCTAACCTTGGGAGTGGCGGGGTGGATGGGGAGGGTTAGAGCCTGAGGCGCTCAAGAGGACCTAAGACCTAAATTGCTGCAGGAATGTGGGCCTCCATTGCCAGTCTCCCAAATTTTCACAAGAAGCTAGAGATATGGGATTTAAAAAAAAATAAACTTTCCTGACTCTTTAACTGTTAATAACTAATTAAAGAAATTAAACTACTCTTTGGGTCACAGCCCAACTGGCTGCCAGCATGCAACCTTGCCAACTAGCCTTTACTGCACATCTACTGTGTACTTCACACAGGTTACTCTCTCTGATTTACTTGGTGTGGCTTCCTCTTCCTTCCCCTCTCCCTGTGTTGTGACCTCTAGTGATATGGCCTGTTTACCTCTATACTCCTTAAAGCCGAGTTTGGATTACCCCTTCCTCTGTCCCTCTGTTCAAATCCCCAAGTGCCCACCAATGTGACCTCTACCCACCAGCCTCCCAACTTTTCCTCTTAAGGCCTGAGACAAACTGAGCAGCTTGCTGGACCCCAGTCAAAACAAAACCCATGATCTCCCCTGCCCAGCTTTTGCTCACTATGATTTTGCTATGCCTGGAACACCCACACCCACCTGCTCATCTCATTTTATACCTCCTTCATGAAGCCGTTTCTCAACCTCTTTCTTAATCTCCATGGCTTGATCAGCCTGTTTTATTCAACAGCCATTTGTGGGATACCTTGTATGCACAAGCAGATCCTAGCACAGTTGATACTGAGATAAATAAGACCCAGTCCCCATCCCTGCCCCCGAGGAGCCTTGCCCCTATGAGGGTAGACTTATGCTAACATGGGTCATATGTATGCAGCAGAGCTGTGAGAGAATGGAGAGGGCAGCTGTGAAACAGCGAAGGCTTCTTGAGCTGGATCACGAGGTAAGTAGGAGCTTTCCGGGGGTAAAGAGGCATTTGAGGTGGAGGCAACTGCCTGTGCAAAGAAAGGAGGCATGACAGTTCTATTTATTTAGGTTGTGCCGGGTCTTTTTTTTTTTTTTAATATTTATTTATTTGGCTGCATCGGGTCTTAGTTTCAGCACACTGGGTCTTCGTTGCCGCGCGTGGGCTTCTCTCTAGTTGCGGTGCGCAGGCTCTAGAGCACTCAGGCTCAGTAGTTGCAGCACGTGGGCTCTGGAGTTGTGGCGTGCGAGGCTCTCTAGTTGTGACATGGGGGCTCCAGAGCATGCGGGCTCAGTAGTGTGGCGCGCAGGCTCTCTAGGTGTGGCATGCGGGCTCTAGAGCATGCAGGATTAGTTGCCCCACGCATGTGGGATTTATTTCCCCGACCAGGGATCGAACCCGGGCCCCCTGCATTGGCAGCGTGGAGTCTCACCCACTGGACCACCAGGGAAGTCCTGGGAGGCATCAAAGTTCTGAGAAAGGGAGTCATTTGGCTGGGGATGGAGCAGAGAACAGCTGGGGACATCTCAGTAGTTTGGGGACCATATTGTTTTGTTACAGTATTTGCATTCCTTCCGCCTGCACTCCAGAGTGTAAGCTGCAGAAGAACAGGCACTGCGTCTCAGCTTTTATTGCTCCACACCTGACACCAGCCTGGGACTGTGTACTCTGGATCCAACTCTTGCAAAGACAGCGCCCAGCAGTGGTGAGCGCGCCCCCTAGCGGCTCCTCCGCGCTCCCACCTCCTGTCACCCAGCTGACTCAGCCCTGCCCTCCTCCCTCCCAGCAGCTTTCTAGGGAAGGGGCTTTGTCTGCCATCATCTCACTACATCTCCACCTCTCCCTAAGAGGAGGTTGCTCCCTTTGGTCCAACAAACACTTATTAAGCTTTTATTATGTGTTGATTACTCTTCTAGGCATTGGGATACAGAATTGACCTCAGCCCGGAAGTGCTCATACAGAACCATGGGATAATGAAGGTTGTTCCCAGTGCTGGGGAGACCAGAGGAATAGAGCCCATTTCGAGCTTTGAAGGATGGATGAGTGGCTGGCAAGGTAGGAAGCAAAAATACTGTGTCTGGGAATTCCCTGGCGGTCCACTGGTTAGGACTCTGTGCTCTCAGTGCCGAGGGCCTAGGTTCAATCCCTAGCTGGGGAACTAAAATCCCACAAGCTGCGTGTCTCGGCCAAAAAAAAAAAAAAAATACAGTGCCTGATGAAATAGGAATAGCCACAGCACCGTAACGGGACCCACCCCCAACGGGACCCACCCCCTGCCATCTACTCAGTTTATTGAACTACTACCATTTACTAAGGTCGTAGAGGGGGTGTGGGGTGCTGGAGACCCAGAGATGACTTAAGATACCATCTGTGTCTCCAGGAGCCCACAACCCAGTGGGAAGACAGATAAGTAAATGGAAAGGAAAAGGGGGTGCTCTGTGCTGAAGGTCCTTAGCAGACACAGGGATGTAGAGTAGGGAGTGCCCCCCAGCCGTGTGTATGCAGGAGGATTTCAGGAATGAGAACTCGAGTTTAGGTTGAAAGATGAGAAAGGGGGAGGTGGTCCAGGCTGAGTACAACAGGTACTAGAACACAAAGGTGTGAGAAAGTTACCCATCAAAAGGAGGCCCATCCTGGGCTGCTAATAAGGTTCTGCTTCTTGATCTAAGTGCTTGGCTCATGGGTGTGTTCAGTTACAGAAATTCATTGAGCCGTGCACTTAGGACTCAAATATGGACATTCACCTAGGTTGCCTTTCAATCCTTTAAAAGTAGCCCCCAACCTCTCACACTGCCATCTGATTTTTCTGTATAGCATTTATCACAATTTAAAAGTGTCTCTTTTGTAAGGCTAGACTCTGGAGCCATAATGTAAGGGTTTATATCAGTCCTCCGGTACCAGCTCTAGGACCTTAGGAACTGAACTTTGCTGAGTCAGTTTCCTCACCTGTAAAATGAGGATAATAGTACCTTCATCCCAGGGTTGTGTGCTGAGGCAATCACTTGAGATATGTAAAGCACTTACATAGAACTTCCTATGTGCTTATCTTACAAAACCAAATTTCTAATGACTGGCGGTGCCTGGCACATAGGAGCTCAATAAATAATTTGTTGAAGAAATGGGGGCTTCCCAGCCGGTCCAGCAGTTAAGACTCTGTGCCTTGACTGTAGGGGTCGCAGGTTAGATCCCCAGCCGGGGAACTAAGATCCCACATGTCGTGTGACGCGGCCAAAAAAAAAAAAAAATTTTTTTTAAAAAAGAAAATGAAGAAATGAATTAAAGGGATGATTTTTTCTTTTTTGGGGGGGGGCACCAAGAGGCAGGTAGCTCAAACAAATGCAGGGGTGTATGTTGGAGAGAAGCACCTCAGCTAAAGGCTCCTTCCTCCTCTGCTCCTCAGAGACTGGGGAGCAACTATACTCCGGTAAAGAAGCAGAGGCTTCTGTGGGTGACCACATGGGACCCCTGTACCCACACCAAAGGGAGCAGAGATAAGAACCAGGGTTCAGGGGACTTCCTTGGCGGTCCAGTGTTTAGGGCTCCAGTCCAGTGTTTAGGGCTCCGTGCTTCCACTGCAGGGGGCCTGGGTTCCATCCCTGGTCAGGGAACTAAGATTCCCAAACGCCCCGGAAAAAAAAGAACCAGGGTTCAAGCCTATGCACCCCCCGCCCCCCCTCCCCCGTCCTCAACTACACACTGCAGCATCAAACCCGGAAGAAACAGTGCTCTGTGGCCTCCCTAGGCCCCCTATTCCCACGGCCCTTTCTCCCCTCCCCACCCCCTGGCGGTCAGACTTGGCACTTTTCCCCACCCTCAGGGGCTGGGGCTAGGACAGTTTCGGGAAGGGCGGGAAAACCTGCTAAACAGGGTGACCAAAGCCCGAACCAGTAGGATGGGGCAGTCCCATCTCCCCCTGCAGCTCTGTCCCTCTCCTGGCCCACAGAGCAGAGGCAGGAGACTCACAGGACAAATCACTTTATTACACTGTGGGTGGACTGGGGCCGGTGGGAAGTAGGGGAGCAGCAGGGCCCTGGGGGGTGCCAAGGATCTGGCTGTGTGTGCCAGGCCAGGCCAGATCAGGTTGGGGCTCACTCCGCGGGGAAGGGGAAGAGGCGGCAGCGGCCTGAGAGCCACTTTCCACTCCTCTCACCCACCCGGCACGGCATTAAATAAACAGAAAGCAGCTCTGTACAACACAGAATATACAGGGACGTCCTCCCCCGCACCCCAGCCCTGGATTTTGCAGGGTGGGAGGGGCAGCTCTGGAGGACGGGAGTTGGGGCCTCCAGCCTCTGAGGCGACCCCAGGCCTCTTCTCAAGGTCATGGGATGGGGGCAGGCAGCTCTGAACAGGAAGCAAAATTCCAACTTCCTCTGAAGTCCTAGGCAGAGGGGTCCAACCATGCATGGGACTCCTGGCTCAGAGGTTTTCTGCTCCTTGCAGACCCTTGCGCTTTCTCAGGTACAAGTAGCCTGAGCTTAGCTGTGACACCTCCAAGAGGGTCTGGAGCCCTGGCCCTGGAGGCAGATCAGCCTGGGAAACAGGCTGGAGGAGTCTGGTCCCAAAGTCTTCCTCAGCCCAGGCCTCCACCTTGGCAAGGAGGAAGCAGGGCCAGGTGAGAACTGGCTAGAGCCCTCTAAAGCCCCAGGCTCAGAGGGGTCGGGTTGTTTGGTAGTAGACCAGATGCTCCGTGTCCTCGGTGGTGGATACCTTGGAGCTGGTGGGGGTAGAGGGTGGGGGGTGGGGGTGGCGGTGTCTGTGGAAGCCCTTCCTCTGGTTCTTGAAGAAGCAGTAACCCAGGATGGCTACCACCACCACGATGCAGGTTCCCAGGAGCACTGCAATGGCCACCTCCACGGAGTCTGGAGGAAGAAGGAGCCGAATGAGGTGCTCCCAGGGCCTGCTCAGTTCTGACGCCCACCCCAACTCTGTATGGAAGGGACAAGGCAAATGGATGCCTGGCGTGGAAGGCCCTCGGGCATGTGAGCAGCTCAGTCAGCTCGGTGAGAGGGATTCTGATGGGCTTCGGGTCTCGGCTCCAGGTTGCTCTACTTGCAGGCAGTGGGGGGAAAGGCCCGGGGTGCTGACGGCACACACACCTGGCATGCATTTTTATGCTTCTCTCCCTTGCCCCTGGCAGATACCACTATTGATCGTGGCACTCTGTCCCTTTAGCCAACCTCAGGATCCTTCTCAACACTGGCTTAGGCAGTCACAACCAATTGTGTGAGTTGATCCTTGAGTTGATAACTACTCAGTGGTGACAGGGCAGATGGGGGCTTACCTGTGTTGGGAATGGGGCTTTCCCGCCGCAGACCAAACACATCCTTCTCTACAAAATGATCAGGGCGGGGGTCGCGGAGAGACAAGTCAATACGAAGGGTTCAAAGACACAGCTGCTCTTCAGCAGTGCCCCAGACCCAATGCCATCCTTTCCCACCCCTACTCCGGGTGCTCTGAGGACGAGGTGTGACCAGCCCAGGCCTTGGGACAGAGCCAAATGCTCTAGCTAAGCCTTTCCCCTCCCCATCTTCCACCCCCCACTGCCCTGCTCACTGGAGATGCCTCGACAGGACTCAAGGCACTGCTCCTCCTCCTCAAAGTTGTTCTTGTTGCCATAGCAACCGCCATAGGTAAAGCGGGCGCAGCGTTCAGTGAACGGGTTGTAGTACCAGCGGGGGATGCTCTCCAAGCAGAGGCCCGTGTCTGGCAGGTCCACGCAGTGGCCTGAGGGTAAGGAGCAGGCAAAGGGGTGAGTGTCCACGGGGCCTCCCTGCCACCACCAGGCTCCACATCATTGCTGCCCACCACGTCCTGACCTTCCTCCTCATGTTGATGGCTGTGACTCAGTGAGGGCCTGGGGGCCCCAGAAGTATCTGGCTCATCTAAAGTGTTGCAAGGAAGATAAATCGAGGAGAGTAAGCTTAGGCCCAGAATCACTCTAGACTGACTCATAGAAGTATTTTTCAGTTTTCTTTCAGCATTCCCAATTCTATCAAGGTCTTGGTTTTCTCTCTAGCACTGGATAGTCTACCTTCTAACAAAGAAGGCTAAGGGTCTGAGCCTTGGCAAACAATGCCCAGCTAAAATTTATTACCACATTTTATTATACTTATTTTATTTATTTATTCTTTTAAAATAAATTTATTTATATTTTTGACTGCGTTGGGTCTTCGTTGCTGTGCACGGGCTTTCTCTAGTTGCGGTGAGCGGGGGCTACTCTTCGTTGCGGTGTGTGGGCGTCTCATTGAGGTGGCTTCTCTTGTTGTGGAGCACGGGCTCTAGGCGCATGGGCTCTAGAGCGCAGGCTCAGTAGTTGTGGCGCACGGGCTTAGTTGCTCCGCGGCATGTGGGATCTTCCCGGACCAGGGATCGAACCCGTGTCCCCTGCATTGGCAGGCAGATTCTTAACCACTGCACCACCAGGGAAGTCCCTATTATACTTATTTAATTTATTTTTTTTATATACTTATTTTAATAGTCCGTCTCAGGTCGTGGCATATAATAGTGGCTTTTCATTTACGGTAGTGACATGAAATTTCCTTTTTAATACATTAAGTTAAATCAATAACATCTCAGTGATATGTAGGCATGGCTAAATTTCTGAACGTGTTAAGAGGATGTATGATGCTTGGGAAACATAGAAGGAAAGCCCAGGACACCCCCCACCCAGGTTTCTGCCCACAGCCTGGTACACACAGCAGGCCTTCGGCCCATTGATGGGATGAGTGAGGATAGCAGTGCCAGCCCTGACCCAGGGGACCTGGGCAGGAGCTCACCTTTGTCCCTGGGGAAATGGATTCTCTGGAGTTTATCGAAGCCTCTGGTATCTGCAAAGATGAAAGATCAGAGGCGCAGACCTGACAAGGGTCTCCCAGAGGTGTGGGGTGAGTGGTCTGGACCTCCCCTGCTGCGCCCACCGCCCTCCATTCCCCAGGCCTCACATTTTTCACAGGTGGCCTCATCGGAGGCGTCGGGGCAGTCGGGAGTGTCATCACACTCCAGGAAGCTGTCGATGCAGCAGCCATCACTGCAGCGGAACTGGCTGGAGTGACAGGTGCCAGAGCACACTGGGTGGGGGCGGGACAGGGTGGACGGTGAGGTCAGGCTCAAGCAGCGGCCAACAAATACCAAGAGTCCATCATCTACCTGGCCCTCTCTACCCCAAGGTGGTATGACACAACCCCGGTTCCCTTTCCACCCCTGTCCCTTATACCCTCCTACACACAAAACGGGCAGAAGCTGATAGGAGGATCCTGGGCTTCAAGGGCTGGGGCACTCGTGGGCCTTCATCCTGATGGTAGGAATGGGTTGTTGGGCCAGGACAGTGTGGTCAGGGGCCTGGACTTGACAGAGGCTGGGGAGCCGGCAAGGGTGAGGGGAATAGGGACAGAAGCAAAGCCCACCTGGATGATGCCTTTCCACTGAGGGGCCTGGGAGAGAAAAATGGAGAAGTGAGAGGAGGCAGGGCCAGGCCCCAGCAGGGAAGAGCTGATAGGGGGCCCGGGGACGGGGGATTCCCACGCCTACCTCCCTGACCCGTAATGAATGTCACCTGAGCTCCAACACTGCGTCACAAAGGCCCACCTTGCACATTGCGGCAGGCAAGCTTGCACTCTTCTTCCCGAAGGTAGTTGTTCTTGTTGCCCAGACAACCTCCATAAACAAAACTCTTGCAGATCTGTTCTGTGGTGTCATAGTACCAGCGGGGGAAGGAACCACGGCAGCGGCCCACCTTGCTGGATGCAAGGCAATATTCTGGGGGAAGGAAGGCTGGTGAGGGAGCTCCAAGGGCCAATCAGCAGAGCCGCAGCAGGGTGCAGGGGGTGGGTGAGTCCTGGGTCTGCCTCCCCACCCCCTTCCTCACCTTCTGTCTGCTTGGGGGACAGCACGGTGACTGTGATGTTAGACATGCTCTCTCGCTGGTCTGAACCGGCCACCATCAGCTGGAACAGGTAGCTGCCTTCCTTGAGTCCCCACAGCTCCACCCGGTCTGGATCATTCCTCTAAACACAGGAGTGGCCATCAGGCTGGGACTCCTTGATGCCCCTGGTTGGCCCCAGGTCCTCCCAGTCAGCCCCCCTGCCCCACTGCGGGGAGCCGAGGGACTTGGTATTAAATGGACCCTCAGCTTCTATCCACCCCACCCTGTCTGGAGCCACAGTTTGGCCTACGGCCCCAGAAAGGGGGCCCTGGAGAGCTGAGGTGGGGGTCAGGGAGCCAGCCCAGCATCGCACCTCTACCCTGACGTCTGTGTCACCCTGCAGTAGGTGCCAATCTGTGTTCTCCACACCTTTCAGCACCAGGGGTTCCTGTGGCTGTACCTTCAAGTCTGTGCCTTCCCAGGCCTTGGCGATCCGGGACCCTGGGAGGAAGGTGAGATAAGGTCAACTCTCACTGAATGGACAGGAGCTCTCCTAGAGTGGGGGGCTGGTGCCTTATGGGTCGCAACTAGACCAACCTAGGACTCGGCAGCCTGCCTGAGACACAGATGTGATTTCACAACTAAACCATCTTCTTGCCCTCTGTTTAGATATATTATACTTAAGACATTTTTATGTTGTAAAACCAACTTTCTGAAGCAAATAACTAAACAGCATTGCCATCTGATCCCATTTAGGAAAAAAAGAAAAAAATATATAGATATATATATCAATATATATTGATATATATATCTATATATATATACAACATATATATACACTGTATATATATATCAATATATGCACATATATTTGGAAGGGGGACTTTTCTTGTTTTCTACAATAAGCAGGTACTTGTGCTAACTGCTTTAAAAAGTTAAGAGTAACGATACTTTTGAAAAGCCAAATAAGTCAATGTGTAATTAACACCATCACCCCTCGCTCTGCAGCCCACGTCACTGCTAAGAAGCCCATCCGGACAGAGACCTTGAGCAGAGCCCCGGGCAGCACCACGTCAAGCCTTGGTGTCCCACGATGATTGGCACAGGAGCAGGATGCCTCTGCCACCTCAGACAGACTCTGCCTCCAGTTACAAGGGGACGCAAGGCAACCATACCCTCCCCCAACCAGGGTCTTCAGGGCAGGTGTGGCCCTGCTGACACGTTGAGTTTGGACTTCTCGCCTCCAGAACTGTGAGACAGTACATTTCTAGTGTCTTCAGTCACCCAGGGTGTAGTAACATGGCACAGCAGCCCTAGGAAGTGGACACACTGCCCTTGAGGGTACTACGGTCGAGTTAGGCAGGTAAGACCCAACAGGAGGAAGCAAAATGGGAGAAAGACCCAACAAGATGAAGGGCTATGTGATACATGTACAAGAAAAGGAAGTGGATGTTTAGAGAAGGGAAAGACCACAGCAAGCTAGAGGAAAAAGGCAAGGCTTTGTGAAGAAGGGAGAAAGGATTTTGTGATCCTTTTGTTTTTATTTGTTTGGTTGTGGGGAAGAATGTTGTGTTGTTGATGACAGCAGAAAACATGATGAGCCAAAGCAAGGAGTCGGGAATTTGCAAGACTGGTTAGGTGGACATTGAGGAGACCGGCTGGGCTGGATAGATCCTGCCACAACTGCATTCTCGCCCCTCTTTCCAGATGAGCAAATTGACACCAGAGAGGTTAAATGACTTGCCCAGGGACGCTCAGTTTCAAAACGGCAGAGCTGGGGTTTGAACCCTGGTCTGATTCATGCTCTCTCCAAAACATCAAAACACCATGCTGCAGGCCATATGTGCTTAGAAGTGTTATTTTTAAAATAATCTTTATAATCTTTGGGTTTTGTTTTTGTTTTTAGCTTAGGTAATACATGTACATGATGAAATATGCAAAAAATACAAAAGGATAGTGAGAATTAAGTCCCCGATTCTTAAACCCCCAGGTTCCTCTCTCCAGAGGCATTCTCAATTACTAGTTTGGGTGTGTGTGTATGTGTGAGTATCAAGAGAGAGTGTATAGAATATTCACAAGCATGCTAGTTCTTTATCTTGCTTTTCCCTTAATATATACTGGAAATCAGTCATAGCAATATATAAAGAAGTTCTTCCTTTTTTTGTTGTTGCATAGTACTTATTGTATGAATGCACCAAAATTTACAACACATTTAACCAGTCCATCAATCTAGTCTCTCTTGATGTAGGTCCTTCTTTCCTGCCTCCCTTCCTTCCTTTCCTCCTTCCTTCCTTCCTTCCTTCTTTCCTCCCTCCCTCCCTCCCTCCCTACTAAGAACTAACCCTTGCTACCTCAGGGTTTATTATTATGATTAAAACAGCACCACAGTATCCAATTATAGGATGTGTTGACAGACACTGAGATTGTTTCCAATTCTTTGCTCTTAAGAACAATGGTATGGTGACTGATTGCCTGGTAAATTGTTTTACACATGTTTAAGCATAGCCGCAAGATGAGTTCCTGCAAGTGGAGTCCTGTTGAGGGTTATATGCATTTACATTTTGGGTGGGTATTGCCCAACTGCCCTCCACAGAGGCTCTGCAGAGATTTACATCAAGTTTAAGAGTTCAAAGAAGAGAAGGTAAAGAGATAAGAACAGCTGGTAGGAGGCTGAGTCACAGAGATTCCTCTTTGATGAGGCAGAGAAAGCTGAGCAAGCAGAGCAACAGGGAACTCTCAGAGGGTGGTCCCAGAGGTGAGAAGACCAGGACACACAGTGACAGCAAAGGGATGGGAGGGGAGAACTTCCACAGAGGAACACATCAAATGGTGCAGAGGGCTACGGGAATGAGAAAAGGGAACCTCGGTTGAGGGGAAATAAGAGACCGGGAGAGCAGGAAAGTACCTGTTTGGAACCAAGCCCCAGGCTTAAGGGCCCAACAGGGGCCATCCCCAGGCCCTGAGGTGAGAGGCCAAGCCAAGGGGGCAGTGAGCTGGGAGGAGCCCATTCCTCCCTCCTTGCATTTTTCAGAAAGTAATCAGCAGTCTCAAAGGGGAAAGAAGACAGACTACTTGGCAGTCTACTAGCAGAAAGATAGGCTAGCCCCACTGGCCCCCAGGGTGGAAGTGGAAGCTGAATGGCACGGCAGATCTTGGGCCAAATCAGCAATGTCCACCCACACACAGCTGGTCCTCTCCAAGCCCCAGCCCCCAGGAGCAAGGGGCAGATGCCCTGCCCTACCACTACTCCCTTTTTCCCACCCCCAAGAGAGCAAAGGGCCAGAGTAGCAATAAAGCCAGCCCCTCCCCCAGCTGCCAGGCCTCAGGACTCTCAAGGGAAACACAGACTCCACCTTCTAAGCCACTCCTCCAACGGAGAGGGGGAAGGGTAGAGGAGGAAAGAGCAGGGTGCTCAGGAGGCCCCAGCAATCTGGACTGGACTGGACTGGCCTGGCCACAGGCAGGGAAAGGGGGAACAGATCAACCCACCCTGGGGAGGATTCTCCCCAGTAAATCAAAGGTTTTAGAAGCCCTGAGCACTTGCCCACTGTGCCTGCCTCGGTCTACCCTAGCCTAGCCTCCAGGATGCCACAGTGGCTTGACCCTCTTTGTACCCTCTTAGTACTTCCAACCTCTCTAATGGGACTCAGCTGAGAATGGACTCCTTGACATGCACATGGCATCCCCCACTCCCCAAAACGCTGCGTTGCCCTGAAATGGCCTGGGGCCCACACTAAGTCCAAGCTCTACCCAGCTCCCCACAGGTCCCAGGAAATCCCCACTCCATCCTGTCTTGTACCAACCAGGCCAGTCAGGGGGTGGGGAGGTTTCCAGATGAGGAAGGCCCCATCCAGCTCAGCTTCCTGACCAGACCCCAGAGTTTCAGGCGCTAGCCCTACAGTGAGGGGTTCTGGCAGAGCAGGGAGGGCAGGCAGCTCAGGTCAATTAGAGTCATCACTACCTACACTCTGCTGCTTCCTTGTGGAACAGGCTCAGGCCCTGGCCCAGTGGGACTCAGTGGCCCAGCCTGGCCCAGAGACAGTGTCCCGCTCCCGGAATCTCCACCCTACCTCTCTTCAGAGATCCAGAGCTATTGGAAGAATAGGGAGAAGAGGAAAGGCTGGAGAGGAAAGTCCCTTTTCTACTTTCCAGAACTGAGATCACCCAGCTCCAGTCCAATCCTGGCCCCTTGGCTCCCCAGTCTCTGGTTCTGTTGTCCACTGAGCTGTCCTGGATCGGAGACAGGTTTCTACCAGAAAGGTGGTCTTGTGTGAGGAACAGCACAGGACTTTTGGAGGTCCTGCCTGGGGTTGAGTCCCAGGTCTCCCATTTGTGGGCAGTGTTATCCTGGGCAAATTATTATTATTTTTTGAAATCATTGTTTGTATTTATGTCATATTGATTGTTAACTTTTCCTCTTTCATTTTAATTGTACTTATGTGGGCCCCCTCTCTTTTATTTCTTGACGAGTCTGGCTAAAGATTTATCAATTTTGTTTATCTTTTCAACAAACCAGCTCTTAGTTTCATTGATCTTTTCTATTGTTTTTTGGTCTCTATTTTATTTATTTCTGCTCTGATCTTTATTATTTCCTTCCTTCTGCTAATTTTTGCCTCTGTTCTTCTTTTTCTAATTCCTTTAGGTGGAAAGTTAGGCTTTTCACTTGAGACTTCTCTTGCTTCATTAGGTAGGCCTGTATTGCTATAAACTTCCTTCTTAGAACTACTTTTGCTGTGTCCCACAGATTTTGGAAAGTTGTATTTCTATTTTCATTCATCTCAAGGTATTTTTCTGATATCCTCTTTGATTTCTTCATTGACCCATTACTTTTTTTCCCCCCACATCTTTATTGGAGTATAATTGCCTTACAATGGTGTGTTAGTTTCTGCTTTATAACAAAGTGAATCAGTTATACATATACATATGTTCCCATATCTCTTCCCTCTTGCGTCTCCCTCCCTCCCACCCTCCCTATCCCACCTCGGTCACAAAGCACTGAGCTGATCTCCCTGTGCTATGCGGCTGCTTCCCACTAGCTATCTACTTTACGTTTGGTAGTGTATATGCCTCTGTCCCACTTTGTCACAGCTTACCCTTCCCCCTCCCCATATCCTCAAGTCCATTCTCTAGTAGGTCTGTGTCTTTATTCCTGTCTTACCCCTAGGTACTTCATGACATTTTTTTTTCTTAAATTCCATATATATGTGTTAGCATACAGTATTTGTCTTTCTCTTTCTGACTTACTTCACTCTGTATGACAGACTCTAGGTCTATCCACCCCATCACAAATAGCTCAATTTCGTTTCTTTTTATGGCTGAGTAATATTCCATTGTATATATGTGCCACATCTTTATCCATTTAACATGGGAGTCAGTTTCCTAATCTAAAAGTGGGATGACTACTAAATAGCACCCTTTTCAGAGGTGGTTGTCATGATGCCTAAGTGAGAGGCTGAGTGGCATAGCAATCAGCAAACTGTAGAGAGCTAACAGAGGTTATCAGAGTGACCCATCCCTGCCCCGAAGCCCCACCTGGCCAGAACAGCAGGTGGAGAGAATGCGGAATGAAGGTCTCTGGAGGGGCCCTGATCCCAGCTAACTGCTCAGTCTCCCAGGAGAAAAGAGAAGGAGCCTTGGCCCCGACTTTGCCCTTATTCTGGAAGTAAACAAGGTGAGCAGACAGCTTGGTTACCAGATCCTGAGCAGGGAGAGCCCTGCCTGTCTTACACACACACACACACACACACACACACACACACACACACACACACACACACACACAC
>NW_006787469.1:2027658-2034836 GCF_000442215.2 Lipotes vexillifer
TTCCCTACCAGGTATACATACCAGTGGGCTGACTCACCCAGCAACCCTCCTCACCCCCACCCCAGAGGCTCTAGGCTACTGCGCCTTCAATACCGCCCCCTCCCCAGTTGGGTCACCCCCAGACTGGGCTTGTTCTTTAGACTCTGGAGGCCTGGCAGTTTCCCCCAGACCACCAAAAAATCAGCTCGTGGGGGGAGGAGTACAGAGAGATGCTATAACCAATCCCAAGCCCAGCAGTGGAGAAGGAACCTATCCTTCACCAGGTTCATTTGACAGGGCACCAAGGTGCCTAGGACAGTGCTCCGCCAAGGTGCCAGGCGTATCTTCTATTTAGTCACCAGGTGGCCTCCAGACAGCTAACTCCCTGACTTGGCCTATTGGGGCCAGAAGTGAGAATCCGGAGAAGCTACGTCCTCTCTCCTGTACACACATCCCAGAGCACCAACCCACTCAACATCCTGAATGCAGGAGCCAGTCTGTGCTCTAGGGTGTCAGCCCTCCCCACTCCTGTAGCCTGTCCTTTATTTACTGTTTGTACCGCCTACTTCTAAGGAGGAGTTGGGGTCGAATGGGACTCTCCTCCAAACTGCGTTCCGATGCCTCGCGCAGGACTCCATAACCAGTCCCTTCTCTGAGCTTCCCCGAATCCTGGCACCCTCGTCCTTACCTGCGAAGCCCTGGGTCCGCAGCTCGAGGTAGGAGCGGTAAACCTCCCGCGTGAGGTAGTTGATGAAGCCCTCCCTGGGCGCGAACTTGCACACGAAGTTCTGCTCGTAGAGGCAGTTGATGAGGAAGCAGGAGGCGATGGCGTCCTCCCCGCCGTCGGGTTGCAACTCCACCAGCGCCAGATTGCAGTCGTTGGAGCTGCAGCAGGCGTGCACGCAGTCCCGGCCGCGGCGCACGGTGAGGGACCGCAGGAAGGTGGCGCCGTTTCTCACCGAGGCGTCGGTGTCGAGCACGAAGGCAGGCACCCCGGGGGTAAAGCGGTCCAGGCAGTTGTTGGCCGTGAGCAGACTGGGGGGCACGGGCGGCGGCCCAGCCTCGGTGCCCAGGAGGCCGAGCGAGCAAAGGAGCCACGCGGCGACCGCTGGGATGCGGGCCTGGGAGAGGCGGGCCCCGGCCATCATCCCCCCAGGGACCGTCGCCCTCCTGCCCACGACGGTCACCTTCACAGTGCGGGCCCCTGACCTCCGAGAGTGATAGCGACCTGAGAGAGGGGAGGGGAGGGAGGAGGAGACACCGGATCAGCCGGGAGACTTCAAGGTAGGCGGGCGGGCCGGGAGGAAGTTAAGGGGAGGACCGGGAAGCACCGATAACCCCGGGAGTGGAGAGGGGCACGCGGGCCCGGTCATCCCACGCACACTCCGGTGACCCGACAGCCCGACGGACGACCAGACGGACGTCTAAGGAGCTCACGTACCCGGACACACGCACGAGCAGAGAACAAAGGGCCAAACATGCTCAGAACCCGCTTCACCTCCTCGCTCGCTCACCTCGGCCCCGGTTACCTGCTCAGGTGAGTGGGGTGGGGCCGGGCCAGCCGAGGTTCCGGTCCCGGCTTCCTGCGCGGCTCGGGCCGCAGCTTCCGCCCCGGTGTCCGGTGCGCTGGGGATCGGCCACCTCCTCCCCCCTAGTTTCTGGTGAAACTGAGTCAGCGCGGCCGGGGCGGGGCGGACATTAACCCCAGCGCCGCCGGCTCCGCCCACGCCCGGTGCGCCTGTCCAGCCCCAGCTTCCGGACCGCCTATACGCATCCCCGGGATCCCCGACCCTTCTCCCTCAGCCTGGTGCCCAAAGGGGCTCAGAGGCCGGGGCGCCTTGCCCCGGGCCGCTGGATCCACCGAGTCCGGCCTCGCGTGGTTCCTCGCACCCCAGAAGTACACCCCTATTCCCGGAGGCCCGGACAGGTCAGGAGGACGCTTCAGCGAAGTCAGGCACCCGAGGGTGGGTCGGGCGCTCTGGGGCGGCTACCTCCAGCCTCCCTTTCCGGTCCGGGCAGGCATTCCCAGACCCAGGCCTGAGGCGCTTGGGAAGGGGCTGGCGGAGAAGAAATGGGGGAAAGCCCTATGCAAAAGATCTCGCTGTTATTGTCAGCCCTCGGGAAATCATTTCCATCTTGTGGCAGGAAGAGATACCAGAAACTGCGTGGCTGCACCTTTGGTAACTGGAATCCAGGATGCCTGCTCCATCGTCACCACCTTTGCCAGCTCCGGAAGCCCTCCTTTCTGTCAGAGTGAGAAACAGGAGATTTCCAGTGTCCAGGCTTCCCTGCTTGATCTGCAGTGGTTCCTTTTGGTTTGAGGCCCTTCCTCATCGTGTACTAACGTTTACATTCGGGTCACTGTCGGAGCTGAGTCCCTGTTAGCCTCCTTGGTGAGTTGATCCCTTCTCTGCAGAATCCCTCTCCTCTCTCACCAGGTGGGGTGCTCCTGGTCAGGAGCTGGCTGCTTTCTTCCAGTGAAATAACAACATTGGAAGCTAGAAATTCCAGCTTTCCAAAGTAGCTGAGTTAACGACCTTCACAGAGCCATGGACTCCTTGAAGCCAGGCTCATTGCATTTCTGAGAGAAGAACTCCTCCTAAAGTCCATTCTTTATTATTTATTTTTTTAATTTTTGGCTGTGTTGGGTCTTCGTTGCAGCACGCGGGCTTTCTCTAGTTGCGGCAAGCAGGGGCTACTCTTCCTTGTGGTGCGCGGGCTTCTCATTGAGGTGGCCTCTCCTGTTGCGGAGCATGGGCTGTAGGTGCGTGGGCTTCAGTAGTTGTGGCTCGCAGGCTCAGTAGTTGTGGCTCGCGGGCTTAGTTGCTCCGTGGCATGTGGGATCTTCCTGGACCAGGGCTCGAACCCATGTCCCCTGCATTGGCAGGCGGATTCTTAACCACTGCACCACGAGGGAAGCCCCTAAAGTCCATTCTTTACAGAGCAAGATTGGTCCTATTAATGCTTTCCCCCAAAAGAGATTCCACACCTTCTCATGATGACTTAACAAACCCCATCCCAGTGGGAACGGTCTTCCTACTTTCTTATCTAGAGCAGTTTTACCTACTAGGTCCTGTAGCCAACCCTTCAATCATTTTCCTGGCTAAACTGCAACATTCCCTAGCTGCCCACATTATGAGTGTTGGGGGTGGGAATCTGAGGTCTGTCTCCCCTTCTCTGGATTTTCTGGGTTTTTCCACTGCCCCAGGCACAGTGGGGAACATAGAGCAATGATGGTACACCAGGAATGAAGCATATGATTGTGCAGTTACTGGAAAGAAAGGATTTTGTTGAGATTTCATTCCTACCTCCTTCAATACCTTATGCATACAAGAATCCTAACACAGGAGACTGTTACCTTATGGTAATATTACTACAGATGAATCATTACTTCATTACACCATTACACATTACTTCCATTCCATCATATACACCATTACAAAAACCTACATCCGTCAAGCTCTGACAATGCCCAAACCCTATCTATTTCCCACGCATTGCCACATATACTCAAAACAAACCAAGAAAGTAGGTACTATTTTTATTCCCCTTTTACAGATGAGCAAACAGGCTCAGACAGGTGAATGACCTTGTCAGGTCACGTGGCAGTTAGGTGGCAGAGCAGGGATTGGAGTCCAGGAAGGCCACATCTGTTGCCTCAGCACCTAAACACTGCTTTACTGCACTTACAATTCTTTTTTTGGGGGTACGCCGACTTCTCACTGCTGTGGCCTCTCCCGCTGCGGAGCACAGGCTCCAGATGCGCAGGCTCCGGACACGCAGGCTCAGCAGCCATGGCTCACGGGCCCAGCCGCTCCGCGGCTTGTGGGATCTTCCCGGACCGGGGCACGAATCCATGCCCCCTGCATCAGCAGGCGGACCCTCAACCACTGCGCCACCGGGGAAGCCCCTGCACTTACAATTCTGACTTCAGCTGGAAATTCCACCCTCACCTCAGATTCAACTTGCCTGAAACACAAATTTTCAAGTGATGATCAGCCCCCATTTGAGATGCTTGCTGTGTGCCAGACACTCAACATCTGTGATCTCTGATTCCCACAGCAGCTCTGAGAATAGTTTCTGCTTTGCAGAGAGGCTCACTAAACTCCATCAAGGTCACGCAGTGAAGAGTGGGAGGCAAGACTGTGTAGGGGTTCAGCTTGTGGGCTTCAGACTCAAGACTACTGGGTTTAACTCTTTCATCTGTCACTTACTGTCAGTTGTAGACTTTGGCAACTTATTTAGCTCCTCTGTGCCTTAGCCTCCTTGTATATGAAGTGGGGCTTCACAGGGTTAGTATGAGGGTTAAATGAGTTAATACAGATAAAACATTTGACACCTGAAAAAAGTGACAGAGCCAGAATTTTATCTCAAGTCTCTCTGACATCAAAAACTACACTTTTCTCACTACCTTATGCTGCTTCTTACATCCAGAAGACAAAACCTACACACGAGGGGAAAAAAGACTAAGATAGTCCACCAAAGTGGTGAAAGTGATGGCATTTGAATGATGGGAATTCGAAGTGACATTTTCTTCTTCCTAGCTTAAAAATTATTTCCGGGGCTTCCCTGGTGGTGCAGTGGTTGAGAGTCCGCCTGCTGATGCAGGGGACACGGATTCATGCTCCGGTCTGGGAAGATCCCACATGCCGCGGAGCGGCTGGGCCCGTGAGCCATGGCCGCTGGGCCTGCGCGTCCGGAGCCTGTGCTCCGCAACGGGAGAGGCCATAAGAGTGAGAGACCCGCGTACCGCAAAAGAAATAAATAAATAAAATAAAATTATTTTCGAAGTTTCCTTTAGTGAGCATGGAATGCTTCCATGGTGAAGAGAAAACTACAGCATCACAACCTCCACATTGATCATATTTAGCCCCAAAATGCTTCTGTCTCCATATTCTCTCCTGATCTCACTGTCCCAGTCACTTTGGAGTCATCTGTGGCCCCTGCCTTTTCTTTTTTTTTAAAAAATTATTTATTTATTTTTGGCTGCGTTGGGTCTTCGTTAGTGCACGCAGGCCTTCTCTAGTTGTGGGCTACTCTTCGTTGTGGTGCGCATGCTTATTGTGGTGGCTTCTCTTGTTGCGGAGCACGGGACTTCAGTAGTTGTGGCACGTGGGCTCAGTAGAGGGGCTTAGTTGCTCTGTGGCATGTGGGATCGTCCCAGACCAGGGCTCGAACCCAAGTCTACCTGCATTGGCAGGCAGATTCTTAACCACTGTGCCACCAGGGAAGCCCCAGGGAGGGGCCAATTTTGACTCCATGTTGGATTTGTTTCTTTGAATTTAACCTTTGCTTTTCATTGTTTTTGTTATTATAATTATACATAATGGCCTGCCTTAGGGAACCCTGCCCCTGTGCCTGAATGTTAAACTAAAGTGCCTTTGTTCAGCTCACAGGGAGACAATCTGACCCTGCCCACCTGTGAATGGCTGCAAAAAAGAAATTAGCACATCCCCTCCCTGATGCAGGCCACAGGAGATGTTTTGCAAGATGAATGGCCTTTTACTTCCTCACCTCCTCCCCCTCTCTGTTCTATAAAAGAAACTGGCATCCAGACCCAGATACGATGGTTTTTTGGGGACCCTAGTCCGCCATCTTCTCCGTCTGCCTGTTTTCCAAATAAAGTCATATTCCTTGCCTCAACAGCTTGTCTCCTGATTTATTGGCCTGTTGTTTGGCGAGCAGAGTGAGCTTGGACTCGGTAACACTCCAGCCCTGCCTTCATCTGTCCTTCACCTGTTCAGATCCTCAGTGACCCCCAAGACCCTCTTTAGCAGTGTGTACAGAACCAGCTGTCCTCTGGATGGATTCATAAAGTTTTGTTTGTGGAAAGGTAGAGAGCGTCAGAGGTACTGGGGACCTTAGTTAAAGCCCTTCACCTTACATATAGGAAACTGAGTCCAGAGATTTGTCCTTGATTTGTTCAGAGACACAGAGATAGTATGTGGCAGAGGCCACCTCCGGACTTCAGGTCTCTTGAATGCCAATCTTAGGTCCTTTCTGTGATTCTGACCTGACTTCCTGCAAAGCATTTCCAGATGATATTGTTTTCTAATTGTACATTGCAGGCCCAAGGAGAGCTGTCAGGGTTAAGTTATCGCTTTTGCTAGACCACGTGGCTCACTCCCTGTCTATGAACTTGGGAAAGAGAAAGCCAGGGTTTATGCTACAGGTTTCCTTCATATTTGCCATACCACCAGTACCAACCACTGACCTTAGGAGTGGGTGTTTTGGTGAGAACATTCAGTCCTTAACACCACTACTAGAAAAGAAACACTGAGTGCCTTGTCTTGAATGTTGGTCTGGTGGTTTCTGTAAATAGGTATAATGGATTGTCTACAAAGATGGCTATCAAAGATGGCAGGACCTCACCTTCCCTGTAAGTGCATGCTGCTCCTCCCACCAAGAGGTGACATCTATCTTTCCCCTCCCTTTGAATCCATAATTTGCTTTGACAAGTAGGATGGAGCAGAAGTGGTGCCACATGACTTTCAGGCCTAAGCCTTGTGGCTTACATTTTCCCCTCTTAGAACCAGTTGTGAAGTAAAGAAGTTTGACTACCCTGAGGAAGAGAGAGGCCACCGGAAGAGAGCAAGACCCTGGAGGATGAGAGACTGTGAAGGGAGAGAGAGGGATCTGGCTATCTCACAGTCACCTCAGCTGACTAGCTTTGTGAAGCTATCCTGCATCTTTAGCCCCAGTCAATTCGTCCCAGCAGAGATTAGCTACACCTGTGAAGCCCTGCTCAAGTTGCAGAATTGTGAGCAAATGTGTTTGTTTTAAGCCTTTAAATTTTGGTGTGATTTCATAAGCAGTTAGGTTAGCGGGTCCCTGGAGAAAGAGAATCAGGAATGGCATTCTTGACATAAGAGAAGCCATTTTGGGGGAAGTCCCTGGCAGTGCAGTGGTTAGGATTCCGGGCTTTCACTGCCGGGGGCCTCAGTTCAATCCCTGGTCGGGGAACTAAGATCCCACAAGCCGCGCTACGAGGATAAATTTTTTTAAAAAGAGAGAAGCCATTTTGTGATCTAAGCCTGGCCGCAATGCTTGCCCTCAAACACGTCTCAGTAACAAGGATCTTGAGGGAACAAAGGAATGTCAGAACAGAGAAGGCAGTCAAACAATAGTGCAGTGATAAAGCAGAGTCCTAGTTCCTCCTCAAGGGATACATTCAATACATAATTATATGTCTTTGAGTT
>NW_006787469.1:2034846-2048173 GCF_000442215.2 Lipotes vexillifer
AGCAGGAACTAAGGTCCCCACCCAGGTGGAGGACGGAATGATGATGTTGACCCTCCTGACTTCAATCCACCAAGACTTGGACTCTGTCCACCTTTGCCATAATTCTATGCTGAATTCTCCTCTGCTCAAGCCTCTTCATGAACATGCATGTACCCTTAGCTCAGAACTTCCAGTTTTGCTGTTCGGTGAGAGACTGCTTTGGGAAAGATCCCTGGTGTTCTCCTTACTTGCTTTAAGTAATAATGAATCCTTCCTTTTCCCAGTCTCTGGCTTGATCGTATCTGTTGGCTCAACACCCACCAAGAGGCGAACCCAGTTTTTGGGTAACTGTTTTGCGGCAATAATAACTGAAACAGAACGATAATATATTTACAGAACAAATTTTAGTTTTAATTATCTAATGATTATAAATAAATAAATCTTATAAATTTTAGTTTTAATGATCTAAATAAAAGCCTTCTAATTCCCTTGATAATGCAGAGTCAAGGTTTTTTGTTTTTTTTAAATTTATTTTTGGCTGCGTTGGGTCTTTGTTGCTGCACACTGTGCGCGGGCTTTCTCTAGTTGCGGGGAGCAGGGGCCACTCTTCGTTCCAGTGCGCGGGCTTCTCATTGCAGTGGCTTCTCTTGTTGCAGAGCACAGGCTCTAGGCGCGTGGGCTTCAGTAGTTGTGGCAGGTGGGCTCAGTAGTTGTGCCTTGTGGGCTCTAGAGCACAGGCTCAGTAGTTGTGGCGCACGGGCTTTGTTGCTCTGTGGCACGTGGGACCTTCCCGGACCAGGGCTCGAACTTCTGTCCCCTGCATTGGCAGGCAGATTCTCAACCACTGTGCCACCCGGGAAGCCCAAGGATTCTTGATAAGGAATTTTGGGGAAAGTAATGACCCTTGAAATACTTTTCAAGGCGAGGCTGCTGTCACCTGTTCAATCTTTATGTAAAGGAGACAAGGCCCCTCAGATACTGCTGCAGCCCTAAAAGGGGAATTTTTTTGTTTGTTTTTGGCCACTCCTTGAGGCTTGTGGGATCTTAGTTCCCCAACCAGTGATCAAACCCAGGCTCTTGGTAGTGAAAGCATGGAGTCCTAACCACTGAACTGCCAGGGAATTCCCTCAAAGGGGAATTCTTTTTTTTTTTTTTTTTTTTCCAACGAATAACTCAATCATCTGCTTTTAAAAGTAGTGTGCAATTTCTAAATTACAATCTTTAAAACTCAAGCTGACACTGTCAACTCCTGCTGGTTAGGATTTTCTGAATCACCTACAGAAAGACGGCTGCTCCGCCGAGAGCCTGTCTGGGAAACTGGCCTGTATATTCTGTGCCCCAAAGCATCTGTTTCCTCAAAGATGTAGCCGGGAGGCTCGTATGTGGGCCTCTCACTGTTGTGGCCTCTCCTGTTGCGGAGCACAGGTTCCGGACGTGCAGGCTCAGCGGCTGTGGCTCACGGGCCGAGCCGCTCCGTGGCATGTGGGATCTTCCCGGACCGGGGCACGAACCCGCATCCCCTGCATCGGCAGGCAGACTCTCAACCACTGCGCCACCAGGGAAGCCCTCAAAGGGGAATTCTTGAAGAATTTTGCTAATGTCCAAAATGCTCATGGGACTTCCCTGGTGGTCCAGCGGTTAAGACTACTTGCTCCCAAGGCAGGGGGCCCGGGTTCAATCCCTGGTCGTGGAACTAAAATCCCACATACCGCAACTAAGCCCGTGCACCACAACTAGAGAAGCCCGAGTGCTGCAACTGGAGAAGCCCATGTGCTGCAATGAAGACCCAGAGCAGCAAATAAATAAATAAATTTTTAAAAAGTGAAATAGCTGCTTGGGAAATTTTTAAAGAAAAACGCTCACAATATTTCAGCGTGTTTGATAGCCTCTAAATGGTCACCAATGGTCCACACCTGCTGGTATTCGTGCTGTTTTGTGTGCAATCTCCTCCCCTTCAGCATGGCTGGACCTAGTGATTGGCTTCTGATGAACAGAATACAGCAAAAGTCATGGGCTGTCACGTCCTAGATTAGGTTACAAAAAGACTGTGACTTGCTTTTGGCTTTCGGATCAGAGGAGGCCAAGGTGCAACTTTCTTCAATCGTCCCGAATCCGGTTCATCCGACACCAGCTGTCTCCACTATGCCACCTAAGTTCGACCCCAACGAGATCAAAATCGTGTACCTGAGGTGCACCGGTGGGGCAGTCGGTGCCGCGTCTGCCCTGGCCCCCAAGATCGGCCCCCTGGATCTGTCTCCAAAAAAAGTTGGTGATGACAGCGCCAAGGCAACTGGTGATTGGAAGGGTCTGAGGATTACAGTGAAGCTGACCATTCAGAACCGACAGGCCCAGATTGAGGTGATACCTTCTGCCTCTGCCCTGATGATCAAAGCCCTCAAGGAATCACCAAGAGAAAGGAAGAAGCAGAAAAACATTAAGTACAGTGGAAACATGACTTTTGATGAGATTGTCAACATTGCCCGACAGATGCGGCATCAATCTTTAGCTAGAGAACTCTCTGGAACCATTAAAGAGATCCTGGGGGCCACCCAGTCTGTGGGCTGCAATGTTGATGGCTGCCACCCTTACGACATCATAGATGACATCACAGTGGTGCGGTGGAATGCCCAGCTAGTTAAGCACTGCAAAGAAAAATAATAAAGGGTTATTTGACAACCAAAAAAAAAAAAAGACTGTGACTTCCATCTTGCCTACCCCCCCGCCCCGCCCCTCAGTGCCCTGGCTCTTGTGGAAACCAGCTGCCATGTGGTGAGTAGCCCTCTAGAGAGCTCCATCCACATGGCAGGGAACAGATGTCTGGCCAACAGCCCTGGCCCGCACCTGGCTTGCACCCTTCTGAGAATCCCTGAGCCAGAAGAGCCAGCTAAGCCACCAACTAAAACCACCAACTAAAACCAACTAAAACATAATAAATGCCTACTGTTTTAAGCTGATCAATTTGGGGATAATTTGTTATGTAGCAATATAAAACTAAGATATTCATTAACTAAAAAAATTAGGATATCAAACTATAAACAGTTTATTTGGTACAACCTTTCAGGGAGCTAATGTGGCCATAACATCAAATTCCCCTACAAGTTCACACTTCCTTTGTCCTTGTAGTTCTGCCTCTAGAAAAATCCGCTAAAGTGTGGAAGGGGGGAGTGGGGGTGGGAAGCATGTGATGCTAAAAAAAGGAATACTTACAAGGATGTTCAGAGCAGCAATGTTTATAATGGCAAAAAAATAGGTATAGCAATCTATTTATCTAATAGCAGGGGATTGAGTAACTAGTTCATGGAATTGCCTCTAACAGAACAGGTTGGAAACTATTAGTGAGTCTTGAAAGCAAAGTGACTTGCCGTCAGCACTTGAAAAAATAAAGGTAAGTTTTGCTTCATAAGACATTTTCATTTCGTGTTTGTATGCGTGTGTGTCATGAGGTTAAATGAATTTCTTACTCTGAGTCATGGTCCAAATTTTGAGAAACTCTGCAGTGTTGAAAAAAGATGTGTATAAAATTACTTAATGACACAAAAAGTATTCAAAATATAAGTTACAAAATAGCACACATATGTTACAAAACGATCCAATTTTGTGAAAATCCAAAATAAGTAAATCTATATAAAAAGTGGAAAATACACCAAACATATCATTTATACTTCTTATATCTGTATTTTAGAATTTTCTACAATGAAGATGTCTTTTTTTTTTAATTTATTCATTTTATTTACTTATTTTTGTCTGCATTGGGTCTTCGTTGCTACGGGTGGGCTTCTCATTGTGGTAGCGCACAGGCTCAGGTGTTCCACGGCATGTGGGATCTTCCTGGACCAGGGCTCGAACCCATGTCCCCTGCATTGGCAGGCGGATTCTTAACCACTGTGCCACCAGGGAAGTCCCGAAGATGTCTTTTTAAAACATTTTTTTATTGAAGTATTGATAGTTTTTTTTTTTAACATTTTATTTATTTATTTATTTGGTTGGTTGGGCCAGGTCTTAGTTGTGGCAAGTGAGCTCCTTAGTTGCGGCTCGCCAGCTCCTTAGTTGTGGCATGCAAACTCTTAGTTGTGGCATGCACGTGGGAGCTATTTCCCTGACCAGGGATTGAACCTGGGCCTCCTGCACTGGGAGCATGGAGCCTTAACCAATGTGCCACCAGGGAAGTCCCGATAGGTTTTTTTTTTTTTTAAATGACTGACTTTAAAAAGAATATTTATTTGGGGCTTCCCTGGTGGCACAGTGGTTGAGAATCTGCCTGCCAATGCAGGGGACACGGGTTAGATCCCTGGTCGGGGAAGATACCACATGCTGCGGAGCAACTAAGCCTGTGCGCCACAACTACTGAGCCTGCATGCCGCAACTACTGAAACCCGCGTGCCTAGAGCCCATGCTCTACAACAAGAGAAGCCACCTTAATGAGAAGCCCGCGCACCACAACAGAGTAGCCCCTGCTCACCGCAACTAGAGAAAGCCTGCGTGCAGCAGCAAAGACCCAACTCAGCCAAAAATAAATAAATAAATTTTAAAATATATATATTTATTTGGCTGCAGTAGGGTCTTCGTTGTGGTGCATGGGTTCTTCGTTGTGGTGCACAGGCTTCTCTAGTTGTGGCGCATGGACTCTCTAGTTGTGGTGAGTGGGTTCTAGAGTGCACAGGCTTAGTTGACCCGCAGCATGTGGGATCTTAGTTCCCCGACCAGGTATTGAACCCGTAGTGTCCCCTGCTTTGGAAGGTGGATTCTTAACCACTGGACCACTAGGGAAGTCCCTAAAGTAGAATTGATAGTTGATTTACAATGTTGTGTTAATTTCTGCTGTACAGCAAAGTGACTCAGTTATACACATATATACATTCTTTTTTATATTCTTTTCCATTATGGTTTATCCCAGGATATTGAATATAGTTCCCTGTGCTATACAGTGTGATCTTGTCTATCCATTCTATATGTAATAGTTTGCATTACTAACCCCAAACTCCCAGTCCATCACTCTCCCACCCCTGCTTCCCCTTGGCAACCACAAGTCTGTTATATCTGTGAGTCTGTTTCTGTTCAACTTATTTCTTGAATAATAATGATAGTAGTTTTTAAAGTTTTCTAAATAATTATGTATTGTATATCATTTTCTCAACTATGTTAAATACATATGCATAGCCTGGTGGTGCAGTGGTTAAGAATCCACCTGCCAAAGCAGGGGACATGGGTTCGAGCCCTGGTCCGGGAAGATCCCACATGCCGTGGAGCAACTAAGCCAGTGAGCCACAACTACTGAGCCCTCACTCTAGAGCTCGCGAGCCACAACTACTGAAGCCCGCATGCTGCAACTACTGAAGCCCGTGCTCTTAGAGTCTGCTCCGCAACAAGAGAAGCCACCGCAATAAGAAGCCTGTGCACCCCTGCTTACCTCAACTAGAGAAAGCCCGCGTGTAGCAACAAAGACCCAAAGCAGCCAAAAATAAATAAATTTTTTTTTTAAATCACTAAAAAAAAAAGAGAGAATAGAAAGAAACTTGCCAGAATGCTAGCAGTGGTTTTGTGTGGCAGGATTATGGGAATTTTTAAATGTTTTAGAAAATTTAGAAATGTTTCTAAAATAAACATGCTTTTCTTTTATTATAAAAATTTTTAAGGACTTACCTGGTGGTCCAGTGGTTAAGACTTCTGCTGCAGGGGACACAGGTTTGATACCTGGTGGGGGAACTAAGATCTCACATGTGCGTGACGTGGCTGAAAAATTAAAAAACAAAAATAAAAACAAAAATCCTGTCTAGTTCTGATGGGGTCTGCCTGCTGCTTTTTTTATCCCACCACTGGAGCCAGGCCAGGACAGGAGAGCAGGGCAGACACCCTTGCCTCTGCCCAGGCCTGCACCCTCTTTATTTCCCCACCCTGATATGACCCTGTGGTCCTGGTGGTTTTTCTTCACATCTTATCTTGAAACTTGAGTTCCCCTATCTTGGGCAAACTTACTGATGAATAGTGACACTCGTAGGTCAATGCTGAGATGGAAGAATGTAAATAAGGAGGCTTACACTATAAATAATGGGCATAACTCATTTGTGTACCATCGAGCTTCACAGGGGCCATGTTGTGTGCTCATGCAGAATCTCACCAACCCCCAGTTTACAGATGAGGAAATATGCTCAGAGAGCCCTCATGCATGAACCTGTCTGTGTTCCTATGTAGGCATTCATGAAGTTTGCATATTCCAATCCATTGCCAAGTTCTGTTAAATATTACCGCCTAAATAGCTCTCCAATGTGTCCACTTCTCACTATCACCAATGCTACCCCCCCAGTCAAGCCCTACAGCAATGGCCTCCCAACTGACCTCCAGGACTTCTGTGCCCTCTGATCCTCTCTGTATTCAATAGCTAAGGAGATATTTTGGAAATTTAAATCTGAACTCGTGAGTCTACCCAACCACCCTTGCTTAAGCTTTTGCAGTTATTCCCAACGCTCTTAGGATAGAGACAAAACTCCTTAACATGGTTGACAGGGCCCTATGTAGATACCTCCACCCTGTCTGCCTCATGGCTCACTTTTGCTTCCCTTATCTCTTTGTTCCATCTCCAATGACCTTCTCTAGTCCCTTGTACTCACCCTCTTTCTCCTGTCACAGGGCCTTTGCATATTGCTGTGCCTTCTGCCAATTCCACTCCTGCTGGCCCCTGTACCTAGTTAACTCCTACTATATCTCCTCTTACCTTTTCTTCAGATCATTAAATACAGTTGCAGTTTTACATTTATTTGATTAGTTGGTTAATGTTTGTTTATTTTTACACTAGACTGTAAGTTCCATGAAAACAGAGACTGTGTCTTTTTTGGATCACCAATCCCCAGTACTGAGTATAATACTTGATCTACAAGAAGAGCTCATAAAATCTTTGTTAAATGAATGAGTTAATGAATGAACAAAACCCATAGACTCTTCTGATCTGGTTCCTTTTCTTGAAAGGGCTCCCAAACGCTTCAGAAGACAGAAACAGAAGAGGGAGTGAACAGCCATAATAATGCCTATCAGAGAATGTAACAGGTCATCAAGATAAGAGCTGAGTCTACAGGCTGTATTTTAGAGGCCTCCCTACCCCCTTCTTATTGCCACCTTCTTCCAAAGAGGACCAGGAAGGAAGCCACTGCAGAGAAATTCCAGGGCCAGCCTTTGACGGACAGAGCCTCACCAGGAAGGCAGGGAGGATGAGAAGGCAAAGAAAGGAAGGGAAGGGATGTCTATTGAGAAGGGACTCTGTTTTGGATATCAGGCTGAATGTTTACATACATCATCTCATTTAATCCTCTCCAAAACCCCATTTTGCAGATGAGAAAACAGACTCAGGTTGTGAAACTTGAGGGTTATTAAACCAATGCAGGGCAAAGCTGGGTTTGAACTGGGGTCTGTCAGCCTTCCTCTGAAGCCTGGGCTTTTCTAGGCTACCATCCTGGCCTCCAGCCCTCAAACATCTCCCTCACCCTGTTAACTTAGGGCCTAAAATTTCATCATTAAAGACTCATCCATTGGCCTGTGTCTAACACTCTCTTTTAGGAGTCAGTGTATGAAGTTGATAATTTGGAAACAGAAACTCAGCATCATAAAGGCAACCACTACAAGACCTAAAAAGAAATACATAAAAGAAAAAAAAGAAAGACATAAACAAAAATTAGAATGTGCAAAGGAAAGGGGATGAGGGAGCATGAGTGAGGGAGTTAAATCTCTCATCGTTCATACTGAGGAGAGAAGAGATACTGTTGAAAATGGACAAATTTATGATATTACACAAAGGGATAATGGTGATCTCAGGAGAACTAAAAGCAGAAGCTCTTGGTTGGGTTCCCTCTAGGGAGTGGAACTGGGGAGAAGAGAGACACTCATTTTTCATTTGTCCTTCTGAGCTGTTCATTAAAATAAAAAAAAATTATAGTAGTATTCTGTGGTGTAACCTTTCTAAAAAGTTTTGAACTTTTTGTTACAAAAGACTAAACAAACAAAAACACCCTTCCTTTATTTATTTTGTAATTTATTTATTTTTGGCTGCGTTGGGTCTTCGTCGCTGTGCGCGGGCTTTCTCTAGTTGCGGCGAGCAGCAGCTACTCTTTGTTGCAGTGTGTGGACTTATTGCAGTGGCTTCTCTTGTTGCGGAGCATGGGCTCTAGGCAAGTGAGCTTCAGTAGTTGTGACACACGGGCTCAGTAGTTGTGGCATGCGGGCTTAGTTGCTCTGCGGCATGTGGGATCTTCCCGGACCAGTGCTCAAACCCGTGTCCCCTGCCTTGGCAGGCGGATTCTTAACCACTGCACCACCAGGGAAGTCCAAAAACACCCTTCCTTTAGAATGCAAGTAGGCCTAGAAGTGATAGTCCTTGACACCTGGGTAAATGTTAGGTCTGCAGGGTTCCTCTGCATCAGGAAGGACCTGAGTCAGGGGAGGGTCATGTGATGATAAACATGGCTTCCTAAGCAGTTGCCCCTGGGGAATGGGCTTGGGAGACAAGCTCGCCTTTGCAAACACACAGGGCCAGGGTAGTGCCTCTTCCCTCACATCCCTAAAGGCAGCTCATACTCAGACACAAGAGGATACTGACCCCATTAGGGCCAGAGATAACCACCCCTCTAATTATCCCTGAGGCGACTCTGCCATCAGCAGCACCACTCTCTGAGCAGGAGCCCTTGCCAGCCAGGGACCCCACTGCTGCAGAATCCATGTGACCGCAGCTTCTGGGGGCCCAGGTGGATCTAGGCCAGGAAAGTGGGACGCTGAGGGCTCTCAGGTGAGTATGACTCAGTTCAGAGCCCCGCACGCCTCAGGACCCAAGGGCCTCTTCCTCCTCCGGAGGCATGGCATCCTCTTGACCTTTGCTTGGTATATCACTCGGTCCCAGCAGCTGCAGAAAGGGAGGCCGGGGCACGGCTCAGGAGTGCCACTCACCAGCAGCCAGGAGCCAGAAGACTGGCATTCCCAGCACTAGACTAAGGCCTGTTGATCTTTGACCCCCACCACTCCAGGAGCCTTGGCCCTCCCTCCTGCCTGCCCTCCTTTCTTCCCTGCTGGCCTCGCCCTCTGTTCTGTCTCATTCCCTGGCTCTCTTGCTCTGACTGGCAGTTTTTCCCAGCTCCTTGACCAAACCAATCTTTCCATGCTGTCTTCAAGCCCTGCTTCCTGCACATCTCCCAACCCGGACAAGGAGAATCCAAGTAAGAAGGTCCAGTGGGCTTCTGGGAGGAGGAGGACGTCATCCACAGACTCAAAGTCCCAGTCCGACCCCTCCAAAGTGTCCAGGTCCCGGAAACTCAGCCGGCTGACGATGAAGTATGACCGGGGGCAGCTCCAGAGCTGGCTGGAGATGGAGCAGTGGGTGGACTCCCATGTTCAGGATCTCTTCCAGGTGGGTAAGACACTGTGGGCCGGGGGACCGGGAGAGAGCCTGCTCTGAGGCCTCAGGAGGAGCTGGAGGGCAGATGAGAGATGCTCCCACGGAGACAAAGTTTTTCCCCACAGGTGAAGCATGGGTTTGCAGTCCTGAAATCTGCCTCCCTCTGGTCTGGGCTCTGCCTCTCACTCTCTACATAATCTGGGGCAGGTCTTTTAACATCCCTGAGACTTAGTTTTCTAATCTATAAAACGGGGCTATCAATGCCTGTCGTATCCCTTTCGTAGGACTTTTTGAGGCTCAGGTGAGATAGTAGAGGAGTTATTTTTCTTTATTTTATGTCTTTATTTACTTTCAACCTCAACACACATACACGACTAGAGCGACATTGTTCATTCCTGTAGCTGGCAGCCATGTGTAGCTATTTAACTTTAAACTGATGAAAATTAAAAGTTCAGTTCTTCACTCACACTAGCCACATTTCAAGTGCCCCATACATCCAGGTGGCTAGTGGCTACCAAGTTACCAGCACAGATACAGAACATTTCCATCATCTCAGAGCAGATAGTGCTGGACTAGAATGTCAAAGTGATCAATAGTGAACGCTAATACCAGCACCTGACCTAGCCTTGGCCCTGGCTCTGACTGACTCCCCTCAACCTCACCCTGGGAGAGTAGCCTTTTTTTTTTTTTACCTAGATACCTCCTAATCGGGATCCTACTGTAGTAACAAATGCCGCTCCAACAACAAGAATAACATTTTGAGCACTTAACTCTGCACTAGGCACAGTGCCCAGCACCTGACTTGTGTTATTTCATTCAGCCCTCCCCACGAGTCCATTAGGTAGGTATGGTTTACTGTGGAGGAAATGGAGGCTTAGAAATGTTGAGTAACTAGCCCAAGGTCACACCACTAGGGAGCCCAGGGACCAGGAGCTGCAGTTGGGGCTCTGCCTGTAGCGCCTGAGCATTTATTCAAGCTGCTAGTGGTTCTCCACACCTGAAGTACTTCAGTTATAATCCGATGGCCCAGCTGCATTTCAACTGAATTTCAATCTACTAGGGTGGGGCCCAGGCACTGGTCTTTTTCATAAGCTCCACTGCTGATTGTAGCGTGTGGCTGGCGAGAACCACGCACCAAGCCAGAGACCAGAGTCCTCCTTGTCCACATGCCATGGTCCTTGTTTCTCTCCTTCCTTACTCAGATCCTCTCTTTTCTTTTGGGGGCAGCAAGGGCTTGTGATTCTTCCAGGTAAGGGCTGTGTCAGTGGTCCTGTGGTTGGGGGAGGGGAAGAGTGATGCATGTGGCCCAGGCTGTCTTGTGAGTCTCACTGTGTCATGTGTTGGTTTGGTCCAAGTGTTGATGGTGTCCCTGGCAGCATCCTGGGCCACTCGCAGAGGGGAGAGAGATGCCCTAGAACTGGGAACAGGAGAGGCAAACTTTCTTGGCCTATGTGTACTCTCACCTTGCAGGACATCTCCAACTGCCCTTCATTCCTGCCAGCACCATCCCTCTCTGGATCAGTTTCAATTTCAGACTGTTGTGCCCTTACATAAAAAGTCTCATATCTCAGACACCTCAGGGCAAAGATCAAGGCAGGGGAAAAGCTGTAAAATAATGAGCTCATAACATTGGAAAACAGGACATGTGGGAGGACCGCTCCTAGGCAATGATTGTAATAAAATAACCTGGTCTACAGTTGTCATGACAATTGTCCAAAGGTGGCAGGTGGCAGTTCCTCTTCTAATCTCTGTCAGGAAGCAGGCAAGTGGCTGGGGAAGCAGGCAGGTGGCTGGTCATCTTGGGCACAGGTTGAGGCAACCCAGTCTCCAGGCTTACCCTGCCTCAGTTATTCCTGCATAGAGCCCCTCTCCACCCACTGGGACTCCCCACCACATGCCCACCTTGGGTAGCACCACTGGGAATGGTTCCAGGAGTGGGTTGCATCACTATTTGTTTAGTTTAGTTTAGTGGAACCCAACCTTCCTTTGTTGGAGGACCCCACCTCTTCTCACTGGGTGTACAGCCTGCTTTAGGGTCTTGTGAAAAGCCAAGTCTGGGTTCAACAAAACAAACTGACTTGGGGGCCTGGAGCTCCTGTTGTCCAGAAATGGAGTGTGGATTTGGCTTCTAAGCAGGGACTTAAACACTCATGAGTTTCTCCTATTTTAAGGAGACTCTTGTTTAACAATATGCCCCCCTTCTGTTACCATCCCCTATTTCCTGTCTCCTTTACAAGGCTCCTTAAAGGATTTGTACCAACTCAGAGGCTTTACTTACTTTTTCCTTTCCTATCGCCATTCAAACCACTGGATTCTGACTTCTATTCCCACCACTCTATTGAGACCTCTTGGCAAAGTCACCAATCACTACCTTGGGGCTAAATCTAGTGTACACATCAGCAGGGGACACTGTTGACCACCCCAGAGTTTTGAAACATTCCTTTCCTATAGCTTACATGATACTATGCATTTTCATGCAGCCCTTTTGATGTGATGGCATTTTAAGAAACAATCTATTAAACTTACAACTTTAAAAATGTATTATCAGGAATTCCCTGGTGGTCCAGTGGTTAGGACTCGGAGCTTTCACTGCCATGGGCCCAGAGTCGATCCCTGGTCAGGGAACTAAGATCCTGCAAGCAGTGAGGCCAAAGGAAAAAAAAACAGTGTATATGTGTGTGTGTGTGTGTGTGTGTGTGTGTGTGTGTGTATGGTCAATGAAATGTGAAACAAACATTTGTTAGCTCATCTCTGAACTTTACTCAATTACTGGTTTCTATGGCAGAGAGATCAGGAGTAAGTGGACAGAGTATGGAGTGGAGCAGAGAAAGGGGTCAAATCAGGCAGCATCTGTCAGGAAACCACCACATGTAATACAGAGTCACAATATGACCATACTTGTTCACCTTGGTCAGAGTTGTTTGATATATCTGCTCATTTTCTGAGAATTCAAAAAATACTTGAGGGAAAGAATATTTTGGATTATGATTTGAGCCCATATTCTCAATACCAGACTGCAGTGACAATCTGACTCTCAGTGATATACATACCCTATGTTCAATATACGAATAGTTAATGTCATAAATGGTATAAAATGGTTTTGGGAGCAGGGCTAATCCTTTTTTAGAGGTGGAATTCTAATCATTAGTATGTATTTTTATTATTTGGCCCCAGCATCCACCTTCTGGGATTCCAATTACATGTATGTTAGACCACTTGATATGGTCCTACAGGTTACCAAAGTCCGATGCTGTTCTTTTCTTTTCTACCAGTTTTTTTCTCTCCGTGCTTCATTTTGGCTAGTTTCTTTTGCTATTTCCTCAAGTTTAAATGGTATTTTTTTTTCTGTAGTGTCGAATATGCTGTTAATTCCATTCAGTAAAATTTTTCTTTAAAATATTTTATTTTTCATCTCTAGATGCTTCACTTGGTTCTTTCTCATGTCTTCCATTTCTCTCATTACTATGTGCATGTTTTCCGCATTTGCTAATTCCATCATCTCTGTCATATCTGATCTGCTTCTATTAATTGATTTTTTCTCCTGCTTATAGGTCACATGTCCTGCTTCTTGGCATGATTAGTGATTTTTTTAATAGATTTATTTTTAATTAATTAATTTATTTATTGGCTGCACTGGGTCTTCTGTTGCTTTCCGCTGGCTTTCTCTAGTTGCAGCAAGTGGGGCCTACTCTTTGTTGCGGTGTGCAGGCTTCTCATTGTTGTGGCTTCTCTTGTTGCGGAGCACAGGTTCTAGGTGCGCAGGCTTCAGTAGTTGTGGCACACGGGCTTCAGTAGTTGTGGCTTGCAGGCTCTAGAGCACAGGCACAGTAGTTGTGACGCACGGGCTTATTTGCTCCACGGCATGTGGGATCTTCCTGGACCAGGGATCGAACCCGTGTCCCCTGCATTGGCAGGCGGATTCTTAACCATTGCAGCACCAGGGAAGCCCTGTGACTAGTGATTTTTTTTTTTTTTTTT
>NW_006787469.1:2048219-2052036 GCF_000442215.2 Lipotes vexillifer
ATCTTCCCGGACCGGGGCACGAACCCGTGTCCCCTGCATCGGCAGGCGGACTCTCAACCACTGCGCCACCAGGGAAGCCCTGACTAGTGATTTTTGATTGGATGCTGGACATTGTGAATTTTACGTTGTTGGATTTTTTTTCTTCCTTTAGAGTGTTGGACTTTGTTCTAGGATGCAGTTTAGCTACTTGTGGTTCAGTTTGATCCTTCTGAAGCTTGTTTTTAAGTTCTGTTGGGGTGAGTATAGAGTGGCCTTTAATCTAGGAAATAATTTACCCCCCAAGTAAAGCAGGGCCCTTCTGAGGTCTCTCCTGAATTCCTGTATGATTGGTGATGACTGTCCACTCTGACTGAGTGGAAATTGATTTGTGTCAGTCCTCTGTGAGGTCTGGGAAGTGTTCATCTCTGTGCCCACAGTGCCTCAGAGTACCTGGCTTTGTGAAGTTTTACCCTGTGAATGTGTATCTTGTGTTCAGCAAAGACTCAGAAGAACCCTTATGTAGATTTCTGGAGGTCTCTTTCTTCATAACTCCCTCCTCTGCAGAACTCTGGCAACTTCCAGCCACCTCAACCCCGAATTCTGGTATCTGTCATATCAATTTAGTATGACCACTGTGCTCTGCTTGGGATCTCCCTTTCATTTCGTTTCTTTCCCAGGTAGTGCTGAGTTACCTGTTGTGTAAAGCCTGAAAACACTTTTCATATTTTTTGTCCAGTTTTCTAGTTACTTATGTTGAGAGAATAAATCCAGTCCCTGTTACTCCATCATCAGAAGTATAAACATCTTGTTAACTCCTATTCAGCCTTCAGGTCTGAGATTAGAGGTCATCTCTTCCTGGAAGCCTTCCTAAACCCCAGGCTTGGTTAGGTTCCCCTTCCATGTGCTACCATAGTGTCTCATCAGAGTGCTTATTGCCCTGTATTATAACTGCCATTTGACTTGTCTGTATCCCTCAGGAGACTATAAGCTTTTCAAGGGCAAGATCATGTCTGTCTATCTTTGCTGTTATGGCCCCATCACAATGCTTGGTGCATAGCATGCTCTCAATAAATATGCATTTAATGAATGAATGCTAAATCAGATGCGCTAGAAACCAAGGAAGCGAAGGGGAAAATCTAGAGTTTAGGGTGAAAGAAGTGCTAGAACCCTAGCACTGTTTATTTTTAAAATGGTATAGAAGGACCCAAACTGTTAACAGTGGTTACCCATTGGCAGTGGAAGGAATGAGAGGGTGAGGCATCTTTTCTCTTGCTTTCTTTTCTTTAAAAAATATGTTTAATTAATTAATTAATTTATGGCTGCGTTGGGTCTTTGTTGCTGTGTGTGGGCTTTCATTGCGGTGGCTTCTTTCTTCGCAGAGCACAGGCTCCAGGTGCATGGGCCACAGTAGTTGTGGCTCGCGGGCTCTAGAGCGCAGGCTCAGTGGCCATGGGCTCACGGGCCTAGCTGCTCTGTGGCATGTGGGATCTTCCCGGACTGGGGCACGAACCTGTATCCTCTGCATTGGCAGGCAGATTCTTAACCACTGAGCCACCAGGGAAGCCCTTTCTTTTCTAAATCAACTTTACTGAAGTCTAATGGCAGACAACAAGATTTGCCTGTTTTTGAAGTGTACATTTGAAATGCACTTTGCCATATATAACCACTACCCCATCAAGATATGGAACATTTCCACCATCCAAAATGTTCTTCAAAAAGCACTTACGGGGCTTCCCTGGTGGCGCAGTGGTTGAGAGTGCTCCGCATCAGGAGAGGCCACAACAGTGAGAGACCCGCGTACCGCAGAAAAAAAAAAGCACTTACTTGTTTTTGTTTTTTTTTAAACAGAGAGGGAATTTTTTTTAAAACAAGTTTATTTTATTATTTGTTATTTATTATTATTTATTTATTTGGCCATACTGTGTGGCATGTGGGATCTTAGTTTACCTACCATGGATCAAACCTGTGCGCCCTGCAATGGAAGCATGGTGTCTTAACCACTGGACCGCCAGGAAGTCCCAGCACTTACTTTTTTAAAAAAATTAATTAATTAACTTATTTTGGCTGCGTTGGGTCTTTGTTGCTGCACATGGGCTTTCGCTAGTTGTGATGAGCGGGGGCTACTCTTTGTTGTGGTCCACGGGCTTCTCACTGCGGTGGCTTCTCTTGTTGCAGAGCACAGGCTCTAGGCACGCAGGCTTCAGTAGTTGTGATACACGGGCTCAATAGTTGTGGATCATGGGCTCTAGAGCACAGGCTCAGTAGTTCTGGCTCACGGGCTTAGTTGCTCTGTGGCATGTGGGATCTTCCCAGACCAGGGCTCGAGCCTGTGTCCCCTGCATTGGCAGACAAATTCTTAACCACTGTGCCACCAGGGAAGTTCCCAGAATGAACTTTATTTATTTATTTATTTATTTATTTATGGCTGCATTGGGTCTTTGTTGCTGCACGTGGGCTTTCTCTAGTTGAGGCGAATGCGGGCAACTCTTTGATGTGGTGCGTAGGCTTCTCATTGCAGTGGCTTCTCTTGTTGCAGAGGATGGGCTCGACGCACAGGCTTCAGTACTTGTAGCTTGTGGGCTCAATAGTTGTGGCTTGCAGGCTCTAGAGCACAGGCTCAGTAGTTGTGTTGCATGGGCTTAGTTGTTCCGTGGCATGTGGGATCTTCCCGGACCAGAGCTTGAACCCGTGTCCCCTGCATTGGCAGGGTGGTTCTTAACCACTGCTTTTTTTTTTTTTTTTTTTAGCAGTACGCGGGCCTCTCACTGCTGTGGCCTCTCCCGTCCCAGAGCACAGGCTCCGGACGCACAGGCCCAGCGGACATGGCTCACGGACCCAGCTGCTCCGTGGCATGTGGCATCCTCCCGGACCGGGGCACGAACCCGCGTCCCCTGCATCAGCAGGCAGACTCTCAACCATTGCACCACCAGGGAAGCCCAGCAGGCTGATTCTTAACCACTGCGCCACCAGGGAAGTCCCTAGCACTTACATTTAAACACATTATACAACTAAATTACTTAGTGCATCTGTTTTTATTATGTCTCCTCAACTGCCCCTAACATGTAGGGTCTTTGAGGGCAGGATCTTTGTTTTGTTGACTGAAGTTCCCAAGTTCACAGTGCCAGGTTAACAGTAGCCACTGGACACATATTAGTTGAATAAATAGATTCCAAAGGATTAAATAATCAGAAAAGGTGAAATTATCAAATCTCTAAAAAAATGTAAAGGTGAATATCAAATATTTATCCAAGTTAATATGGGAAGAACTTGCTAAGCATTTGAAACAAAAAAAAAAAAGGAAGCAAAACTCAAACTGGAAAAGACCATTACATTCAACTATATAATACACCTATTTCCCTAGTGTCTCCCCCAAACGATATTTTCATGACACATGAAATGTTAGAGCTAATCTGAATTAAAAACAAAACAAAATGAAACAAAAACTTCTTAAATTAGTTAAAAAACCTCAACAACCCAATAGAAAAATGGAGAAGGCAGCAGTTATTGAAGTGTGTTCTGGTGATCCTGGGCGTTCCCAAGACCCTTTCAGGGGGTCCATTATTATTTTCATAAATAATGCAAGATGTTGTTTGCCTTTTTAACTATATTGATATTTGCACTGATGATGCAAAAGCAACGGTGGACCTTCCCATGAGTCAAGAAAATTGCACCAACCTGTACTAGAAGTCATGTTCTTCCCCACCAGGCCACTTTCACTTAAGAAAGTCCCTGATGAAGCAGTACAGAATTATTAAGTTTATTAAATCTTTGCCCTTGAGTTTACATCTTAAATTTTTTTTTTTTTTTTTTTTTTTTTTGGTACGTGGGATCTTCCCAG
>NW_006787469.1:2052057-2059841 GCF_000442215.2 Lipotes vexillifer
GCATCGGCAGGCGGACTCTCAACCACTGCGCCACCAGGGAAGCCCCCTACATCTTAAATTTTTAAAAAGCATTTTTATTAAAGTGTAATTGACATTTTTTTCATGTGTACAACATAATGATTTGATATTTGTGTATATTGCAAAATGATCACTATAATAAGCCTAGTTAACATCTGTCATCATACACAGTTCCAAACATATTTTGTTTTCTTGTGAGGAGGACTTTTAGGATTTACTCTTTTAGCAACTTTCAAATATATAGTACAATATTATTCATTCTAGTCACCATGCTGTACATTAGATCCCCAGGACTTTTTTATATCTGGACGTTTGTACCTTTTGATCGGCTTTACCCATTTTGCCTATCCCCACCCCCGCCTCTGGCAACCACCAATCTGTTCTCTGTATCTATGAGTTCATTTTTTGTTTTGTTTTTTTAATTCCACATATAAGTGAGATCATACAGTATTTGTTTTTCTTTGATTTATTTCACTCAATGAAATGCTCTCAAGGTCCATCCATGTTGTTGCACAGGGCAGGATTTCTTTTTCTTTTTTTTTTAAAATTGATGGCTGAATAGTATTCCAGTGCATATGTATACACCACATCTTCTTTATCCATTCACCCATCCATGGACACTTGGGTGGTTTCCATATCTTGGCTATTGCAAATAATGCTGCAGTGAAAATGGGGGTGTATCTCTCTCTCTCTTTTTTAAATTAATTAATTTATTTTTGGCTGCGTTGGGTCTTTGTTGCTGCATTGGGTCTTCGTTGCTGCGCTCGAGCTTTCTCTTGTTGTGGTGAGTGGGGGCTACTCTTTGTTGCGGTGCACAGGCTTCTCATTGCGGTGGCTTCTCTTGTTGTGGAGCATGGGCTCTACATGTATGGGCTTCAGTAGTTGTGGCGCATGGGCTTAGTTGCTCCGCGGCACGTAGGATCTTCCTGGACCAGGGCTCGAACCTGTGTCCCCTGCATTGGCAGGCAGATTCTTAACCACTGTGCCACCAGGGATGACCCTTATTTTGGAACATTTTATAATCTGTAACAGAAACCCTGTACCCGCTAGTGGTCACACCCCATTCCCTACCACCACCACTCCCAGCATTAGGCAACCACTAATCCACTTTGTGTCTCTATAGATTTACCTATTCTGGACATTTCATACAAATTGAATCATATAATATGAAGCCTTTTGTAACTGGCTTCTTTCACTAGCATGTTTTCCAGGTTAATCCATGTTGTGGCATGAATCACTACTTTGTTCCTTCTTATTGCTGAAAAATATTGTATGGCTACATCATATTTTATTTATCCATAATATGAATAACGCTGCTGTGAACATTCATATGGACATATGTGGATGTCTGTTTTCACTTCTCTTGGGAATAGACCTAGGAGTGGAATTGTTGGGTCAGATGATAATTCTATATTTAACATTTTAAGGAACTGCCAAATTATTTTCCAAAGCATCTGCATCATTTTGCATCCCTACTAACAATGTTTACAACTATTGAAATTAAACAGATACTCTTTTTAAAGAACCCTAGACTGTTTCAGGTAGACCATAGTAGTTATTCAGTAACTGTTGAATAAAAGGATGAATGGGGTGGTTTGAGTAAGGTGAGGAGAGGAACTGAACATGGGAAATAGAGTGGGAGATGGGTGAACCCCTGACAGTTAACTGTCACCCCAGCACCAGCTAGCCAGGCTCCTCTGAGCTCCGTGTGATTCCCAAACAGGATCAACAAACTCCTTCTGAGACTGAGATCGACCTGGAGGCTCTCATGGAACTATCCACAGAGGAGCAGAAGACTCAGTTGGAGGTAGAATGGGGGGCCAGGCCCCAGGCCCAGGGGTTGGGGGATGGAAGCTGGGCTTGGACCAAGGGGAGCCCAAGAACCCAGGTTCTGCCTCCCCATCTGTGTGTAGAGAACCAATTCAGAGGGGAGAATTCCTGGGAGACTGACTGGGGACTCGTGACAAAGTGCTGTGGCTCGGGGACCCACTCTCTGCTTTCTTCCACCAGGCTATTCTCCAAAACTGCCCCCAGCCCACAGAGGTAAGGGATGATCTGTTAGTCTGGGGGTGAGAGGAGGCCCAGTGGGACGGCAGCTAGCGAAGAGGAAAGCTTGGTCCTGGGTCCTTCTCTCCTTCCCTGACTCTGAAGCGATGGGGTCAGGTGGAGACTAGGGAGAGCAGTGTGGTGGGTGGGTGTGACCCCATGCCTTGATCTCACCCGTGTTTCTTTCTCAGCCTTTTATCTCTGAGCTGCTCAGTCAACTCAAGAAACTTCGGAGACTCAGTCGGCCTCAGAAATAAGCCTTGTGAGACTACCTTCATCAGCTTCAGCGCTGCCAGGTCTGCCCTGAACCCCTGAATCCTGGGCTGAGAGGGAAACAGCTCCTTGGGACACAGACAAGGAACATGGAGAGTGAGGAGGGACATTTGGACACCCCTGTCTATGTGCAGTCACAGCTAATTCCTGTCAGCTGGGCTTTCTGGGAGCCAGTCATGGCTATGGTCCAGTGCTTTCCTCGGCAGCTGAGTGAATAAAACCTTGAGGAGCCCCAGCTGAATGGAGTGTGGAGCATATCTGTGCTGAGGGATGGAGGAGGGAGGGACTGAAGTGTTATACCGTAAGGCCAGCATCCTGAGTCACTAGGCTGCATCCACATACCTCACCCATCTGTCCATCTGTCCATCCATCCACCCAGGGCTTGAGAATTCAAAGATAAAGGTCACAGTTCTGCGTCAGAGAAATTACCATCAGGCAAGGCCTGGAGGCCAAGCAGAAGGCACCTGGCTGAGAGACACGGCATCCTGACATCACCAATAGGAACCCAAGTGGCAAAGACCCATAGGAGAGGTAACAGGAAAAAAACTAGCTGGGTTTGGGGGCCTCAGGGAAAGCTAAACCCTCTTCCCTCACTAAATGATTCAGGAGACCTCAGGCTGAGGACTCTTGAACCAGCTCCAAGCCTGAGGCAGAAAGAGAAAAAGCAGAGGCTAAGCAGAGGGGTGTAAAGGGTATAGGCTCAGAGGCCAGGAACCAGGTCAGAAGGAATTTGGTGGGAACAGACACTGGGTCTGAAAGGCACGTGGGTTGGGACAGGAGCCCTGGAGGTGGCATCCTTTGGGAGTAAGGCAGGAAGCAGGGTATGCATTCACTGCTTGTGCATGCAGTGTTTGAGTACGGTGGGGCCTGGGGGCTAAGCTGGGCTGCCCAGAGCAGGATGCACAGTTCAGTTCAGTTCAGTAGTATGAATATTCATGCCTACTGTGTATGAGGCCACCAGGATGGGTGGGACTGTTTCTGCCTGCAGAAGCTTGCAGGATGGCTCAAGCCTTTTCCTCACTCTACAGGACTGGGCTTACAGCCTGCTCTGCTTTTGCCACCTCTCCAAAGGCCTAGGCTCAGGGCCCACAGGGTTCTATAGATAAAAGATGCTGAGTCCAATGAATCAACATACTTTATTAAATGCTCTAAGTGCCAGTAGAGGGCCCTGGACCCTTGAGCAAGTTTCAGGACTCCTCCTTGGATTCAGGCTGGTCTTTCCCATCATGCCTCTCACTCCTAGTCCAGACTTCAATGCTGGAGGCTCCAGACTTCTGCCTTCCCTCTGCCTCCTCCAGTCATCGTCTCCAATGGAGAATCCTTCCTCCTTCCAGGGACGGAGGCTCAGGAAAGGGCGCATTCATAAGCAGTCTAGCCTGACATGTTCTCCCATCAGATGCCCTGGAGGGCATCCCAGCTTGTGTGATTGCCTGTAGGATGGCCTTCCCAGGAGGACCAGTGTTCCCTCAGTGCTCTCGGCTTTTATGCTGGGGGTGGTAGGCAGATGTCTGGTGCTCTTTAAGTTCAAAGGCATCATGGCCTTCCCTGTGGAGCATAGATAGAGGTCAGGGATCACAGGCGGCCCCGCAACTCTCCCAGCCCCAAAGAACATTCCACCTGCACCCACCGGAAGCAGCGGACACAGTAGAGGTCTCCGTCACAGCTAGCACAGCGCAGGGTGGCATCCTCATTGCAGATGCAGCACCAGGGGAGCTCCTCTTCTTCAGCCTCAGGCCTGGCGGCCACGGCCTGGACCTTTGGAGACCAGGAAGGAATGGGGGACATAAGGCACCCGATGGGGTCTGGGAGGGCGGCTGGAGGAACCGTCGGCCAGGCAGGGAGGGAGGCTGTGGTGGCAGCCCGGGGGTCTGTGTCTGGGGTTTTCCTCACCTCAGGCTCTGCCCTGCAGGATTGGGCTTGGGGTCGGAGAGCTGGCTCTGCAGGGATGTTAAAGCCACTTGCCTCATCCAGGGCAGCTTCTTCAGTGAGCTGTGGACAGGGCGAAGAGGTACAGCTCCCCACTCCAGGCAGCCCCGCCAACACACAGTATTTCTGTGCTCTGTGGCCTTAGCTCTCAACCCATCTTCCTTTATGTTGTCTGTGGCTGCTGATAGCCCATCTCAAGGGCCCAGGGGCAGGTCTGTGTCACAGGGGCAGGGGGGCCCAGCTAGAACAGGAGCTGCACAGTGACTAGCCATCGAGCCCCAGAACGGAGGCAGAGTGAATGGGGTCAGGTGGGTGGTGGGGCGGTGTGGCAGGGACAGGACAAGAGGTGGTCGGGTGGGTAAGGTGGGGCCGACCTGCTGAAGGACTCTCTGGATGGCCGTCTCCTCATCCTCTTCGTCATCACTGTCTGGAAGGTGGTAGTCCTGTAGGGTCACTTGAAGAGGGAGAGACGGGAGCAGGGGAAGAGGAGTGAGGTTGAGAGCTCACCTGAGTGGCTGTACTTATGCCCCCAGCAGAGGTTTGGTTTCCAGTGGCACGTGTTCCAGAACTGAGCAGCCTTTGCAGCCACTCTGAGCAGACCCTGCCCCACCATGCTGGGCTGGAGGGCATGAACAGAAGGCTCCATACCTGAAGGGACCCAGGGTCCCCTGCCCCCTGATGGCTGCCACTTGTTCCTCATCCACTGCTTCGCCCCAGCACCTTCCTCGTGGTTCTGGGTGGAGCTCGATAGACCCCTGGGCACAGGGACCCCCAGCCCCTGACTCAGCCTGGCAGGGAGTACAGCCACTGTGCAGTTTGGCCTGAGGGTGAGAGTGGGGAGGGCTGCCCAGTGGACATGAATGAGTGGCTGCGCCCCAGCCTCTACCTCTATCGGGGTCGCGTCCCTGCAGCACGGCCAGGCGCTTGGCGAGGGCCAGGATCCGCTCCTGCCTTGTGTTCTCCTCCCGAAGCGTGGCTGCTGCCTCAGCCAGCAGCCTCCTCGCCTCCTCCAGGGACCAGGTGGCCTGTCCCTTGCAGCTGGTGCTCTGGGCCCCTGGGTCCCCCTGGTTGAGGTCATTCTGGATAGAGGCAGCTGGAAAGAGGGATGCATTCAGGGAGGCAGACATTTCAGGATCTCTCATCAGAAACCACTGAGCCCGTTTCTCAACGTTTTAAAAACCCCCACAGATTATCAGCTCTTTGTTCAACAATAGGTCCTGTGGTTTATATTACAGATAAAATTAGTATTTCCTCCATTATCCCAAATGTAAAAAACTAGTAATCTTAGACATTTCTTTTTCAATTATTTCCATCACACCCACCTGATGTTTTAACATGCTGCCCTTAGGGTGGGTGCCCCATGGTATACGAATCACTGCCCAAAAGGAGCAGGATATGGGGAGGTCAAGGTCCAGCCAGGCTCTCTGCCTTACAGGCTGGAATCAGCATTTCCAGGGAGCAGCGCAGAGAGGACATGAGGGAAGCTGAGGTCTTGAACGGCACTAGGCAGGAAGAATTTTACCAGAGTGGGTGTGGCTCTGACATGGTCCCCTTTAGCTCAGAGTTTCAGAGTAATATGTTTGAAGTCAGACAGCTCTGGGTTCAAGTCCCAGCTTTGCTACTTAATAGCTGTGTGACCTTGGTCAAGTTCCTTAAGCTCACCAGGCCTCAGTTTCCTCATTTATCAAATACGGATAATATCAGTTATTATAGGATTACTGAGGATATTCAGTGAGATTGTATCTCTAAAGCAGGGTTTCTTAATCTTGGTTCTATTGACATTTTGGACAGGATACTGGCATACCTTGTTTTATTGAGCTTCAGTTTACTGTGCTTCGCAGATACTGCCTTTTTTTTTTTTTTTTTACAAATGGAAGGTTTGTAGCAGCCCTATGTTGTCAGATGATGGTTAGCAATTTTTAGCAATAAAATATTTTTAAATTAAGGTATGTACATTGTTTCTCTAAACATGCTATTGTACACTTAATAGACTACAGTATCGTGTACATAATTTTTTTTTTTTTTTTCAGTACGCAGGCCTCTCACCGTTGTGGCCTCTCCCGTTGCGGACCACAGGCTCCGGACACACAGGCCCAGCGGCCATGGCTCACAGGACCAGCCACTCCGCGGCACGTGGGATCCTCCTGGACCAGGGCACGAACCCGCATCCCCTGCATCGGCAGGCGGTCTCTCAACCACTGCGCCACCAGGGAAGCCTGGTGTTTTAAATTTTGATGAAGTCCAATGTATCAGTCTTTATGGTTATTGCTTTCTGAGTCCAGTCTAAAAAATCTTTGCCTAGCTCAAGATCATGAAGAGTTTCTCCTGTGCTTTCTTCTTTCTTTTATAAATTTGTTTGTTTGTTTATTTATTTATTTATTGGCTGCATTGGGTCTTTGTTGCTGCGCGCGGCCTTTCTCTAGTTGGGGCGAGTGGGGGTTACTCTTCACTGCAGTGCGCAGGCTTCTCATTGCAGTGGCTTCTCTTGTTGCGGAGCGTGGGCTCTAGGGCGCGGGCTTCAGTAGTTGTGGCATGCGGGCTCAGTAGTTGTGGCGCACGGGCTTAGTTGCTCTGCGGCATGTGGGATCTTCCCGGACCAGGGCCCGAAGCTGCGTTCCCTGCATTGGCAGGCCCCTGCATCGGCAGGCGGACCCCCAACCACTGCGCCACCAGGGAAGCCCTCGTGTACATAATTTTTACATGCACCAGGAAACCAAAAAATTTGTGTGACTCACTTTATTGCAGTGGTATTCAACTGAACCCACAATATCTCTGAGGCATGCCTGTAATTCTTTGTTGCGGGGTTGTCTTGTATGTACGATGTTTAGCAGCATCCTTAGCCTCTGCTCACTAGATGCCAGTGGTACCCTATGAGTTGTGACACCCCAAAAGTCTGCAGACATTGCCAAATGGGCCCTGGAGGGAAAATCACCCACGGTTGAGAACCACTGCTTTGAACAGCAGTGTCCAAAAGAATTTTTTAAGATGATGGGATCATTCCATATCATGTCTGTTATTTGTGCTGTCCAAGATTGTAGCCATGAGCCACTTGTGGCTACGGAGCACTTGAAATGTGGCTGGTACCACTGAGGAACTGAATCTTAAATTTTATTTAATTTCAACTAAACGTAAATAGCCTCTTCCTCCTCTTTATCATCATCGTTGTAGAGAACATTCACTAAGCATTTACTATGAGCCAGGCAGGGTCCTAAGCACTACTGGATTAGCTCATTTCCTCCTCATGACTTCCCTGTGAGGTAGGTTTTACCACACATTCCTCCATTTTACAGATGAGGAAAGTGAGACTTTGGTCAAGTAACGTGCCGAGGGTCACACAGCTAGTAAGTGGTAGAAAAGGGAATCACTGTCTGAGCCTAAAGCCCACACGCTTATCCACTAGGCTTACACTGGCTCCCACTGGAGTAAACACTAAATAAATGGTAGCCTTTGTAATGTTGACTATTCTCTGATTGATATTCACCTCCCAGAGCGTGGGCAGCAGAGCCTCTCCCACCTGGGGA
>NW_006787469.1:2059851-2096394 GCF_000442215.2 Lipotes vexillifer
GGGGGCAGATCCCTGGGGGAGCTAGGTGGAGAAGATACCTGGGCCTCCTCGTTCCCAGCTCTCATCAATAGCCACCTCCGCTGCTAGCTCTGTCAGCAGATCCTGTGCCTGCTGGGCCTGAGTCCTGGTGTCTGGTGGCTGATGTGCCTGGTCAGAGGAGGGAACCTCAGTGGGGAGCAGCGTAGGCAGGAAGCCGCACCATAAGGCTCAGAACGGTTTTAGGTCAGGGGTGGATGCTGAGGAGTTCCCAAAGCTCAGGGAAAGGGGACAATTCCAGAGCCCACGTAATCAAGTAGGTCTGGCAGTCCCCAGCAGGCCCAAGGGGCCACCCTTTCCTGCCCCACCCAACCCTGCTGCCTGTCCCTGGTTCCTTGGTCTGGCAGCAGGCCTCAGGAGCAGGAGGTACTCCTGCAAAGTATCTAAGCATACACGTATCTGGGCTTCTACTGGGTCCTCGTCCCAGGGCCTCCATCCCTCCAAAGCCACAGCACTCACCAGCTGGGGAGTCTGAGAAGGTGGAACTCTGCCCTGCAGTGAAGCAAGCCGTGCCTCCATCTCCTGGGTGGAAGGGATGGAACCCTGGGGTGCATCCCTCAGTGCAACTAGCCTGGCTTCTATCTCCGCCTGCGAGGGCACTGACTCTGCAATTGGCATAGAGAAGCCTTGTAACATCCGGAGGAATCCTAGTCCCACAAGCCCTGAATAGTGTCTTTTCCACCCTGTCTGCCCCCACTCACTGGGCTTGTTCTCCTGGCGGAGCCGTGCTAGGCGCTCAGCAATGACTTGGTCTTGCTGGGTCAGTCCATGGCTCTGGGGAGTGCTGGGCTTCTGCTTGGCTTCCAAGGCTGCCACACGCCTGGCAGGATATGAGATAGAGGCTCTTAAAGAATGCAGAAGGGAGGGGTGAAGGCACTCACTGTTTCCCATTCAAATCATTTCTAGGCAGCTAGGGAGGCCTCCAACAGACAATTTTCTGTGGCGGTTGCTCATGTCACCCTGCAGCCCAACCCAGCTGACTGATGGGAGAGTCCAGATGAGAGGGCGAGGTCTACCAAGAATCTTTTCTGGGGAAAGGACTGGTGAGCTGCTTTCTAAGCCCAAGAGGGCAGTCAGGAGCCTGAGAGGTAGATAGTTTTCTGATGCTGTGCTCATTTGATCTGTAGGCTGGGAAGAGACTCCTACCCTATGGCTCCCTTGTCCTTTCCCCATCCCCATTTGTCTCTGTCCCTTCAGCACTTACTTCTTATAGTTCTGAGGTGGTGACCACTTGGAGGCATTGGCAGGAGCAGATCCTCTATAGAGAAGAAATCTGGTGTCAGAAGTCACCTGCCATCTGCCTATCAGTGTCCCCCACCCCAAACACTTCCTGGGCTGACCTCTAGACAGAGCACAAGGCTGTGAGGCCTGGCCATCGGCCTGCTGCCATGCTTGGCTGAACCCTCGACCATATTGGCTTCTCACCTGGTCAGAACCTCATGGCACTGCTTGCAGACTTTCTGTTGGGTGTTTCCAGCCCGGGGAACCGCTGCACTGAAGCTAAGGCAGCCGGAACAGAAGGCCCGGCCACAGTTCTTACAGCCATACTACAAGAAACATGAAGCAAGGTGTCTACCTCTCAACTGCCTCTGCAGGCTCCTCCCTGGGACTCTCCAAACACACACAGAGAGCAGACACTGGAGTTGTGACCAGCTGCTGGGAAGAGGATGAGGAGTGGGGCCCCTAAGGACTGGGGAGAGACAGGGGTGGAGGGTAAAGCGATTCCTCAGTCTCCAGTATTCTATTCAAATCTCGAAAGCTTCATGCAAAATTCCCATGCTTTCTACTCTGTCTTCAATTCCCTGACACTGGAGTGTAAAAGACAAATAGGCAAAGCCCCATGCTTCAGGTCACTGACTCTTCAAAAAGGAGAAACAGTGCAGAGCCCATGCCTTCTCTGCTCTGGCAGAGATGAAAGGAGGCTTGACTCAGGATGGGATGGTAACAGTAGCAGCCTCCATTTATTAAGCATTTACTGTGTGCCAGGCACTAAACTCAGTACTTAACTTTCATCACCTGATTTAATCCTCACAATTTATACACACTATCTTACTTATTCCTGATGACCACCATTATTATTCCTATTTTAAACGGGGTCAGAGAGGTTATATGACTTGCCCAAACCAAGGTCACCCCATGAATGACAGCAGGGCTCAAATTTGGATCCTGGCCACTTTGACTCCAAAACCCAGGTTTCTGAGTGCTACGTGGATCTGCTTCCCTACCTGCTATTCACTCATCCTATCTGGTTCCTATCTCCTGGTCACAACTGAGGCTGAGGAAGCCTGCAGTTTACCAGGGAAACTTGGCAGGTCTGGCCTGAGGACAAGTGAGACTTTGCCATGGTGCCCTAGGGCAAGAAAAAAGGGCGGTAATCTAACTCAAGAAACCGGGGAAGGGCATGCTGCTTGCTGGTGACGGTTTCAGGGCAGAGAGAGTAAAGGGCATGGTGTGATGGAGAAGCAGGGTGGAGGGAAGGAAACAGCCGGATCCTACACTTGGCAGACAGAAAAGCCTAGATTTCCAAAAATGACGGGAGCCCAATTTACAGTTTATGGGTAACTCTCACCTCCAGCACCTCACTGGACCCTCACACCAACCCCGAAAGCGAGGGAGTGTTAGCCCCACTTTATAGAAATGGAAACTGAGGCTCAGTGACTTCATCAAAACCACACACCTGGAGAGGGCCCGTAAAAACAAGCCTGCGGACTGCAAGTCCTGTGCATTTCCCTCTACTCCGCGTCCTCCCTAGCCCTCTAGCCCCCGGAAGAGAGAAGACTCGCCTCCTTCTTGAAGAAGGTGAACTTGACAGCGCAGCCGTAGCACCTACTCTCCATCGTGGTTGCCAGCGCGGCGCTGCAAGGTCGGCGGAGCCGAGCTCCTGCGGCTCATATCCAGGACCCTTTGCACCTTCACCCCGCCCCTCCGTTACTCTCCACGCCCACTCGCGCGGGCCAACCAAGGCCTCCGACAGGAGAATCACTACAGTCACCTCAGCCCGAGAGCATCAGCGGTGGACGCGAGGGCTGCTGGGAGTCGTAGTTCATTCACTAGTGCCCGCTTCCATCAGAGGCAGTCAAGCCTAGTTCAGATCACGACATTTCCCAGGGGGCTAAGCGCCTTCATCAGGCTTGGTGTCGATAGTCCCCGGGAATCCCCACACGCTTAGGCTCTTGGGAGTTGTAGTACTAATCCAGTCAGGGTTGGAACCATGGCGGTGACCAAGGAGCTCTTACAGATGGACCTGTACGCGTTATTAGGTATCGAGGAGAAGGCGACGGACAAAGAGGTGAGAACTGGGGCGAGGAGGGCCGATCCCGAGCGACCTGGCGGGCTTTCCCGTCTTGGCGCCTCGCCCGAGGCTGGCACCACCAGCTTCCCACGTTCGGTCGGGCCCTGAGTGGGGAACGAGGGGCGGCCCGACGGCCTCATGTGGGTTCCCAGACCTTTCCTGAATGGTCTGAGGGCCTCACGAGGAAGAGGGGGCACGAGAGGGAGGCTCCTAGCGCGGGGAACTGTACTATGCTCTCCCCGTGGCCCTCGTCTAGAAGAGGCCGCGGGTGAGCCTGTGAGACAACCGTAGCCTACTACCTGCGCCTGCGCAGTGTCAGCCTCCGATTCCGCTTCTATCTAAACTGTGGCTGGGGGAGCTTCATTGTCTCTCTCTTGTTGGCTGATTTAACTCTGCTTAGAGCCTAGGGCGGAAGAAAGGCCAGGTCTCAAGGCTCTTCCATTCCTTTTTCATACCCTCCGTGGCAGTGTGACCTATGACTCTGCCATCTCTATTATTCTTTTCACATCCCAGCCCTTTGACTCTTCAAGCAGCAGATGCTCAGGTGTTGCCCTCTCACCATGTGCTAATGGGCCAAAAGCCGGAGGATCAGAAGGATAAGGCAGATGACCTAGAGTTTCACGGGAAGGCGTTGATAGATGTGTCAGGGAGTGGGACACTGATCAAGCTGTAATTAAGATTTCTGTTACTTTCCCCTGGATTATGGTGGTAGCTGTAGCAGTGTAGGAAGGGGAGGCAGATAAGTCACCAGATGGAAATTAATGCCTGCAGATGCCCCTGTACCTCCAGGCTGCTCTGCTCATCGGCGGAGCTTGTGAGAAGAGGAAGCTCTGGGGCAGAAAAGCAGGGAGACCCATAGGGCCCTTGAGGAGGGATACTGTCAGCCTGTACAGAACTGTTCCCTGCAGCTGCAGCTGAAATCAGAAGTGGGCCATGGGTATGTATACACAGCACCAAAAGCATCTGTTACAACTATCTCATAAGTCTTAAATTTTCACTATTAATAATGCCTAACACCTATATAATACTTACTATGTGCTGGACACTATTCTAAGTGTTCTACATTTGTAAATTGTTTAATTAGTACTTCGTTAATAGTGAGAAATTACTTTGGACACTTCACACCAGATCTAGCCAGTGTGTTGGAACCTCGAAGTTGAGAACTCCTGAGGAAGGCAATTAAGAGCCACTGATGTATATATTAATCAGAGAAGTGACATAATCAGATTTTAAAGAAAATATTCAACATCAGTGTGCAGAAAGGACACAAGTATGGGGTGGGTAGAGGAGCTGCCACTAGGGGGTCAGGTGGGGCTGTTGTCTAGGCAAGAGGCCAAGGTCTAAGCAGCACAGTGAGGTTGGGATTCAGTTTTCACTCAGGTGAGATAAGGGATAGGTGAGAAGATTTTTTTTAAAGAATTTTTAAAAATATTTATTTATTTAATTTATTTTTTTGGCTGCATTGGGTCTTCTGAGTTGTGGTGGCACACAAGGTCTTCGTTGAGGCGTGTGGGATCTTTCGTTGAGGCGCGTGGGCTTTCTCTCTAGTTGTGGTGTGCGGGTTTTCTCTCTAGTTCTGGCGCACGGGCTTTCTCTCTAGTTGTGGTGTTCGGGTTTTCTCTCTCTAGTTGTGGTGCGCGGGGCTCTGTAGTTGCAACTTGTTGAGGTGCGCGAGCTCAGTAGTCGTGATATGCAGGCTTTTCTGCCCAGTGGCATATGGGATCTTAGTTCCTTGACCAGGGGTTGGACCCGTGTCCCTTGCATCGGAAGGCGGATTTTTTACCACTGGACCACCAGGGAAGTCCTCTGGAATCACTCTTGATACCTCCCTATCCTCTCACTCTTGCATCTAGTCCATCACCAGGTCCTAATGAATTCACTTCTCAAATAATCTCCAAACCTGTTCATTAATCTCCATCTCCACCACCACCGCTGCAGCCCAAATGCCCATCAACTTCCATCTGAATGATTAGAGTGGCCTCTGCCAACTCATTTCCCTGCTTCCAGTCTGTTCTATTCCACTCTGTTGCACTCCTCCAATTTGTTCTACTCACGGAAAATGGAATAATCTTGGTGCTCCTTTAAAACCCTATTGCACTTTTAATAAAACATGCAATAGAATTTCTTACCCCTTCTTACATGCTTTTCCCTCTGCCGAGAGCGCTCTTCCTCCCCTTCTGTTAACCTGGGTTACTTTTACTTGGCTTTCAGAACTCAGCTTAAATGGCACTTCCTCAGAGAGGCCTTGCCTATTGTACTTTCATAGCAGCCACTTCTCCTTTCCAGCACTTATATCAGTTTGCAAGTATATATTCATTTGTGTGATTATTTATCTCATGCCTTACTCCCCTCTGTACTCTTAGCTCTGAGGAGCAGTTCTGGTCCATTCACTTCTGTAGCATCCCCTTCCTGGTGACTGGCACAGAGTAGGCTCTCAATAAATATTTGTTGAATGAAGGAAGTAGCAGCTAAGAGCCCACTGGAACAACTTGGCTTGAGAATCAGGAGATCTGGGGCCTCATTCAGAGCCTGACTTTCCTCAAATGTAAAATGAGGGAGTTGGGCAAACTATGACTTCAGGGGTCAAATGGCCATGACCTGGTTTTTAATGAGCCATGAGCTGAGAATGGTTTTTCATGTTAAAACGATTGTAAAAAAAAAAACAACCACAACTCAACAACAAAAAAACCGAATAACTCAATTAAAAAATAGGCAAAGGGGGGCTTCCCTGGTGGCGCAGTGGTTGAGAGTCCGCCTGCCGATGCAGGGTACACGGGTTCGTGCCCCGGTCCGGGAGGATCCCACATGCCGCAGAGCAGCTGGGCCCGTGAGCCATGGCCGCTGAGCCTGCGCGTCCGGAGCCTGTGCTCCACAACGGGAGAGGCCACAACAGTGAGAGGCCCGCGTACCGCAAAAAAAAAAAAAAAAAAAATAGGCAAAGGAGTTGAATAGACATTTCTTCAAAGAATATATATAAATGACCAATAAATACATGAAAAGGCATTCAATACCACTGGTCATTAGATAAATGCAAATGAAAACCACAGTGAGATACCACTTCATACTCGTTAGGATGGCTATTAAAGAAAAACAAAAGCAGAAAGTTACTAGTGTTGGTGAGGATGTGGAGAAATTAGAACCCTTGTACATTGCTTGTAGTGCAGCTGCTGTGGAAAACAGTATGACAATTCCTCAAAAAATTAAACATAGAATTACCATATGATCCAGCAATTTCACTTCTGGGTATATACCCAAAAGAAATGAAAGTAGGGACTCAAACAGATATTTGTTTTTTATTTATTTTATTTACTTTACGCTGTGTTGGGTCTTCGTTGCTGCACGCGGGCTTCCTCTAGTTGTGGAGAGTGGGGGCTACTGTTTGCTGCGGTGTGTGGACTTCTCACCGCGGTGGCTTCTCTTGTTGCGGAGCATGGGCTCTAGGCATGCAGGCTCAGTAGTTGTGGTTCACGGGCTCTGGAGCACAGGCTCAGTAGTTGTGGCGCACGGGCTTAGTTGCTCTGCGGCATGTGGGATCTTCCCGGGCCAGGGATCAAACCTGTGTCCCCTGCATTGGCAAGCGAAATCTTAACCACTGCACCACCAGGGAAGTCCCTCAAATGTATTTGTACACCTATGTTCATAGTGGCATAACTCACAATAGCCAAAAGGTGGGGGCAGCCAAAGTGGCCATCAACAAATGAATGGTTAAACAAAATGTGGTATATACATACAATGGAATATTATTCATCCTTGAAAAGGAAGGATTCTGACACATGCTACAATATGGATGAAACTTGAGGGTATGATGTTGAGTGAAATAAGCTAGTCACAAATGGACAAATATTATATGGTTCCTCTTGTACAAGATTCCTAAGAGTAGTCAGATTCACAGAGACAAAGTAGAATGGTAGTTTCCAGGGGCAGGAGAGTGAGTGTGGAATGAGGAGTTAGTGTTTAAATGGTACAGTTTCAGCTTTACAAGATGAAAAAAGTCCTGGAGACTTACAGCAGTAATGGTTGCACAATATTAATGTACTTAATGTCATAGAACTATACACTTAAGAACGGTTAAAATGGTAACTTTTATGTTAATATATATTTTATTTTATATATGTTTTACAATAAAAACAACCAACCAAAACAGAATAAAAACAAAGAAGAACATATGTCATGGGAATTTAGAGAGTCAGCAAGTCCCAAAGGTAGACGTTTTTGTTCCCCATCCAGCCCTAAGGGAGACAGGTGGGGCAAGGTATCATTTTCTTGTAGGAAAGCTTTGAGTTGAGGACCCAGGTTTGGTCTGGAAGTTCTCCGGGGGAGAGGATAACGCCCCAGGAATCCAATCTCCTCCTAGAATCTCAGGCAGTAAGCCCCAGGTTCTTATGTGCTAATGCACATGTGCCTGTGTGCGTGTATGTGCGCACACACACTGGACAGGGCCGGGCCCTAGAGCCTGCCAAGATGAAGAGTAGATCATGGATTAATGCCACTTGCAAACCTTGAAGACATTCTGAATTAATCTCAGGGATTATTTAGGTGACTGCAATGGCCTTCTAATCCTTTTCCTAGTTCTGTTCTTGCCCACTTGAGCCTCTTCGCACAGCAGCCAGAGTGAGCCTTTAGATGGTAAATCAGATTGTGTTACCTCTGCTCCCAGCTCCCCAGGGGCTTCTCATCAGTCTTAGAATGAAGCCTGAAGGCCCTCCCTGGCCCTTGGGGCCCTCAGTGCCTCTCTTGCATGTTCCCTACCACTCTTCCCTTGCTCACGGGGCTCCAGCCACATGAGTCCTATAATTTTTTTTTAATTGTGGTGAAATATACATAACATAAAATTTTCCATTTAAACCTTTTTTTTAGTGTACAATTCAGTGGCATTAAGTACATTTACATTGATATGCAACCATCACCACTATCCATCTCCAGAACTTTTCCATCATCCCAAACTGAAGTTCCATACCTTTAAACGTTAACTCCCTATTCTCTTCTCCCCTCAGCCCCTGGTAACTACTATTTTACCTTTCTTCTCTATGAACTTGACTATTTTATGTACCTCGTATAAATGAACATGCAAATATATAGTATTTATTTTTTTATATCTGGCTTATTTCACTTAATCTAATGTTTTCAGGTTTCATCCATTTTGTTGAATGGATCAGAATTTCCTTCCTTTTTAAGGCTGAATAATATTCCACCATATGTATATACACATTCTGTTTCTCTACTCATCTTCTGATGGACATTTGGGTTGTTTCAACCTTTTAGTTGTTGTGAATGGTACTATTAGGAACATGAGTGTATGAATATCTGTTCGAGTCCTGCTTTCAGTTCTTTTGGGTATATATCCCACAGTGTAATTGCTGGGTCATATGGTAATTCTATGTTTAATGTTTTGAGGAACTGCCATACTGCCTTCCACAGCAGCTGCACCATTGCACAGTTCTACAAGAAATGCTCAGTCGTTCCAATTTCCCCACATTCTTCCCACCACTTGTTATTTTCAGTGTTTTGGCTAATAACCATCCTAATGGATATGAAAGAGGCCTCCAGTGATATTGTTTCAAACTCACCTAACACATTACTGCTTCAGGGCCTTTACATTTGCTAGTCCTTCTGTTTAGAACGTCTCTTTCCTGGTAGTTGTATATCTCACTCCCACACCTTATTCAGATTTCCATTCAAGTATCACCCTCTACCCTCTCAAAGGCTTTCAGAAGTCGTACATCTAATTACTACACATTGTATTACATGCCCATTTGCTTACCATTGGTCTCCCCCATTAGAATGTAAAAAATCCAGGAAGGAAGAGACTTACTCTTTTTTGTTTACTGCTATGTCTCTAGCACCTAGAACATTGCCTGGCCCTTGATAGGTGTTCAGTCAATCCTTGTTGAATGATTGAATATGTATTATTACTTTCTTATGCAGTCATACTTTGCAGCAAAGTGAAATTACTAGACCAATCAAATATATTTACCAAAAGTAAATGTATTTAAAAGCTTTTTCAAAATTGTCTTTCAGAAAAGTGGTGCCATCTTATACTCCCACTGGGTAGGCAGGAGATCACCCCATCTCTCAGCTGGCAGCTCCCATCCTGGCTCTCGAAAACAGCACGCTGTGTGCCCAGTGCCTTGCACGCGCGCGCGCGCGCACACACACACACACACACACACACACACACACACACACAGAGCAGGTCCCACAGTTCATTAAATCAAACTTTACAGTGTTCTCCCTGCCTCTTTTGTTTTTCTTTCTCTTTCTTCATCTGTGTTTTCAAGGAGGGTAGAAACATTTCCCACAAACACCATTCGATTCCACAAACTTTTAAGTGCCTACCTACTGTGTGCCTGTCGCAGAGCCTGGTGCTAGGGATACAAATGTGAAGAGAGCAGTTCCTGGAGGGTCACCCTATCATGTCTGTTTCCAGCCTCTCTGTCTCTTGTTTTTGTGGTCCATCATTTTGAAATGCAGAGGTCAAAGTTGATAATTCTAGAAGGTGATGCTTTCTAATCAGATGGTGATTTCCTAGAGAGTGTAACTCATGCAGAAAATGTCAGCTTTTATAACTAATCTTAACAAGTAAGGCCAAGACCCGTTGTTTATTATATCTACCGTGTGTTGAAAATGGGTGGAAATCATAATACAGAGCCTTGAGCAATGTTGGGAATTCTAAATGTGCGTTTATAATCATCTTTGTACTTATCACCAGTGACAGTTAAGAAAGTGGACTTTAGAGGCAGACTTCCTGGATATTGGCTCCATGACTTACCTAGTTTGTGACCTTGAGCAAATATTTAACCTCTGTGTGCCTTGGCTTCCATGTCTGCGAAATGGGAATGGTGGCAGTCCCTCTTCACCAGCCTTGTTATGAGGCTCAGTCCAGGCAAAGCACTTGGCAAGGCACTTGGCACAGACTCACTACAAGTTCCCTCATGCTGTTATCATTGTTGCTCCACCTTCCTTACACTGTAAGTGCTAATGTCCAATGCACATCTCCCAAACTCATGTCTGAGTTTGCCCTCCACTCCTCACACCTTCTCACTCATTCCAGTCCTGATAGACCAGTGCTGATTCACCTCACACTACACCAGTGATTCTCGACCAAGGCAGTGGTCAGGGTAGAAAGGCAGTGGGGCATCAGGTAGAACAAAATTGAGGATAAGCAGAGTTCACTATTCAGTTCAAATCTACAAATGAATGGAGTATGTCACCATGGACAAGGGACTGTGTAGGCATGGTGGTGGGACTTCAGAGCTGAAGAAGACATCACTTCTGCTTTCGGACAGCTCACACAATATAGTAAACAATGAATTTTGAGGTAGAGTGAAAGAGGTGGAATAAAAGTATATAAGGAAAATGCTGTCAGAATAAAGAGGAAGACAAGATTCATATGATTGGCAGGATCATGGAAGACTTCCCCTGAGGAGGTGTTTTTGTGCAAGACCTTGAGAGGAGAAAAGAATATATCACAGCAGGGCTAAAAGGGATCATCATGGTCATTTACTCTCTTCATTTTATAGACAGGAGGATGGAGGTCCAAAGAGGCTGTGGAACTTGCTGAGATCACCCAGTGAGTGAGTGTTGGGTCAGACTGGGGCCCCAGTTTAATATTCCTTCCACTGCTCTGCAGTTGACACGTGAATTTCTTTCCTGTCTATAGCAGCCTTGCCTTTCATTTGAAGCCCTTTGAAGGGTACATAACTCACTGTATCTTGGCAGGTATTACTTGGTGAAGCTTGAAAATGCATTTTGATCAACTGTTAGAAGACTAAAGTTTTAAATGTATTTACCAGGAAAACTACCATGGAAACTTAATATTGACCTTTTCAGTTTATATTTTATTATTGCTTTAAAGAAAAGGCTGTTTTACCTGTCTGCTAGCTAATATCTTTATTTATTTATTTTTTAAAGGGAACTTTATTTTTATTTATTTATTTTTGGCTGCGTTGGGTCTCCGTTGCTGTGCGGGCTTTCTCTAGTTGCGGCCAGCGGGGGCTACTCTTCGTTGTGGTGCGTGGGCTTCTCACTGCAGTGGCTTTTCTTGTTGCGGAGCATGGGCTCTAGGCACGCGGACTTCAGTAGTTGTGGCTTGCGGGCTCTAGAGCGCAGCCTCAGTAGTTGTGGTGCACGGGCTTAGTTGCTGCGCAGCATGTGGTATCTTCCCGGACCGGGGCACGAACCCGTGTCCCCTGCATTGGCAGGCAGACTCTCAACCACTGCGCCACCAGGGAAGCCCGGCAGGAGGATTCTTAACCACTGTACTGCCACCAGGGAAGCCCTAATAGCTTTATTTAAATCACTTATTTCTGTTATACCCTAGAATGTGATACATTGACATTGTTTCTTACAGATTTAAAAGGAATGTTTTTGGGCTTCCCTGGTGGTGCAGTGGTTGAGAGTCCGCCTGCCGACGTGGGGGACGCGGGTTCATGCCCCGGTCCAGGAAGATCCCACACGCCACGGAGCGGCTGGGCCCGTGAGCCATGGCCGCTGAGCCTGTGCGTCTGGAGCCTGTGCTCCGCAACGGGAGAGGCCACAACAGTGAGAGGCCCACGTACAGCAAAAAAAAAAAAAAAAAAAGAATAAGTTTTTGAGGACAGAGAAGGACTTGAAGGAATGGCATGAAGGGGTAGAAGTTAAAGTGCCTGGCATGACAAGGAATAGGACATTGCCTAGGGTTTGTTGAGGGTGTGGCAGGAGTTAAATCTGAAAAATGTGGTGTCTCTGGGCCTCTAGGCCCTAGCGTGGTTGGACTTGATTCTGTGGGCATCTGGGGGCCATTTCTGGATTTTAGGTGAGCCTGACTCAGTTCACTGTCTTCAATGGGAGCCTTTCTCAAAGCCTCTTACCTCCAGACCAGGCACTGAGGCCTCAGGGTTGGGCAGTGAGCCTGGTTTCACTTGACAGCTGTCGTTCATTCACCAAGGGCCTGACCAGCACTGGGTGGGACCAGGAGCCAGGCCTCCAAGTCCTCTCTGTATCTCTCTGATGGTTAACTCATTCCTGGGTTTGTCTGTCTGGCTGAAACTCTGAATTTTTGAAGTTCCTTGGCTGCCTGTTAAGTCAAAAGGAATGATTCATTTGTGTTTGTAAGCTGTAAGCTGTTCATTAGCATTCAAGATAATACCTCACATTTACATGACACCAAAGTGCTTTCACATAAATTATTTCATTTGATGCGATCTTCAAAACAAGCCTGTGAGGACTTCCCTGGTGGTGCAGTGGTTAAGAATCCGCCTACCAATGCAGGGCACATGGGTTCGAGCCCTGGTCTGGGAAGATCCCACATGCCACGGAGCAACTAAGCCCGTGCACCACAACTACTGAGCTGGTGCTCTAGAGCCTGCTCACCACAACTACTGAGCCTGCGTGCTGCAACTGCTGAAGCCCACACGCCTAGAGTCTGTGCTCTGCAACAAGAGAAGCCACCACAATGAGAAGCCCGTGCACCGCCACGAAGAGTAGCCCCTGCTCACCACGGCTAGAGAAAGCCCACGCGCAGCAACAAAGACCCATCCCAGCCAAAAATAAATAAACAGATAAAATATTTTTTAAAAAAATGAATACATAAGAATCTATAACTTAAAAAAAAAAAAAACAAGAGTGTGGGGCTTTCCTGGTGGCGCAGTAGTTAAGAATCCGCCTGCCAATGCAGGGGACATGGGTTCCAGCCCTGGTCCAGGAAGATCCCACATGCTGTGGAGCAGCTAAGCCCATGCTCCACAACTACTGAGCCTGTGCTCTAGAGCCTGTGAGCCACAACTACTGACCCCGTGTGCCACAACTACTGAAGCCCACGTGCCCAGAGCCCGTGCTCCGCAGCAAGAGCAGCCACTGCAGTGAGAAGCCCACGCACCACAACAAAGAGTAGCCCCCGCTTGCCGCAACTAGAGAAAGCCTGTGCGCAGCAACGAAGACCCAACGCAGCCAAAAATAATTAATTTAAAAAAAACCAAGAGTGTGAGGTACGCAAGGACTATTAGCTCCAATTTATAGATGAGAAGACTGACACTGACAGAGTTTGATTTGCCCAGCATAAGGTGGCTAGTAAATGCAGAGTGCCTGCCCAAACCTGCATTTTCTACTCCTATTTCAGAGCTGTTTTCCATGACCCACACCTCAGGAGCAATTACGGTAACAAGAGATGGGTCTGCGGGCCCCAGAAAGCCTTGTGTTCCCATCTGTGACACAGATAGAGATTTGATTCTGTGGGTAAAGCTGAACGACCTGGGTGAGCTCGAAGGATATTAAGCCGACCTGGACAATTTGAGGAAGTATGTTAAAATTTGTCTTAAAACCACCACAGTGGAGTTTTCGTTTCAGCTAAGGTAGAATTCAAAATATTCTCCATTTGCATAGCTGCTTTCCCTATTTTTGCTGTTCCTGAATACTTTTATTTGGTTATTATTATTTTTCTTTAAATTGACTCACTTCTTTTTACTAATATAATTTGTTTGTAAAGGAAACCAGTGTGTTAAGGGGAAAAAAGAATGAGATGTAGGGAGTACCAGGGCCCAGAGAGAAAGAGTTCTGCACCTGAGCAAAGGATAGTGGCTTTGGGGGTAGGGACCCAGGTCTCCAGGGGTTAAGAGTGACAGCAGGCTGTGGGGAGAGGTGAGGGGCTGCCAGACCCAGGGTATCTGACAGATCTGAGGGGTGGGAATCTCCAACCTGATAGAAGAATGCAGGTGAGGATTTTGGAGTCTGAGCATGATGCAAGCCTGCTTAGGGTAAGGGTGGGAGGGAGAGGCGGGGCCTGAGAGAAGGGGGCATCGGAGGAGGAGGAGGGCTGTAGACTGTGCTCCCGGTGGATAGCTGGCTTGGGGAAGTGGGCTGAGAAGGAGGGCAGGGAAGGGGTTAAGGCCCAGGAAGGGATACTGGGAGTGCTAAAGGGGGACCCAGAGGTGAGAGCCCAAGGGGTGCGAGGACCAGAAGAGTGACCTCAGGGATGGGCTGGGGATCCAGATCCCTTAGGGTGCATAGGGGCAACATATGGGGAGAAGCAGCCCAGGCCCTGTGCATGGTCTCAGTTGGTTCAGGCTGCACAGGTCACTGTCCTGAGTCTGGACTGTGGGCCGTGGTTAGCAGACTACAAGAGATGTTGGTGAGAGGTCCAGGTGTCCCCAGCATCTCGTTACCACCAGCAGGCCCACATTTTGGGAATGTTGAACTAAGGGTGCTGGTCTGAGGGGTGGCTGGCACCCTGCTTGCTCAAAGCCTTTGGAGCAGTCTGGTTTCCGCAGGAATTTGGGAATTTCTATGTAGTGCTGTTGCAGTGTGGACCACAGGCTGTAAGGAATGAAAGTGGCCAATCTTTTAGGCAGAGGGGACTTCCTGGTAAGTGCCTAGAGCTCTGTGGTTTACTTCCTTCCTATGACATCAGGCAGTCACATAACCTCTGGTGTTGTGGCTAGTATAGGGTTGGGGAACTGTCTGCCTCCCCCAGGCTTAGGGAGAAATTACTGCCCAGGCCTAGATTACTGACTGTTCCCATTCCTGGAACTGGGCCTGTAATGGCTTCCTAGCTGATTCACTGGCATGGTTTGTTCATTCAGTACCTGTTGTCACATAGAGTGACCTCCCTGTGTGCCCTCCATATCTGAGTCTGACCTACGAGTCTGGCTTTTGAGAACTCGGCTTAATTACTTGTACTGCTTACCTGGCTCCAAGTTTTATTATAAGAAAGGATAGCAGCCTTTTAAAAAATAATGATCTCTTCTGTGTAGGGCACCTTTCTTTTAAGTTTAATGATGGCTATTTTATATTTATTGGACTCCTTAGTGCTTGGCTTTTTTGTGTGAGTCAGGAGTTCATTCCTTATAAGAGGTGAAACTGAAGGCAGGTGGATTGTCAGAGGCCCTGTTGTGTGCCTGGTGCCAAGCAGTGGAGATGGCGGGAGACCCAGCTCCAGGCTCCTTTCCCTGCTCTGGGCTCAGGTTGCTGTGAGTGGCGAAATCAGTTATGGAGCCCCGGGAAGGGCTAAGTGGGTGGCTGCTAATTCATGACTCATTATTCCCCTCTGTGATGTGGGCTCTGGGGGGATAACATTTAGTTCCCACTGTAGTTCTCTTATCAGTCTGCTGTAGTGGTTTCTTCCCTTTTTCAGGCTTAGTTTCTCAAAAGGAAGTGTTAGCAGGTAGAAGGGGAAATTATGAAATAGTGTGGGAAGGTCTCCTAGGGTTGGGACAGCACCCACTTCCTTCTGCTCTTCAATAGGCCTGAAGTAATTGACATAGTTGAGGCTTCCTAATTGTGTTTGGTTGAGAACAAATGGACATGTGCCCCTTTCATTCAATAGATATTTACTGTGTGCCTACTGAGTACCAGGTGCTGTCCAGTGCACAGTTCTGGCCCCTGGGGATAGGCAAAACTCCCTGCCCCCTAAAGCACATTCCCTTTATTCGTAAGAACCCCCATAATTTCCTGTACCTGTATGCCCTCATTTGAGGCACAATCATAACCAGTTTATCTGTTTTTCCAGACCATACCAGAAAAGAAACAGCAGATTATAAGCACTTCCAGAGACAGGTTGGCATCTGGCACAGTCTAGTAGAGGCTGACTGGGGAGGAGATAGAGAAACTATGAAAAGAGTAGAATTTAAGATCATTACCACCTAAGGAAGCATAGGGAAAGCCTGACTCTGCCCTCAGTAGCATCTGAACATGTACTGTTCAGTAGTTTCTGTTCTGAATGATGATCCTGAGATATGGAAGACAGATTAAATTCAAGTAGTGTCCTAGGATGGGGAAAGGGAGTAATATTTTAGAAAGACATCAGGAGGAAGACCACACTTCTGCAAATTGGAGTTTAAAGTCTTCGTGGAGCTTATGTTCATCTGAGATCTCTGTTATTCTGGGGCTGAGCCTTGGAGACAGCCTGGTCCTCTGAAAAACCATGGTCTGGGCAGGGGGCATTGGGTGAGAAGCCCCTCAACTGTCACCTAGCTCTTTTCTGTGAAGTCTCAGGAAATGCAAATGAATGTTTCCAAGTGCTAGGGAAACCTGGGGATTTAGGAGAAACCTATAGGTAAGGAAGGAAAACTGCAAGTGTTAAGACAATTCAGTAGCTTTTGGCACCTTCCAGTGGCTGCTTCAACCTTGCCTAGGTGTCCCAGCACTTGCAGACTCGGTTTCATAGAGGAGCTGCCAACCCGAATGCCTGGGATTAGATGGTCCTGTCTTTCTCTCACATCATTACATGTAGGGTCCTACTGTTTCTTTGTTCTTCTGAAAGTTCCTCTTCCTTCCCAACTTATCATAGTTAAGAAAAATATTGTTGCATCTTTTTGCCCTGAATCCAGCCTCTTGAGCTGCTAATAAGGTAGAATATTTCGTAATAAACAATATTGACACGGAAGCTTTTCAAAGGCCTGCTGTAGGAGAGTTGTGTTTACATGATGAGAAATTCTTCAGACACCAGTCACTCCAGGAGGGCTGGGCAAAGCTGGGAGTCTTATTTGTAACACAAAACACCAAACTCCAGGCCAACCGGTTCAAAGTCAGAACTGGCCTTCGAGGCTAAAATCCAGCAGTGGGCCTTGCCCAGGGCAGGCTTAGCAGCTAACCGTAGTAATAACTAGTTAATCAGGACAGACACACCTGGCCAGCATTCTTAGGCCAGCTGGGTTTTGGTTCATGGCCACTGGAAGATGTCAGGCTACCTACCTGTACCCCCTACACTTTGAATGAGAGTAGTTCAGAGTCCCTGGGGGCTAACCAAGGATAGAATTTTAGAACTGCCCCCAGCAGACCTGAAACCAGCCTTGTTGTTCACCTCAAGAATTCATACTAGACTCACTTGGGCCCATTGTGGACCCATGTCCATCCCTGGAGTTCCTGTCAGGTTGGCAATTGTCCTGGGCTGGTGTCACAATTTACCTCCCTCTCAGGAGTGGATAAACAAGAGGTTTGGACCTTATATTGAGTGCCTGGTTTTTGTTAGGTACTTCACATGGGTTATTTTCTTTAATCCTCACAACAGCCCTATGTGTATGGGATACTTCCCACACTTCGTAGTTGAAGAACCTAAGGCTGAGTGAGATCCAGTAATTTGCCCAAGGTCACGCTAGTAGTATGCAGAAGATTCAAAATTTGAAAACACATGTTAGACTCCAGAGCCTTCTTTCTTTCAGTGAACCATGCTACTTACTAGCTTAGAATAGTTGAAAGAAGCTCAACATCCCTGGTTTTTTGCTTTTTGTTTTTTATTTTTAATTTTTAAAAATAAATTTATTTATTATTTATTTTTGGCTGTGTTGGGTCTTTGTTGCTGCACACAGGCTTTCTCTAGTTGGCGCAAGCGGGGCTACTCTTCGTTGTGGTGTGCGGGCTCCTCATTGCTGTGGCATCTCTTGTTGCGGAGCACGGGCTCTAGGTGCTGGGGCTTCAGTAGTTGTGGCACGCGGGCTTCAGTAGTTGTGGCTCATGGGCCCTAGAGCACAGGCTCAGTAGTTGTGGTGCATGAGCTTAGATGCTCCGCGGCATGTGGGATCTTCCCGGACCAGGGCTCGAACCCATGTCCCCTGCATTGGCAGGCGGATTCTTAACCACTGTGCCACCAGGGAAGTCCCCTGTTTTTCTAGATATAATTGACATGTAACATATTAGTTTCAGGTATACAACATAATGATTCGATATGTTTGATGTATATATTGTGAAATGATCAGCACAGTAAGTCTAAGTAAATTACACCCATCACTGTACATAGTTAAAATTTGTTTTTTCTTGTGATAAGAACTTTTAAGATCTACTCTCTCAGTAACTTTCAAATAAACAGTACAGTATTAACTGTAGTTGCCATGCTGTACATTACATCCCTATGGCTTATTTATTTTATAACTGGGAGTCTGTACATTTTGACATTTTGCTCCCCCCACCCTCCCCCAACTGCCTGCCTCTAGCAACCACCAATCTGTTCTCTGTATCTATGAGTTGTTTCTTGTTTGTTTGTTTTTTAGATTCCACATGTAAATAAGATCATATGATATTTGTCTTTCTCTGTCTGACTCATTTCACTCAGCATAATGCCCTCAAGGTCCATCCATATTGTCTAATGGAAAGATTTCCTTTTTTATGGCTGAATGAGTATATCTGTCTATCTGTGTGTGTGTGTGTGTGTGTGTGTGTGTGTGTGTGTGTGTGTGTGTATGTATATGTATAATCTCACATCTTCTTTATCCATTCATCCATCAGTAGACACTTAGGTTGTTTCCATGTCTTGGCTACTGTAAATAATGCTGCATTGAACATGGGGGTGCATTATATTTTCAAGTTAGTGTTTTCATTTCTTTTGGATAAATACCCAGAAGTGGAATTGCTGGATCATTTGGTAGTTCTATTTTTTATTTTAAAATATTTATTTATTTATTTATTTAGGCCATGCCGTGTGGCTTGTGGGATCTTAGTTCTATGACCAGGGATACATCCAGGCCGATGGCAGTGAAGGTTCAGAGTTCTAACCACTGGACTGTCAGGGAATTCCCAGTAGTTCTATTTTTAATTTTTTGAGGAACCTCTATACAGTTTTTCATAGTGGCTGCACTAATAGTGCACGTGAGTTCCCTGTTCTCCACATCCTTACCAACACTTATTCTTGTCTTTTTGATAATAGCTGGTGTAAGATAGTATCTTGTGGTTTTGATTTGCATTTTCCTGATGAATAGTAATGTTGAGCACCTTTTCATGTACCTGTTGGCCATCTGTATATCTTCTTTGGAAAAATGTCTGTTGAGATCCTCTGCCCATTTATTAATCAGATTGGGTTTTTTGTTGTTTGTTTGTTTGTAGGTTGTTTTTTGTTTTGGGGTTTGTTTGTTTGCTATTGAATTGTATGAGTTCTTTATATATTTTGGATATTAACCCCTTATCAGATATATGATTTGCAAATATTTTCTCCCATTCCATAGTTTGCCTTTTCATTTTATTAATGGTTTCCTTTGCTGTGTAGAAGCTTTTTAGTTTGATGTAGTCCCACTTGTTTATTTTTTGCTTTTGTTGCTTTTGCTTTTGCTCTCAAATCCAAAAAAAAATCATTGCCAGGACCAATGTTAAGGAGCTTACTCCCTATGTTTTCTTTTTGGAGTTTTATAATTTCAGGTCTTACATTCAAGTCTTTAATCTATTTTGAGTTAATTTTCGTGTATGGTGTAAGATAGCGATCCAGTTTCATTCCTTTGCATGTGGCAAAATGCAAAATGGGGAATGCAGTTTCCCTAACACCATTTTTTATTTTTTAAAATTTTATTGGGGAAAATTTTTTTATTGGAGTAGAGCTGATTTACAATGTTGTGTTAGTTTCAGGTGTACAGCAAAGTGATTCAGTTATACATATACATATATTCATTCTTTTTCAGATTCTTTACCCATGTAGGTTATTACAGAATACTGAGTAGAGTTCCCTGTGCTATACAGTAGGTCCTTGTTGGTTATCTATTTTATATACAGCAGTGTGTGTATGTTAATCCCAAGCTCCTAATTGATCCCTCCCCTCCCCGCAACACCATTAATTGAAGAGACTGTTCTTTTCCCATTGCATATTCTTGGCTTCTTTGTCCTTTCCCTATTACATAGTCTTGGCTCCTTTGTTGTAAATTAATTAACCATATATGTGGGTTTATTTCTAGGCTATTCTGTTCCATTGATCAAGGTGTCTGTTTCTATGCCAATACCATACAGTTTTGATTACTGTAACTTTGTAAATAGTTTGAAATCAGGACATGTGATGCCTCTAGCTTTGTTCTTCTTTCTCAAGATTGCTTTGCCTATTTGGGGTCTTTTGTGGGTCCATACAAATTTTAGGATTTTTTTTTTTTCCTGTGAAAATGCCATTGGAATTTTGATAGGGATTGCATTGAATCCATAGATTGCTTTGGGTAGTAAAGACATTTAAACATTATTAATTCTTCCACACCATGAGCATGGAATATTTTTCCTCTTATTTGGTCTTCTTCAACTTCTTTAATCATTGTCTTTTTGTTTTCAGTGTGCAGATCTTTCACCTCCTTGCCTAAATTTATTTTTAGGTATTTTATTCTTTTTGATGAAATTGTAAATGGGATTGTTTTCTTAATTTCTCTTTCTGATCATCCATTGTTAGTGCCTAGAAATGCAAGAGACTTTTGTGTATTGATTTTGTATCCTCCCACTTTACTGAATTCTTTTATTCTAACAATTTTTTTGGTGGACTCTTTAGGGTTTTCTATATATATAATATGTCATCTGCAAATAATGACAGTTTTACTTCTTCCTTTTTGATTTGGATGCCTTTTATTTCTTTTCCTTGCCTAATTGCTCTGGCTAGGACTTCCAGTACTATGGTGAATGAAAGAGGGTAGAGTAGGCATCCTTGTCTTGTTCCCGATTCTTAGATGAAAAGCTTTCAGCTTTTCACCATGGAGCATGATATTAGCTGTGGACTTGTCATATATGGCCTTTATTAAGTTGAAGTATATTCCCTCTATACCCACTTTGTTGAGAGTTTTTATAAATGGATGTTGAATTTTGTCAAATGCCTTTTCTGTATCTCTTGAGATGATCATAAGATATTTATCTTTCATTTTGTTAATATGGTGTTTCACATTAATTGATTTGTGGATGTTGAACTATCCTTGCATCCCTAGAATAAATCCCACTTGATCATTGTGTATGATCCTTTAATGTACATATTATTGTTTAATTCTATTTGCTAATATTTTGTTGACAATTTTTGCATCAGTGTTCATCAGGGGTGTTGACCTATAATTTTCTTTTCTTGTGGCATCCTTATTTGGTTTTGGTATCAGGGCAATAATGCTGGCCTTGCAAAGATAGTTTGGAAATGTGTCCTCCTCTTCTATTCTTTGCAAGAGTGAGAAGGATTAGTATTAATTCTTCTTTATTTTTTTTAAACTTTTAAAAATTTAAACAAAATTTATTTTTAATTTTAATTTTTTAATTTTTGGCTGTGTTCGGTCTTCATTGCTGTGCGTGGGCTTTCTTTACTTGTGGTGAGTGGGGGCTACTCTTCGTTGCAGTGTGCAGGCTTCTCACCGAGGTAGCTTCTCTTGTGGAACATGGGCTCTAGGCACACAGGCTTCAGTAGTTGTGGCATACGGGCTCAGTAGTTGTGGCTCGCGGGCTTAGCTGCTCTGCGGCATGTGGGATCTTCCTGGACCAGAGATTGAACCCATGTCCCCTGCATTGGCAGGCGGATTCTTAACCACTGCGCCACCAGGGAAGTCCCTAATTCTTCTTTAAATGTTTGGTAGAATTCACCAGTGAAGCTGTCTGGTCCTGAACTTTTGATTTTTGGGAGATTTTTATTTACTGATTCAATCTCCTTACTGGCAATTGGTCTGTTCAGATTTTATGTTTCTTCATTATTCAGTCTTGGTAGGTTGTATGTTTCTGTGAATTTATCCGTTTCTTCTGGGTTGTCCAGTTTTTTGGCAGAGTAGTCTCATGATCCTTTGTATTTCTGTGATATCAATTATAATGGCTCATCTTTCATTTCTGATTTTATTTATTTGAGTCCTCTCTTTTTTCTTGGGGAGTCTAGCTAAAAGTTCGTCTGTCTTGTTATCTTTTCAAAAAAAACAGATCTTGCTTTCATTGATCTTTCTTTGAACCATTGGTTGTTTGGTAGCATGTTGTTTAATCTCCACATATTTGAATTTTCCAGTTCCCTTCCTGTAATTGATTCCTGGTTTCATGCCATTGTGGTCAGAAAAGATGCTCAATATGATTTCAGTCTTCTTAAATTTATTGACTTGTTTTGTGGCCTAATGTATGATCTGTCCTGCAGAATGTTCCATGTGTGCTTAAGAAGAATGTGTATTCTGCTGCTTTTTTTTCTTTTAATTTATTTATTTTATTTATTTATTTTTGACTGCATTGGGTCTTTGTTGCTGTGTGCAGGCTTCCTCTAGTTGCGGCGAGTGGGGGTTACTCTTTGTTGCGGTGTGTGGGCTTCTCATTGCAGTGGCTTGTCTTGTTGCAGAGCACGGGCTCTAGGCATGCAGGCTTCAGTAGTTGTAGCATGCAGGCTCAGTAGTTTTGGCTCACGCACTGTAGAGCGCAGGCTCAGTAGTTGTGGCGCATGGGCTTATTTGCTCTGTGGCATGTGGGATCTTCCCAGACCAGGGCTCAAACCTGTGTCCCCTGCATTGGCAGGTGGATTCTTAACCACTATGCCACCAGGGAAGCCCCTATTCTGTTGCTTTTGTGTGGAGTGTTATATATATGTCTGTTAAGTCCATCTGAACTAATGTGTCATTTAAGGCCGATGTTTCCTTATTGATATGCTGTCTGGATGATCTATCCATTGACAAAAGAGGGGTATTAAAATCCTCTACTATCATTGTATTGCTGTCTATGCTTCCCTTTAGGTCTGTTAATATTTGCTTTATATATTTTGGTGCTACTGTGTTGTGTGCATAAATATTTACAAATGTTATATCCTCTTGATGGGTTGACTACTTTATCATTATGTAATGACCTTCTTTGTCTCTTATTACAGTCTTTGTCTTTTTTTTTTTTTCGTTACGCGGGCCTCACTGTTGTGGCCTCTCCTGTTGCGGAGCACAGGCTCCGGACGCACAGGCTCAGCGGCCATGGCTAATGGGCCCAGCCACTCTGCGGCATGTGGGATCTTCCCAGAACAGGGCACGAACCCATGTCCCCTGCATCGGCAGGCGGACTCTCAACCACTGCGCCACCAGGGAAGCCCTACAGTCTTTGTCTTAAAGCCGATTTTGTCTGGTATAAGTATAGCTGCCCCAGCTTTTTTTGGTTTTCATTTGTATGAAATAGCTTTTTCCATCCCTTCACTTTCAGTCTGTGTGTGTCCTTACATCTGAAGTGAGTCTCTTGTAGGCAGCATATAGAGGGGTCTTGGAGTTTGTTTGTTTGTTTCTGGCTGCATCAGATCTTAGTTGTGGCACGCAGGAGCTTCACTGAGGCACGTGGGATCTTTCGTTGCAGCGTGCAGCCTTTTTGTTGTGGTGCGTGGGCTTCTCTGTAGTTGTGGCATGTGGATTTTCTCTTCTCTAGTTGTGGCATGCAGGCTCCAGGGCAGGTGGGCTCTGTAGTTGTGGCATGCGGGTTCCAGAGAGCGTGGGCTCTGTAGTTTGTGGCATCCAGGCTCTGGTTGAGGCGTGTAAGCTCAGTAGTTGTGGCACTCAGGCTTAGTTGGCCAGCAGCATGTGAGATCTTAGTTCCCTGACCAGGAACTGAACCCGCGTCCCCTGCATTGTAAGGCAGATTCTTTACCACTGGACCACCAGGGAAGTCCCAGCCACTCTGTCTTTTGATTGGAGAATTTAATTATTTTTTTTTTTTTAACAGTGTTTTTCTTGATGTGAAAAGTAATACAAGCTCATTGTGAAAAGTGAATGTCAACTATAACCCTCTCATTCAGGGATATTTTTATATTTTCCTCTGGCGAGGGTGAACTCCCTTCTTGGCCTTCTTTGACACCACCCTGGCAAAGGTTTGGGGTGCTTTGTTACAGCTGGTAAGGGTGGAAGTCTAGACTCCCTATTTGGCCTTTGATGGCATGGGTGGGGTGGTAGCCACAGTTTTTTCTATGGTGTATGGCTAGAGTAGAGCAACTATTGTCTGAAATAATGATTGCATGGTTTTTCATTGAATGAATTTTCAGTATCATAATGAACGCCTCATTGTGTCACAATTTCCTCCTTTGTAAAATGAGGATGATAATAATTTCTACCTCATAGGGATGTGTTAAGAGTTAATAAGTAAGTTACTATAAGTTAAGCACTTCAGACGGCTTGCTACGTGGTAAGTGCTAGCTACCATTTTTGTCGTTTTGGAACGTAGATGATTTCTGACTTTCTCTTTTATAAATAGTGCTATAAATGAACAGCAATGTTTATAAATACTGTATAAATTTCAAAGTATTTCTTTAGAATAGGCTCTTAGAAGAGGCCTTGCTGAATCAAAGGGTCTTCACTTTTCAAAGCTTCCTGATATATAGTGCCCGATTGCTTTCCAGAATCATTGTGTTGGGAATTCCCTGGTAGTCCAGTGGTAGGGCTCTGTGTTTCTGCTGTAGGGGGCACGGGTTCGATCCCTGGTCAGGGAACTAAGATCCCGCAAGCCATGCAGTACAGCCCAAAAAAAAAAAGAAAAACCAGGCTCATGGTGTCAATTTACATATTCACCACAAAGCCACCAACATTAAATCCCATCCTTTTTTTCCTTGTTGTCAACTGAGAGGTGAAAAGGGCTTAATTTTTGTGTGAGGCTGAAAATTTTTCATGTTTTTTTAAACCATGATTTTATTTTATTTTATTTTTTAAATTTATTTATTTATTTATTTAGGCTGCATTGGGTCTTTGTTGCTGCGCGGGCTTTCTCTAGTTGCAGCGAGCAGGGGCTGCTCTTCATTGTGGTGCATGGGCTTCTCATTGAGGTGGCTTCTTTTGTTGCAGAGCACAGACTCTAGGCGTGTGGGCTTCAGTAGTTGTTGCACGCAGGCTCAGTAGTTGTGGCACATAGGCTTAGTTGCTCCACAGCATGTGGGATTTTCCTGGACCCAGGATCGAACTTGGGTCCCCTGCATTGGCAGGCGGATTCTTAACCACTGCGCCACCAGGGAAGTCCCGCATGTTTTTCTTTTTAATTAATTTTTATTGGAGTATAGTTGCTTTACAATGTTGTGTTAGTTTCTTGCTGTACAGCAAAGTGAATCAGTCATACATATACATATATCCACTCTTTTTTAGATTTCTTTCCCATTTAGGTCACCACAGAGCATTGAGTAGAGTTCCCTGTGCTACACAGTAGGTTCTCATTAGTTATCTGTTCTATACATAGTAGTGTATATATGTCAGTCTCAATCTCCCAATTCATCCCACCCTTCCTTTCCCCACTTGGTAACCATAAGTTTATTCCCTACATCTGTGACTCTATTTCTGCTTTGCAAATAAATTCATCTCTACCATTTTTCTAGATTCCACATACAAGTGATATTATACAATATTTGTTTTTCTCTTTCTGACTTACTTCAGTATACATGACAATCTCTAGGTTCATCCACATCTCTGCAAATGACACTATTTCATTCCTTTTATGGCTGGGTAATATTCCATTGTGTATATGTACCACATCTTCTTTAGCCGTTCCTCTGTCGATGCACATTTAGGTTGCTTCTGTGTCCTGGCTGTTGTAAATAGTGCTGCAATGAACATCGGGGTGCATGCATCCTTTTGAATTATGGTTTTCTCTGGATATATGCCTAGGAGTGGGATTGCTGGGTCATACGGTAGCTCTATTTTTAGTTTTTTAAGGAGCCTCCATATTGTTCTCCATAGTGGTTGTACCGATTTACATTCCCACCAACAGTGTAGGAGGGTTCCCTTTTCTCCACACCCTCTCCAGCATTTATTGTTTGTAGATTTTTTTTATGATGGCCATTTTGACCAATGTGAGGTGATACCTCATTGTAGTTTTGATTTGCATTTCTCTAATAACTAGTGATGCTGAGCATTTTTTCATGTGTTTGTTGGCTGTCTGTATGTATTCTTTGGAGAAATGTCTATTTAGGTCTTCTGCCCGTTTTTTTTGTTTGTTTTTTTGTTTTTGTTTGTTTTTTGTGGTACGCGGGCCTCTCACTGTTGTGGCCTCTCCCGTTGCAGAGCACAGGCTCCGGACGTGCAGGCTCAGCGGCCATGGCTCACGGGCCCAGCCGCTCCGCGGCATGTGGGACCTTCCCGGACTGGGGCACGAACCCGTGTCCCCTGCATTGGCAGGCAGACTCTCAACCACTGCGCCACCAGGGAAGCCCTTCTGCCCGTTTTTTGATTGGGTCATTTGTTTTTTTTATATTGAGCTGCATGAGCTGTTTGTATATTTTGGAGATTAATCCCTTGTCAGTTGCTTCATTTGCAAATATTTTCTCCCATTCTGAGGGTTTTCTTTTCATTTTGTTTATTGTTTCCTTTGCTGTGCACATTTTTCATGTTATCAACCATTTATATTCTATGAATTCTTTCTTCATGTTCTTTCTGTTTTCTTGTAGTTTGTCTTTTTCTTGCTTGTCTTTTTCTGCATGATTTCTTTGCATAGTAGTGAAGACTGTGTTGTGTGTCATATTTCATGGAGATACTTCTCTGTTATCATTTCCCTCATCTTTTAATTTTGTCTATGATTTTTTACTTAGAGAAATTAAAACTTTTTCATTTGTAAATCCATTCATTTTGTGTAAGTATGCATGTGTGATTCCTTCCCTTGTTTTAATGCTTAGGAATTTGTTCCCCATCCTAAAAGCAGATTAAAAGTCCCATCATTTTCTTTCTTTAGGTTCTTTTAGTTTCTTTTTTTGTATTTAGTTTTTTTATCTATCTGGAATTATTTTGGTATATCGTTTGAGATGAAGAGCTAAAACCTTTTTTTTTTTCACTCAGTGTATTGGATTTTAGTAGTACTTTTTACTATACATTGAATTTTACATTTATTACTATTTGTTTCTTGGCCATGTTTATATGTTCCATTAATCTTGCCTTTGTGCTTTATGATAAACTTTGATTAGCTCACAGAGAACTTTGAGGTTCAAGTTCTTTGGGTTTGGAGACCCCAAATGCCTCCTCAGTCATTCATCCCGGTTCATTACTTTTGAACTCAGAAGGCTCTCCACATCTGGCCCTGTTCATATGCACTGTGGGGCTTTCCCTTCTAATTGTTCTACTCTATGTTTTATGAATCACACATACCTTATGAATCATGTTAACTTTCTTGTACTTTCAGTATCATACCTGAGTTAACTTTAATCTTTTTCTCCTCTTCTCAGCCCAGTTTGCATTTCTTTGCCTACATGTATGCTCTTATTCCCTAGCATTTCTTCACCCCAAGATTGTGCGTTAAAACTTGTTGGTATGAATTTATTCTTTTCCTGGTTTTCTTCTATTACTTTTCTTTGGTTGAATTTTTTTTTTTTAATTAACCAAAATATTCTTTGACAAAAACATTATTTTTATTCCCATGTTTTATTGCAACCCTGTCTCTCCTTTTTCATGTCTTTTTCTGTTCTCAGTACTTATTCCTCAGTAAAGGAAAACATATTTCTTCTCTAAGCTTGTCTGGGGCTTGAAGAGAAGTTGGGCTCTTCTGCATCCTCTGTCTTGAATGCCCTTTCTGGCCCTGCTTGGAGAACTGTTACTCACCTTTCAGATCCAGCTCAGATATTGCCTCTGTGAGGCCCTCAGGGCTAAAATTAGCCACTCTTTTCTCTTTGTTTCCATTCTTAGGGCCCTCTCTTACAGGCATCTTACAACCTCAGTGTAATTCATTGTTTTCATAGCCATCTTCCTTGCTAAGCAGTGTCCTTTCTCTTCAGTGTCAGGGAAATTCCTGATTTTCCTCTGTAACCCCAGCTCCAGCTCAGCCCCTCCATATCCTAGCTGCTCCATGAGTGGACCTGGGAGGTGGGGTAGATTCGGTGCTGTACTGAAGGGCTCTCAGGAGAGCTCCCCTCCTACCCTTAGACATTCCTCTCTAAAAATGAATACCAGCCTGACCTTGACCTTCTGGCCTCACCTACTCATGAGACTGGTTAATTTTTCCAATAGGTTCTTGAAACACAGAATGTTCAACCCCTTACACCTTTAAAGGGTGATTTGGAAATGGAGGCCCAGTCAGGCCTTGAGGGAATAGGGGTCCAGGATGCATCAGGTTGATTGGGGCAGTTGTGTTTGGTTGTAGATGTTGGGAGTGTGGGAGGCTGGAGGGGTGGGGGTAAGATGGGGGTCCACCCAGACAGGGAGTGAGGTGACCTAGGTCCAGTTGTACTATTGCTTCAAATAAAGTCTGATGAGACTGTTAAAGACATATGTCAAAGGAACACATTCTGGAAAGAGAATTGATAAGGAAGCAAATTAATATATGTAGAGTATTTCCCATTATTATATAATTAGTTTTTTGCTTGAACAGTTTTGTTTTCCTGTTTAAGTGAAAAAAAAAAAACCCACCAATCTTCTGATATAGAACATATAAAATGAATTATAAAACACAAAACAAGGGCTTCCCTGGTGGCACAGCGGTTGAGAGTCCGCCTGCTGATGCAGGGGACACGGGTTCGTGCCCCAGTCTGGGAAGATCCCACATGCCGTGGAGCGGCTGGGCCCGTGAGCCATGGCCGCTGAGCCTGTGCGTCCGGAGCCTGTGCTCCGTAACGGGAGAGGCCACAACAGTGAGAGGCCTGCATACCACAAAAAAAAATAATAATAATAAAATAAACACAAAACAATATTTAATATCATTCCTTTAGAATAAAAATCTGTAAAGTATTCTTTAAAAAAAGAAAAGAAAATGAAGAATGTACTACTACCCAGCACCCCCATGCTGCTTTTATTTTTCTTTCGTGCTCTTCCTTCTAAGCTCCTCTCTCCCTTTTACTGTCCCTCTTAGATTTACAAAAAAGAACATATAACTCTTTAAAAGAGCCCCATGATATAAAAGAAACCATCTTCCACAAAATCCTCCAATATCAGTAGTGCACGCCTGCTAATCCTGGTCCTGAGGAAGCTCATTCCAAGGGCGGTGTTACAAACTGAGGCAATAGACACCCTCTTCTCCCTTCCTCTTCCTCTCAACCAGTTCAGAGAAAGGGCCTGGGATCAGAGAGAGAGAGGTGTGGGTGGAGAGGCAGAAACAAGACCCCAAAGACCCCAAAACAAGACCCCAAATCATTTGTTGGAATGATCAAGGGGGTAGGTTTAGAAGGACACCCACCATCCAGTTAACACTGGAACCTTGGAGAGAGGGCTGGGGAAATGGGGAAAGAACATTAGCTTTTTAGCTCTCTCTTTGTATATTTTTTGTATTGTTTTACTTTTTGAAAAAACAAATAAAGGACCCTTAAATATAAAGAATATATAATAAAGACTTGGTTTAAAATAAAAAGAAATAAGGCCCTGGGCATAATGGAGAAAGGAAAAGAAAGAGTAAAAGGGAGAAAAGATGAATGATAAGGTGCCTAAAGAGTAAAGATGACATTCCAAGTGTGAGACTATATATAAAACTATCACCTCCCCTTCCCTTATTATTATTTCTTAATAGTGAAAAAAGCTAGATTTTTGTTATTGTTGTCATTTCTTTTTAATGGTGAAGACCTAAGTTGGGGTGGGAGGTGAACATAGGTGGGCAGTTGGGAAGGTTGGGGAGCAGGGAAGCACATCTACACCCTCTCTGCTCAAAGCCTGTCCTGGGAATGGTTCCTGCTTCCTCAGGCTCAGCCAGGAGAGCTAGATGGGCTTGGTTGCCCTGGCAGGTGAAGGTGTGGTTCTAGCCGTGGCCCAGCAGGTGGCAGCACACCCCAGAGGTCCTGGGCTAGGTGGCTCCTGGCCCTCCTTAGCTCTGGAGGTGGGAGTGGAGTTAGGCACCTGCCCTCAGGCCCTCCCTTGGGGGTGCTGGCTGCTTGCCTCCGAAGCCCCTTATTTAGCACACTTTGGATAGAAGTGTTTATTGGTTCCCTCTGGGAAGCCTGAGAAGCCAGTCTTCTTAGCTACTGGTAGAGGTTCTGGTCTAGAGGCTCCTCCTCCCAGGAGGTTTGAGCAGTAGGTAAGGTGTGCAGGCAGAACTGAGAGCAAGGCCTCAGGAAGCAGAGGGTAGCTTCTGGGATTTTGTGCTCTGCCTTCCCTTATGTGTGGGAAATATATAAAAGAGAATCTTGGTGGCTATGCTTGCTTATTTTTGCTAATTTTTACTAATTTTTACTAATATAAGAAATAAAACATTTTCTCTTTAATACAGAGAGGTGCAAAGGTAAAAACTAAAAACGGACCATAGCCTCGCCACCAAGATAACCCCTGTTATCAATAAAAAAGATAATAAAGTAAGACATGTTTAAGGTTTGAAAATTTGAACTACAGAAAAGTATAAAATGAGAAGTAAATGTTTCCTTCCCCTCCACTTTCAGCTTCTTTCCAAAGGAAGCCACAGGTTTATGACTGCTTTGAGGAAAGAAGAGAAAACAAGGGCTGTGCACATGCCTGAGCGTCTCTAACTATTTACATTTCTTTTCTTGTTTATTTTCAACCCCAAAACGATCATTGTATATACTAAGCCTTGTTTTTTTCATGCACCATACCTTGAAGATATTTCTTTCCTTTTTTTAAGTTGAGGTATAATTGGCACATTTTGTACAACATGATTTGCTATTTGTTACCATACATTGTTATGATTTTTTTTTCTTGTGATTAAGACTTGAAGATCTTTCTAGAAAGCACATACAGACTTCTGTCTATGGTAACTTTTTTAATGGGTCTCTCCGTTGTTGGAGATTTTGGTTGGCTCCACTTTGGGGCTAATATACACTATGTTTTAGTGGACATCCTTGCATATTTATTTTGGCATGCTTCTACAAGTCCAAATTCCAGAGTAAGTCAAAGGGAAAGTACATTTTAAATTTTGATGGCTAAACTTCCCTCCAGGGCAAAAGGTTGCCCTGGTTTACATTACATTACACCATGAGTGTGTGAGAGTGCCTGTTTCCGGGTGGCTATAGGGACATCTGCCCCCGGCCAGGAGCCCTCTGACATCCACAGTGGTAAGACTGGGTGCTCAGCGGAAGCAGGCCCAGCCCCTCTGCTGCAGGGCAGTGGTCAGCTCCCTCCACGGCCTTTGCCTCCACTGCAGGTCTCCTCTGTGGTTGTGAGGTGACGGTTTCAGCGTGGCAGCCTTTCTTTTAGCAATGGAGAGCACACCCTGGATTCCCCTTGTCACTTTAACAATGTTTTCCTTTCCGTCCTGGGGTGAGAGAGTAAATAACCAAATCTTGACTCTTCCAGATGAAGAAGGCATATAGGCAGAAGGCCCTCTCCTGCCACCCAGACAAAAATCCGGATAATCCCAGAGCAGGTGAGCCTCTCCTAGGCATGGGGAGAAGGAGGCCAACCCACTTGGGTGTGGTGTGAGTGCCGTGGGAGGCCAATGCACACAGCCTGGCTTTGGGCGCTGGGCCCCAAGGCTGCACTTCGCATGTTAGGAGCATCTGGTCAATTGCTGATGCACTCACCCGTCCTTGCTAGTCCATCATCTGCTGATGTCTGCTTTTCTAGCAGCCTGTGGCTTCTTTGAGGTGCTCTTCTGAGGGAGTACACCATCATCAAGTCTAACTTTACTTTTCTCCTCTCTCTTTTTTGATCGCTATGTTTAGCTGAACTCTTCCATCAGCTTTCTCAGGCCTTGGAGGTACTGACCGATGCTGCCGCCAGGGTAAGCTCATCCTTCTCTATTTAAATTACTCCACATTTATAGACCACTGTGTGCTTCATCCTGTATACTTGGCCATGCATCACAGTCCTTGCTGTCCTAGCCTGGAGACTCTGTCACCAGACTGCCTCCTGATGGCTGTAGGGCTAGCAGCAGGGCCGGGGAGGTGGCTGGGCTCTGTGTATGTTTCCTGGCTAACTGCTCCTCCGTGTTCCTTTCTTCTGCCAGGCTGCATATGACAAGGTCAGGAAAGCCAAGAAGCAGGCAGCAGAGAGGACCCAGAAACTTGATGAGAGAAGGAAGAAAGTGAAGCTTGGTAGGTGACATCGTGGTGCTGGTAGCCTGCAGTTTCCCTGGACCACTTTCCTGCAGCTCCCCCACCTTTCCTCCTACAGCTTCAGTTCCAGCAACTCAGAGCTTTGCGGCCCCGGCTCTGGGCAGAACCCTGTTCTCAGGGGTGGCTCCTAAAGGACAGTCATAGGGATAATAACAGTGACTAGGTGTGCTATTAGCTAAGTGCTGTGACAGATGTTTTACTGCCTCCTTTAATTATTACAACTATCCAAGGAGCTGGGTGTTATGAAACCCACTTTTTATAGACAAAAGAGGCTAAGGCACCAAAAGGATAAGAATTTGCTGGAGCCAGGATTTGAACCCACACAGCATGAGTACAGTCAGCGTTCTTGTTGGCCATGCCGTCCTGGATCTTTTTCATTCGTCCCAGCTCTGCACAGAGCTTTCACTCCATGAAATCCTCTCAGAAGGATCCAAAGAGATCCAGGCATTCGTCTTTTAAGAAAAAGCTTTATTGACGTATATTTTGTATATCATATCATCCACCCATTTCAAGTGAACAATTCAGTGATTTTTAGTAAATTTACCAAATGGTGCAACTATACTCTAAATCAATTTTAGAACATTTTCATCACCCCCGTAAGATTGGTCCAAGCTTCTTTACTCGATTTTTCTCCCCGTCCTCTTGCCTGCTTCATATCCATATATTTATTATGTACATATACCATCCCAGTACATCCATCAAAAATAAACAAAACCTGAAGAGTTTAGGTAAGTAAAGTGAACAGAGAACAAAGCGGTGAGTCCCAGACCTGAAAGAAGCATTTGTCACAGCAGCTGGCCTGGGACAGGGCCACAAGCAGTTTTCTCTTGGAAGGTGGGAAGGCTCCAGGACCTGGGGTGATGTCCTTGCATGGTGGCTGCCATCCCTGTAGGAGCCGTTGTAGCCGGGTCCACAGTGAGGCTTGGTAAATGTGAGTTGAGGCGGGGAGGTAGAAGATTCCGCCGTGAGACTTCCCTGGTGGTGCAGTGGTTAAGAATCCGTCTGCCAATGCAGGGAACACGGGTTCAATCCCTAGTCCAGGAAGATCCCACATGCCGTGGAGCAACAAAGCCCGTGCGTCACAACTACTGAGCCTGCGCTCTAGAGCCTGCAATGCACAACTACTGAAGCCCACATGCCTAGAGCCTGTGCTCCGCAACAAGAGAAGCCACCGCAATGAGAAGCCCGCACACTGCAACGAAGAGTAGCCCCTGCTCACCACAACTAGAGAAAGCCTGCGCGCAGCAACGAAGACCCAATGCAGCCAAAAAAAAAAAAGAAGATTCTGTGGGAACTCAAGCTCACTGGGGGGAAGAGCATCAAAGCCATGGCAAGGTCGCAGGTCAGGCTGTGGTGCCAAACCACAGGAACAGAGGCCAGGAGCTCCACCCACTGGCAGCCCTGACCCATGGCCGTGGGCTGCTGACATAAGCACCCACCCACACCTTGTTCACTGTTTGGAGAACCAGCTTGGTCAGCGTGAGCTGCTTTAACTTTTTCAGACCCCGGCCACTCAGCTGGATCCTGTTCTCTTCCTTGTTAGGACTTTTCTCAATGGAAATTAATTTGGGAGCACATGGGCATTGAGGGAGGGGCCAGAGTTACTGTATAGGTTCATGCTGTGTGAGACTTTGGGGAAGCAGCCAGAGCCTGGTAGGCTGGGGCCATGTAGAAACTGCTTAGACCAGACATTGGGTCATTCAAGCCTTGTTCGTAGACCTGGAGGCCCGGGAGCGGCAGGCCCAGGCCCACGGCAGTGACGAGGAGGAGGAGGAGAGCCGGAGCACCGGGACACTAGAGCAAGAGGTGAGCGTCCAGGCACTGCAGCCATCTGCAGGGGGAGGAGGCTGGTGGAGCAAAGGGGTTGCTGTGGTTGGAGAGGGCATGCCATTTCCACTTTCTTCTGTGGGATCTGGGTAATCTGTCCCACCTGCAGGTTGCTGAGCCTAGCTTGCAGGTGGAATGTCCCAGGGACCTTTGCAAGGTGAGCCAACCTGGAATTGGATCTGCACAGAACTGTCACCCTCCCCAACTCCCACTCTGCAGATCAAACGCCTGCGAGAAGAGGGTTCCCGGCAGCTGGAGGAGCAGCGGAGGGTGATCCAGGAGCAGATACGCCAGGAACGGGAACAGAGGTTGAGAGGTGAGAGTCCGTCCCTCAAACCTGCCTCCCCCTCTGAGACAGCTCTTGATGCCCAGAATGGCCACACTGGCTGCTCAGGGAAGTTGTTCTGGAAGCTTCCACCTGCTGGAACCCGGGCACCCCACTTGGACACATGCCACCTGTCTCTTCTTACCAGTTCTCTGAGGCCTATTGGATTTTCACTCTACCTGAGATCTCCTGGCCCCATTTATCTTAGTCCCAAGCAGAGCTGGTTCTATTTTGGAGCAGATCACCAGGGCGGGGTGGGGAAGGCTCTGGGGTACTTTGTTTCGGTAGAACTGTGTGGTCTATACCTCTACCTTCTGCCCCCTGTAGGTGTTCATAGCCCTTTGTTGGCAGAGTGCTGACCATGGCCTTCAGCAGGCAGCTGGGCAGCTGTCCCAAGGTGACAGCTCCTCAGGGTTGGGGTGGGATTGCCTCTACTTGCCCTACCAGGCTCCACAGCAGGGCGGGGCAAATACTGCCCTTGGTCAGGAGTGATCTTTTCTAGGTCCTTTTGCCCTGGGCTGTGTCTCCTTTGGGAGAGAGAACCTCTGACTCCATCATATTCTACCCTGCTAATTTTCCTAAATTTTCTAGGAATGGCAGAAAATCCTGAAAGCAAAGGAACCCCCAAGCTAAAGGTGAGCCCTGCGGATCTACGGGCCACCTCACACCATCTCCTCTCAGCAGAACAGATGCTTCCATGGGCACAGGTGCTTCTGGCGGGGACGCTGGATCTCTGGGAGCCACACCACTACCCACATCCCATCCTTCCATCTTCCCACTGCCTGGGCATCAAGATGGCCTCTCAGAGCTGGCCGTGAAAGGCTGCAGGGCAGCCCTCCTTGAGGCCCTCGAAGGAGAGCATCTTATAGGGCTGGAAGCGTAGCTGTGGGTGAGCAGGCCACCTGCCTGTCTGTTTTCAAGGGTGAATGCATTTTGGGGGGTGCTCCCTAGATTACCAGTGCTTTGAAGCGGGGTGTCTGCTCAGACTGTAAAGCTCAGGTGCAGGGTCTGGTTCTGTTGAGAAGTCAGTGTTTAATGGTGACACCCACTGCTGTCTTTTCAGCTCAAGTGGAAGAGCAAGGAGGCCAAGTCACAAGGCGGCTATTCCAGAGATGTCCTCGTGCGGCTTTTTCAAAAGGTCTGCCCTGCTGACTTCCCCCTAACCCATCATCTCAGGCCCCACCTCAGCCCAAACCCTAGGATCTCCAGGCCTAACCTTCCTTCCCATCTCTACCTGCCTTTTTTTCTGTGTCATAGACCTTCTCCCCAGGCCATGACCTTCCATTCACTCATGTTGCCATGTGCCCCTTCCCTTGCCATCCTTAGAAGCAAAGGGCTTGGCTGCGTTTGTGGGGCAAGAGGAGGCTATTGTCTGGCACCAAAGCCCCATCCTCTTCACCTCCTTCAGTTGCTGAGGCAGCTGTGTGTCTCTGCTGGTCTAAATTCCCACGTCTGCCAAGCTCTCCTTTGCTGTCCTCTGCATTCCTGAGGGGCGGGGGAACCTTTCTTTCCCATCTCTGATATCCCCTTTCTGGTTGAACCTAGCAATGAGAGTTTATACCCCGGCTAAAAATGGCCTAGTGGCCTCTGGGTGGCTCAGGCTTGTCTCTGGTGTGAGCTGAGCCATCCTGAAGGCTGAGCCATGCTTACCGGGACCCCCTTATCTTCACAGTACGGAGAGGTGCTCAACCTGGTACTGTCCAGTAAGAAGGCAGGCACCGCCGTGGTGGAGTTTGCAACCATCAAGGCTGCGGTGAGTGCTACGTGGGGCTTTGGGGGCTACCGACAGCCCTGCCTTTCCAGGGGAGGAATCCAGTTCTGTAGGCCCTCTGAGTTTAGGTGTCCACACTCCCAGGGGATCTCTGGGCCAGCTCAGAGCCAAGATTTCCCAGAGCCCCTCCAGCTCCCAGGAGTAGAGGCACAGCGAGTGAAGGGATGGACAGGAGAATATTCTGGGGATGGCTTCATTTCCTGCTGCCTGGCTCCACACCCTCCACCTTCCCCTGGAAGCCGGCATGCCTCCAGGTTGGAGCCCTCGCACTGCCTTCTCCCCTTCCCCCACTCCCCAGTCAGAAAGCTCACGTGGCGCACAAGGAAGGTCAGAGCTTCAGCACACCATTGTATGAAGTTTGCTGTGCTTTGCTTGGAGGATGAGAGCGCTGGTTCTGGTTCTTTCTGTGGGGGTAGCGAGAGCCATTTTGTAGCCGACTGGAGTGATGGGACCAGGACCGGATGCTGTATTTGACAGGAGCTGGCTGTCCAGAATGAAGTGGGCCTAGTCGATAACCCTCTGAAGATTTCCTGGTTGGAGGGACGGCCCCAGAGCACAGTGGGCCCTAACCACCCAGGACTGTCCCAGGTAAGGAGCCAGGCCTCACGCAGCTGGGCCTGCTCAGGCTTCGGGGCGCCTCTTCCTGTTTGGGCTCTTCTCAGGGCCCTTTCCTCGCAAATCCCAGTCATCAGGAATATGGAGAGATTGGCAGGTCCGCCGATCTAAGCAGGAGGACTGTGATTCCT
>NW_006787469.1:2096535-2102625 GCF_000442215.2 Lipotes vexillifer
GCTGATCCCCTTTCCTCTCTGAGTGCCAGCGGGGCCCACCCTATGCAGACCTCTTAGACCTTATTTTCCATGTTCTGGTCCCCTTTGGGGTCTCTCATCATCACCCAAAGGCATTGTCCTGGCCTGCGGGTCGCTTGGTTGCAGTGTGAAGCATTTGGCGCTGAGATGACCTGGTGCTTCAGGGAAGGGCCGGTGATGAGGGTGGCTGCTTCCTTCCCCAGCTTCCTTCCAGGTGTGTCCATGGCTGTCCCAGATGGGGACCTAATATCAAGAGGCAATATCTCCTCTTTAGAAATAACACTGGCTACCCTGCCGACACTGAGGTGCTGCCTGGTGCCCGACTTGTGGTAAAGCGTGCACTTGAGCTGACACACGCCCAACACCGGCTCTTAGTCCTCGTGGCTCCATGAAGGCTTATGTTCCGCTCCGCGGGTCAGCAAGGGCTCCGCTCCCATTGCCTCAGGCACCCCGCCACCACGCCCCTCACCTGGCCATGAGGATGGGGAGCTCTCTGGAGTGTGTCCCAGACCCTGGACAGAGGAGGCAAAGGACCTGGTCTGAGCTTGACTCGGGATCCTTCTTTAGAGACTGTTTCCCCACGGTTAAGGCCCAGCATTTCAGAGCCCCAGACGGCACTCCATAGGCTGTGTTACAAAGAGCTCTCTTTATCACCATCCCACGGGGGCTTTCAGTTCAGCACAGCCACACAAGAGGAGGGGAGGGGGAGGCCACAGGTTTGGGTTGTGGAGATGCTGTGTGTCCAGGCTTCCCTTCCCCCTCTGCCACACCTGGAAAGGCCTGGGGTGTCAGAAGCTCATGCGGCCAACTGGGCTCTGGCTCCAAGTCTTCTGGCCAGGCCTCAGGGTGGGGTCGTAGCCCCGTTGTCAGAGGTTTTGAGCAAAGCAAAGTTCCTCAGTCCTGGTGAGGATTCTGGAGACCAGCTTGCCTCTTCATTGTAACAGCTCTGAGCTTCGTGTCTGTCCCTGATCCAGTCCTCCCTCCCATATTCTCATGGGCGCAGGAAGGAGGGAAACCTGCCACTGTTTTTTGTTGCATTTCCCAAGGGCTCCCGTCACTAATAATTCTGGGAATTCCCCACAGCCCCCTTTCGCAAGCTGTCTGTGCCTGGCATTCCCTAGAGCCTCCTTCCTTGGGCACCAGGGAGTGCTCGTGCTCTGGGCAGCTGTACTGGCACTTTGAGTCTCTCATGCCCCCTTTTCTGCTAGTGATTTGTTTGGCGTTTTTCCAGAGTTACACTGTGTATCTCTACCTGCCTCACTCTTCCTACTCTGTCAGCCCCTCCCTTCCCTTGCAGGCCCCATATGCTTCCCCCTTGCCCCCACCAGACCCCAGGCTATGGTCTAGGCCTGTGCTGCCCAGTAGAACTTTCTCCAGTGATGTTAACGTTCACTCTGCGCTGTCCAGTGTGGTAGCTGTTAGTCATATGTGGCTGTTGAGCACCTGAAACGTGGCTAGTGTGACTGAGGGCTGAATTTTTAATTGTATTTAATTTCAATTAAACAGCCACGTGCAGCTAGTGGCTACCATACTGTACAAGGTCACGCCTGTTTCATCCCTCTCCCCTTAGGTCTCCCACTTTCCTCTCCAGCCTGGATTGGACCACTTTTGCCCAGACCTGTCCTGTAACCTCGTTCTGTTGACAGTGGCTTCAGAGAGAGCTGGCGCAGGGCACCCATCTGTCGTGCCCAGTCTGCGCGTCCTCCGCTCCCGGACTCACCCCTTATGCCTCCCTCCCTCTCTGCTGGCCTCTGCCTGGTCCCTGTGGTTGCAGGCGTGGCCTCCCTTTCCCAGCCTAGCTAGCTGCCTTCAGGGCTCCTGCCAGCAGGTGCCCCCCTCACATTTCCAGCTTGCCTCTGTACCTCTGTCCCTCCACTCTGGGGTGACTCAGAGAACTGTTCAGGGCCCAGAGGGAAGGCAGGGACCTGGATTCCTATCCCTACCTTAATCCACAACTGTCCCCTCCTTCTCTGGGTCCCCAGGCTTCTGGCTCTTTCACCCACCTCTGCCCACCCTCCCCCCATTCAGAAGCTGGGCTCACTGGGAAATTGCTCCCTCAGCATCTGTAGAACTTCCTCAAGAAGTGAAATCCCTAGGTCAACTTTGAAGGAGAAGAAGGGATCACTGAGGTCCGGAGCAGGTGTCCTCTGGAAGGGGGGCGTGTCCAAAAGGTCCTCGTCAGAGTATTGGTAGAGGGCGTCCGCCAGGGAGAGCGCGGAGGGCAGGGTGGCAGAGTAGGTTGCGGCGTAGGTGGACGGGGACTCCAGGATGTTGGGGCAGCTGGAGCTTTCTCGGTAGAGGCGCGGGGGTTTGGGCGGGGCCAGCAGGGTGGCCCGGGGCTGCTCATCCCCCCACAGTGGCAGGCGCCGGCCATCTGGCCTCCCTCGCAGCTCCCGGACGACCTCCCGGTTGCTGTACTCCTCGTGGTCCCCTCCAGCCGTGCTGGCCTGGCTGAGCACCCTGCCCTGTCGCCGCAGTCTCCGCGGCCGCCGCAGGCTCAGCCGCTTAAAGAAGGAGGCGCTGCGGAAGGAGCCTTTCTGCCAGATCTCCATGGGGCCCCGGGGAGCCAGCAGACAAGCCTGGTACCTCAGAAGCCCGGTTCAAGGGCAGCTGTGGGCCATCTGGTCCCGCTGAGGCAGTGAACGGCGAGAATCAGGGAGGCAGTCTTCGCTGGCAGAACAGAGGCCTCCGGGTTTCTGCTCAACAGGGACCTTCGTACGCGTGTCCAGGAGAGCCGAAAAAGCTGAGAGTTCCTGGCGACGGGAGTTTCCCAGAGGGACAGGAGTGGCCTGGTTACTTGATAGGGCAGTGGAAAAACCCCAGGAGGAAGAAACAGCACTCCACTCCGTGGAGCCAGAGCGAGGGCAGCTGCGGCGCGACCCGGGGTGGCTCCTGGCCCTGCGGGGGCCGACCTCTCCGCCGGTGGCTCCCAGACTGATTAGTGGCTTGGCTGTTTGTGCCAGTGTGTGGCGGTGGAGACGTGTTGTTGTCTTCGGCTGACTCAGGTGGGAGGCTGGTCTCGTGCTCTGAGGTAATTGCAGCATCCGCAGGCAGGGATTGGGGCAGTGGCAACGCCCCGGGGCACCGGGGTGCCTAACATTCCTCTGGGGACTGTCTGGGGCAGCCCTGCTTTGTGTGTCACCACGCTGCCGCCTCTTCCTCCACAGCCCAACGCCCTGCGCCCTTGCAGGCAGGCCTGGCCCCCCAGCTCCCGTGGGTGTGGGGTGAGGAGCTCCGGGAGGTGGGAGCTAATTGAAAGGCAGGCGTGTGGAACGACTGCTGCGGAAGGAAGAGGCCTGTCGCTGGTGTGAGTGATCCGCCCTCATTAGCAGAGCCTGCAGGGATGGGGGGAAGGAAGGAGGCAGAGGGTGTGTTAACAGGGAGCAGCCCTGTGCCTATAAAGGGCTGGCTCCTCCCAGGGCCAGGCTTGGGGCGTGCCGAGGGTGACTTCAAGTTTTCTCAGCAGAGCAGCATTACCTTGTGGGGGGGAGAATTGCTCTCCCCTTGGCCTGACAGCAAGCCTGGCTGCTCCATTTCCTCAGCCTTCCTCGATTTTCCCAGATAGCCTCAGGGCAGAAAAGGACATTTGAGAGCCAGTGTCCTGCCTTCCTGTGGGGCTGCCTGGGCCTTATTTGGGGTCCTGCCTCTGGGGAAGGGGCTGGGTCAAGGCTAGGAGGTGGGCCTGGCTGGGAGGGCAATCCTCCTAGGAGCCGAGGAGGCCTGGGAGGAGGTGTGGGGCTGTCGGGAAGGGCAGGGGGATCTGGGCTGGGTAACACTTCCTGGTTCTGTACACCCGACTCCAAACCAGTTGTCCAGGGCCTGGCATCTTAACCCCAGCCACTCCCTTCTAATTCCCCGAGTCACTGACCACCAAACTTTTTTCCTGGCCTGTTCCATGAAGGTGCATCAGCTCGGGGTACTGCGAAGCAGGCCTCAGCAGCTCTCTACTGTGCAGCCCCCCTGGCCTGGCTCCCTTCTATGCCAACTCTGGTGGGCTTCATACTTCTTCATGCAGCTTCAGGGAGGAAGCACAGAGGGAGGAAGTGATTTAATTGCCACTGCAGACCTTATCAGGGCATGGCATTGGCAGCTCAGGGCTCTCCTGTAGAGCTGCCTCTCCACACCACAGCCTTGGCCCACTGAGGTGGTCATTTATTATTCTTTTGATTATGAAAATGTTGCACCGTTCAGTCCCCCACACTGTGCGGGCAAGATCATAAAAGAAAAAGCCACAGGCCCTGCCCTCCAGGAGCCCTGGTGTGTATTTTTAGGAGGCAAGCTGGCCTCATGCTTGTTTCTCTCTCCTTCTAGGGTGGGGCTGAGTGAGGCTGTGTTTAGGGTAGGGCTCCCTGTGCATCCTCAGCAGGAGCCAGACCACAGGGAGGGTGGGCAGCTGGGAGGGGTCAGTGCTCTCACCTCCACCTGGCAGAGTGGAGTGTATTTCTGTGCCTCTAACAACCCCCCTTCACTGGTAACTTGTGAGAAGCAGAAGCCATGGGGTGGAGGAAATGGAGATGAGGGCCTGGTTAAAGCATGAGGAAGTGATTCACCTGAGCTGACTGTAGATGTGAAGGGCCTGGGAAAGGGGAGGCGGGGCGGGGTGATAGCTGCTTGAGATGGGCTGAAGGGGAGCCAGCTGAGAAGCTGGCCTGGGGCCAAAGGCCTGCTTGCTCTGAAGGAACATGGGTGAGTTGGGATTGCAGGATGTTCCAGGGTCCTTCCCTTCCTGGGCATCCTCCCTCCTTGACTCTTGGTGGCGGCTCTGCCTAGGCCCTGTCCTCCGAGTCTGGAATCCGTGGGGCTGTGCCCTGCCGCCCTGACGCCTCCGTGTCCTCCCTCTGTCCCCCCAGGGTTCCGTGCGGTCTGAGAGGGACTATGAGAGCCTCGTCATGATGCGCATGCGCCAGGCAGCTGAGAGGCAGCAGCTGATCGCCCAGATGCAGCAGGAGGACCAGGCTGGGCAGCCCACGTAGCCTCCTGCCTCCAGCCCTCCCATCCCACAGCCCTTTTCTTAAACATCACCAATAAACTTTTTTTTTTTAAAGAGTCTACCTCTATTGCATACATAGGTGTAGGGTGTGGGCCTGCCCAAGCGTGGCCCTGGTTTCTGGGTTCTGCCTCGGAGGGCTCCACCCAGGCCTGGCTCTCCCTCCCAGGGAGGCGCTCCACACGGTGAGAGTCAGTGGCCAGCAGAGCAGAGGAGCAGCCACTCATCACAGCCCTTTACTGGCTTGGACTAGCTACGCAGGACCCACACGCCCAGTCCTGGGAGCCATGCTCCGCGGGGGCACCCAGCTCCCTGCCAGGGGCAGCCTGGCTCTTGCCAGCTCCTCAGCCTGCCACAGAACACGGCCTCCTCCAGGGCCTGTGCCAGGCCTGAAGCTGGAGGGGCAGCTGGGGGCACCAGGGCCAGGGGCCCTGCCCCCCCACTGGCTGAGGCAGGTTTCAGAGAAGGCCATTCATTGCCCAGTGGTGCTGGGCCGAGGAAAATGACGACTTGGGAAGAATGGGCAGGGCGGTGAGTGAGGCAGGGTCCTGAGGTCGGGGCCCATGGCAACCACTCCAGAGAAGGGGTGACTGCAGCTCCTCAGTGTGGGTGGGTCACTCCTTGTGCAGGCACCACACCAACGTCTGGCCCACCCCTGTCATGCTCAGCACACGGAAGCCCCTGCGCTCCAGCTTGTCAAGGACTATTCGAGGAGGGTCATTGACGTAGTACTCACAACTGCGAAGAGAAGGAGGGTGGCGTGAGAGGATACACAGCACAGCCCTGTGTACCAAGCTAGTATCTGCTGCAGACTAGACCTGGTCAGGAGTACTCCTAACAGGGACTGACGTTTGCTGGGTGCCTTCTGGGTGCCAGGCTGAGTACACATTCCCTGCCCCTCATCTACTAAGCTCTTTGCATCATCTCATTTATTCCTCCCAACAACCTAAGGAAGGTACTGTTATTGTTCCCATTTTATAAATAAGAAAAGAGTAAAGCAGCTTTCCTGATGTCATCCAGAGGGTAGAACTGGCATGAGTCTGACAACAGCTCCATGTGCCCTGGGCCACTGCCCATTCAGCAGG
>NW_006787469.1:2102649-2102965 GCF_000442215.2 Lipotes vexillifer
TCAGCAGGAGCAGCCTGTTCTCCCTGGGACCCTCCCCCAGGCCTCTGCCCTCTTGCTGCCTGGCTGTCCTGCAGTCGTGGAGCAATAAGTTTGGCCCCCAAGAGCTCCTGGCTCTGAGTGCCACTCCCTAGGATGGAGAATGCTTGGTTTCCCTTCTTTCAGGGTTAATTGATTCTGAAGGGCCATCAGGTAGATAAAGGGCTGAAGCCCCAGGCTGGGCATCTGAGAGACAAAAGCCTTATGGCAAACGGATGGCGTTGGCTTCTGCCCTCCAACCCTGACCGGGGGGCTACGGCCAGCTCACCTCCTCTTTCCC
>NW_006787469.1:2102975-2108344 GCF_000442215.2 Lipotes vexillifer
CTGGAGTGCACTCTGGTGACCCTTCTCAGGAGTTTGAGCCTGTGTAGCCAGAGTTCTCCCTGCCTATGGCAGGAAGGGGTGAAGGGCAGAAAAGGAAGCATGAATCACTGTTTAGACTTGGGGCTGGTGTGAAGGATGCCAAGGGAAGTGGCTAAGTCCCCAGGCAGCAGCTGAACTGGAAGCAGGACCCAGGCTCCCTTCTCCCTGTTTCTAGGGCTGAGCTTTGTTACTTAGCCATCTCTTCAAGACAGAAGCCTTTCTCTGTGCTTGTCTTTGCCTTGATGGGATCCAGTTTAGAGATGAGAGGGCAGGGCAAGGAGCAGTCCACTTGCAGAGTCCTATACTCAGAGAACCGGACTCTGTCCTGGGACTTTGTCCAGGGGCTCCCTTGTGAAGGGAGGGCCAGTGGGAAAGCTCTCAGAGAAAGCCTACAGAGGACAGATCCCCAGGATGCAGGCAGAGGGGTCCTGAGGCTAGGCAGTGGCATTGTCCTGTTGTGTAAAAGGAACAGAGACGGGTCTAGGGGCTGGCAAGGAGAAGATCCTTAGGAATGCTACTACTTACAAATTGTTTCCCAGGACACTTCTTTTTGAGGCCCCCAGATGCCGCATCAGCTCTGGATCGGAGTGCTCATCGCCCACCATGGTGGGGCCCACCTCCTGCAAGGTAAGTCACAGCAGCTGCTTGGCTGGCTGCCAGGTAGAGGTGAGCTGTCTCACCTCTCCTTCCTCCCCCGCCTGCTGGCTCTGAGCCCACTTCAGTTAAAGACTGGAGGGAGAGGAAAGGAATCTTGGGGGCTAAACACAAGCTGGGAAGGGGTGGAGTCCATCAGTGATCAGTGAGCCATGTGGGGCCTCCCTGCACCCTCTAGGCCGGGCTGGGCAATGCCCAACTACTGGCACCTTCACGCCAGGCACCAACACCTATATCTGTGTATCAGAATAACCTGGAGAACAGAGAAATAAGAACATATGTCCACACAAAAACTTGTACACGAATGTTCACAGTAGCATTATTCATAATAACCAGAAAGTGGAAACAACCTAAATGTTTGTCAACTGATCAGTGGATAAATAAAATGTGGTATAGCCATTCAATGGAATTTTATTTGACAATAAAAAGGAACGAGTATTGATGTGTGCTACGATATCACGTAAGTGAAAGAGGCCAAAGACCACATATTACAACGAAAAGTAGACGGGTCGTTACCTAGGGCTGAGGGGCCTGGGGGAAATGAGGAGTGACTGCTAAGGACAGGGTATGGGTACAGGGTTTCTTTTTAAGGTGATAGAAATGTTTTAAAATTGCCTATGGTGATGGATGCACAACTCTGAGCAAGCTAAAAAACAAAAACAAAAACCCCATCATCATTGAATTCTACACTTTGGTGAATTCTGTGGTGATATGTATTATAATATATCAATGAAACTTATTTTTTTTAATTGCTTGAGGAGCACTGAATTCCCAAGCCCCAGGCTTCCAGAGTGCTTCCGGAGGTCTGGGAAGGGGTCCAGGAGTCTACATTTTAACAACTGCACAGCTGAATGGTTCTTAAACCACTGCCCTGTGGCACTGCCGAGACCTCTCCTGCCCAGTGGTGAGCCCATCTGTTATTTCCTGCATCCCAAGGGAGCTGTGTACCCTCTGATGGATCACCCAAGCACTGGTGAGTGGGAAGGGGCAGAGGAGCATCCTGCTACCCAGGTTGGGGACCCGGTCATATTATTCTGAAGCCAAATGGGGACTCATGGAGCAACCAGCACCTTCTTTTTGCAGAGGAAACTGCGCCCAGGGAAAGGGGCGTGGTTTCTGACTGTTGAATGGTGTTCTCCCATCTCTAACCCCATGGGCTGTCTCAGGTTCTTTCTTCTCTTCCTTTTCTAAGGTCTCAGGAGACCTTAGAAGTGCCTAAGGGTGCAGCTAGTGGGCCACTCGGCACAGGGGTCTTGGCGTCTTAGCACATCCTTTAACAAACCTCTCTCCCTCAGGTTAGTCCACTCCCACTCCCCACTCCCTGGCAGAGTGGCTGTGTGGGGCAGTGGGTGCTGCACATGTGAGACCAGGACTTCCTGGGTCCCTCCCGAAGGCTCCCGACCTCCCGCAGGCAGGTAGGACCGGAGCCACAGGCGCCCGGAGCTCGCTGGGTGGTGGGGACGCACTCATCTGGCCCCCTTCGCGGCGCTGGAGTCGCCGGGCCGCCAGAGCTCTCAGAGTCCCTGGATCCAGGCTGAGTCCAAGACCCAGCCTCCCTCCCGGCCGCCCAGGGGGGCGTGTTCCGGGCGGCTTCCGGGTCCGGCCACGCGCGGGCGTCGCCCGGGAGGGAGGCGCCGAGATGCGGTCTGCAGCGCCCCCCAACCCCTGACCCGGGCCGAACGCCAACTCCCAGGGATGGCCAGCGGGTACTCACCATGCGGATCTGGGTGCTAATGAGCAGGTAGGGCATGGTGCGCGCGTCCCGGTCAGGATCTCTCCCTAGACTTTGGGCCCGGCGCAGACGCCAGCCCCTCGGGCTCCGGGACTGCGACCGGCCACCTGGAGTCCAGTTACTCCTGCTCTGGCCTCCGGCTGCACCAATCCAGCAGCTTCTGGCCCGTTACCGCCTCGGCCGGCCAATCAGGAGCTGGCGCCCGTGACACGCCCCGGAGCTCGGCGATTCGAGACCCGCCCCCAGCGCTAGGGCAGCGCCCTGAGACCCTTGGTTTCCGCCGCCGCTTCCGCGGGTCGTCCAGAGGCGAGGCGGCATCTGTGTTGGGCGCGGGGGAGGGCGGGGTGTCGCTCCCCCAGCCCCGGACCGGAGACCGGGGTGACCCGCCGGGCTCTGCCGGCTGCGGCGGGCCGTGGCGCCCTGCGCGCGTGTTGACTTTGCGCCCTGTTACTGCAACACCTTCGGTAACAGGTTCCAAAGTCCTCCTGGTCCCCGCCCCCTCCCCGTGAAGCAGAGCAGGGTGCAAACGGCTACCCCACTGAGGCCTCCCAAGCTCCTGCCCACCCCACCCGCGGAAGGCCTCTAAAATGTTTAGCGGATCCCCACTTCCCGGCCCCAAGACACGTTCTCCAGAGATTCCTTCAGCGCGCGGGAGAGAGGCAGGAGACCCTTCGGGTGCACTGCGCTTTCCCGCCTTCCCGACCGTAATTCCTAGTACAGCGGCGGAACCGTGCATTTCTGTGGCCTTGTAGGTAAATTTGTAAAGAAACTGAGCGCTTGGCTGAGTGCCAGGCCTGGAGAGACTTAAACCAATGGAATCTGGCCGTCGGTTCAGAGAGCTTCCGGCGAAGCTGGAGAGACTTAGCGCACGTGTAAGAGCTCACAAGGCAACACCTGGGGACAAAAGAAACCCGCGCACCAGCCACCAAAGAGAGTGCAGCGAGTTCACCTCCAGGCGTCCACGCCTTCATCTGAATGCATCAAAGTCTGACAACTGAACATTCTTTATCTGCCTTGTTGTGATTGGTTCTTTAAAAAGAAAGCAAGACAGTGGGATGAATTGGGAGACTGGGATTGACATATATACATTAATATGTATAAAATAGATAACTAACAAGAACCTGCTGTTTAGCACAGGGAACTTCAATGTACAGTAGAAACTAACACAACATTGTAAAACAACTATACCCCAATAAAAAAATAAAATACTTGGAGCAAAAAAATAAATGAAAAAGAAAAAGAAAGCAAAACAAAGCCAGCTTGTAAACTTCCCTCCCAGGCTTTTGAAAAATCTTCACTTCGCTGAAGGGTATGCTCTGTGCCTCCAGCACTTTGACCCATGTGGAGAAAGGTATAAGGGAAATAGGAAGTTGTAATCCTAAAGGATCCTTACTGGTCTAATTTATTTTTCTGTACTCTCTATCCCTATCCTCAACCTCCAGGACTAACAGTTTAGCTAGAGAGATAAGACATGTTCAAGATTAACAAAGGATTTGTTAAACTGACAAACGATTAATGCCCAGGACATATAAAGAACTCTTACAAATTAGGGAGAAAAAGATAAATCAATAGAAGAAACATGGGCAAATGACTCAAATAGGCACTTTTCAAAAGAGAGAGTGGAGATGGCCAATAAACTTATAACATGATGTTCAATATCATTAGAAATCCCAGAAATGCATGTTAAACCAGTGAGATACTGCTTTACAGATTTGCAAAAAATAAAAATGTGTAAGCATCATGTATCGGTGAAGATGTCTAACAATTGAAACATTACTGTTGGGATTGCAAATTGTTATGACTGATACAATCACCTTGGAAAACAATTCGGCATCGTCTAGTAAAGCTTAAGACATGCATCACTGTGACCCACCAAACCTCTCCTAGTTAAATCTAGGAGAACTCACTGACTGCATCAGGATACACATACAAGAATATTAAAAAAAAAAAAAAAAAGAATATTCATAATAGCACTTTGTAACTAGCAAAAAACTGGAAACAGTCTTTATGGCCAACAAAAGTGGAGTTTTTGGTTGATTCATGCAATGGAAACTATAGCAACGAAAATGCTGAATGAAAAAGCGAATCTTGGAAAAATACAGAATAATTCTATTTACCTAAAGCTCACAAACATGCAAAATTAAACAATATATGGTTCGGAGATAAAGACATGCGTGGTCAGATTAAAAAGAAAAGGAAATGATAAATGTAATATTCAGGGTAGTGGTTACCTCTGAGAAAAGGGAAAGGGATGGAGTGGAGACAGACATGCAGGGTTTTGTTTTGTTTTGTTTTTGATTGGAGTATAATTGCTTTACAATGTTGTGTTAGTTTCTGCTGCACAGTGAAGTGAATTAGCCATACGCATACACACATCCCCTCCCTCTTGGACCTCCCTCCCCCCGCATCCCACCCAAGTAGGCCATCACAGAGCACCGAGCCGAGCTGCCTGTACTATACAGCAGGTTCCCACTAGCTATCTATTTTACACATGATAGTGTATTTATGTCAAACCTAATCTTCCAATTCATCCCACCCTCCCCTTCCCCACCCCCTTGTCCACACATCTGTTCTCTACATCTGCCTTTCTATTCCTGCTCTGTAAATAGGTGCATCTGTACCATTTTTCTAGATTCCACATATATGCGTTAATATATATTTGTTTTTCTCTTTCTGACTTACTTCACTCTGTATGACAGACTCTAGGTCCATCCACATCTCTACAAATGACTCAATTTCATTTCTTTCTGTGGCTGAGTAGTATTCCATTATATATATGTGCCACATCTTTTTTATCCATTCATCTGTCAATGGACACTTAATGTTGCTTCAATGTCCTGGCTATTGTAAATAGAGCTCCAATGAACATTGGGGTGCGTGTGTCTTTTTTTTTTTTGGGGGGGGGGCGGTTTGCGTTACGGCGGCCTCTCACTGATGTGCCCTA
>NW_006787469.1:2108456-2112979 GCF_000442215.2 Lipotes vexillifer
TTCCCGGACCGGGGCATGAACCCGTGTCCCCTGCAACGGCAGGCGGACTCTCAACCACTACGCCACCAGGGAAGCCCCGCGTGTGTCTTTTTGAATTATGGTTTTCTCAGGTTATATGCCCAGTAGTGGGATTGCTGAGTCATATGGTAGTTCTACTTTTAGTTTTTTAAGGAACCTCCATACTGTTCTCCACAGTGGCTGTAACAACTTATATTCCTGCCAACAGTGTAAGAGGGTTCCCTTTTCTCTACACCCTCTACAGCATTTATTGGTTGTAGGGTTTTTTTTTTATAAATGAGTTTTTTTATTCAAACAATATAATTGCTTAAACAGAAAACTCAAGATAAACTCAATGTACAAGAATACAGGTACAAAAATTACAGAATTATTTATAATAGCAAAAAGAAATTTAGAAACAACTTATATAATACTCAAAAGGTATTTGCTAACTACAATCATAATAAACTCACTCATTAGACAATTATACATTATTGAAAATTATGGATGCTTTTCCTAATCCTGAGCAAAAAATAAATAAGTTGCTGAAGGATCCAGATAGTATGCTCCTGTGTATATAAAATGGAAAAATATGAAAATTGACATTTTTTGTTGATATGTACATGTGTAATAAACTTATGAAGTCATGAATGGGAACATAAAAAGCAAAATTCAGGGCAGTGGTTACATCTAGGAGGGGTTATAGAGAGTAAGGATGGTGAGATCATGGAAGCTTACCCAGGGACCTTAAATAGTACTGGTACTGTTTGTTTTCTTTTTTTTTTGTTTTTTTTGTTTTTTGCGGTACGCGAGCCTCTCACTGTTGTGGCCTCTTCCGCTGCAGAGCACAGGCTCCAGACGCACAGGCTCAGCGGCCATGGCTCACGGGCCCAGCAGCTCCGTGGCATGTGGGATCTTCCCGGACCGGGCCACGAACCTGTGTTCCCTGCATCGGCAGGTGGACTCTCAATCACTGCGCCACCAGGGAACCCCCTAGTACTGGTACTGTTTTATTTCATAATCTGGGTAGTGGGTACATAGGTTTTTTGTTTTTTGTTTTTTTGCGGTACGCGGGCCTCTCACTGTTGTGGCCTCTCCCGTTGCGAAGCCCAGGCTCCGGACGCACAGGCTCAGCGGCCATGGCTCATGGGCCTAGCTACTCCGCGGTGTGTGGGATCTTCCCGGACCAGGGCACGAACCCGTGTCCCCTGCATCGGCAGGCGGACTCTCAACCACTGCACCACCAGGGAAGCCCAACACAGGTTTTCATTATATATATATATTTTTTGCGGTACGCGGGCCTCTCACTGTTGTGGCCTCTCCTGTTGCGGAGCACAGGTTCCGGACGCGCAGGCTCAGTGGCCATGGCTCACGGGCCCAGCCGCTCTGCGGCATGTGGGATCTTCCCAGACCGGGGCACGAACCCGTGTCCCCTGCATCGGCAGGCAGACTCTCAACCACTGCGCCACCAGGGAAGCCCCTTTAATCCATTTTGAGTTTATTTTTGTGTATGGTGTTAGGTAGTGTTCTAATTTCATTATTTTACATGTAGTTGCCCAGTTTTCCCAGCATCATTTATTGAAGAGACTGTCTTGTCTTCATTGTATATTCTTGCCTCCTTTGTCATAGATTAGGTGACCATAGGTACGTGGATTTATCTCTGGGCTTTCTATCCTGTACCATTGATTTATATTTCTGTTTTTGTGCCAGTACCATATTGTCTTGATTACTGTAGCTTTGTAGTATAGTCTGAAGTCAGGGAGCCTGATTCATCCAGCTCCATTTTTCTTTCACTAGATTGCTTTGGCTATTTGGGGTCTTTTGTGTTTCCATACAAATTGTATAATTTTTTGTTCTAATTCTGTGAAAAATGCCATTGGTAATTTGATAGGGATTGCATTGAACTTGAAGATTGCTTTGGGTAGTATAGTCATTTTCACAATATTGGTCCTTCCAATCCAGGAGCATGGTATCTCTCCATCTGTTTCTGTCATCTTTGATTTCTTTCATCAGTGTTTTATAGTTTTCTGAGTACAGGTCTTTTGCCTCCTTAGGTAGGTTTATTCCTAGGTATTTCATTCTTTTTGTTGCGATGGTAAATGGGATTGTTTCCTTAATTTCTCTTTCTGATCTTTGGTTGTTAATGTATAGGAATGCAAGAGATTTCTGTGCATTAATTTTGTATCCTGCAACCTTACCCAATTCATTGATTAGTTCTAGTAGTTTTCTGGCGGCATCTTTAGGATTTTCTGTGTATGGTATCATGTCATCTGCAAACAGTGAGTTTTACTTTTTCTATCCCAATATGTATTCCTTTTATTTCTTTTTCTTCTCTGATTGCCATGGCTAGGACTTCCAATACTATGTTGAATAATAGTGGTGAGAGTGGACATTCTTGTCTTGTTCCTGATCTTAGAGGAAATGCTTTCAGTTTTTCACCATTGAGAATGATGTTTGCTGTGGGTTTGTTGTATGTGGCCTTTATTATGTTGAGGTAGGTTCCCTCTATGCCCACTTTCTGGAGAGTTTTTATTATAAATTGGTGTTGAATTTTGTCAAAAGCTTTTTCTGCATCTATTGAGATGATCATATGGTTTTTATTCTTTTTAAAATTATTTATTTATTTATTTATGGCTGCATTGGGTTATCATTGCTGCAGGTGGGCTTTCTCTAGTTGTGGCGAGCGGGGGCTCCTGTTTGTTGTGGTGCATGGGCTTCTTTCACTGAGGTGGCTTCTCTTGTTGTGGAGCACAGGCTCTAGGTGTGCAGGCCTCAGTAGTTGTGGCGCACGGTCTCAGAAGTTGCAGCTCGCTGGCTCTAGAGCACAGGTTCAGTAGTTGTAGCACACAGGCTTAGTTGCTCTGCAGCAACTAATGTGGGGTCTTCCCAGACCAGGGCTCGAACCCGTGTCCCCTGCATTGGCAGGGGGACTCCAAGCCACTGTGCCACCAGGGAAGCCCCTGGTTTTTATTCTTTAATTTGTGAATATGGTAAACAGACCAATCACAGGTAATGAAATTGAAACTGTAATTAAACATCTTCCAGCAAACAGAAGTCCAGGACCAGATGGCTTCACAGACGAATTCTATCGAAATTTAGAGAAGAGTTAACACCTATCCTTCTCAAACTCTTCCAAAAAATTGCAGAGGGAGGAACACTCCCAAACTCGTTCTGCAAGGCCACCGTCACCCTGATACCAAAACCAGACAAAGGTATCACAAAAAAAGAAAATTACAGACCAATATCACTGATGAACATAGACACAAAAATCCTCAACAAAATACTAGCAAACAGAATCCAACAACACATTAAAAAGATCATACACCATGATCAAGTGGGATTTATCCCAGGGATGCAAGGATTCTTCAATATACGCAAAACAACGAATGCAGGGTTCTTAAAAGACAAAAATGATGTTCTCTTTCTTACACTAGGACGGGGGTGCAAAGGGTTATAAATGTACTCAATTTTTATACATGTATTATAAGTATTATTTTGTAGCCATTGAATATTTTATAAGAACAATTTTTTTTTAAGTGTCAAGTGTATTAGAGGTTAGACACAAGAGGTAAGGCCACCATCCCAAGGCATATGTCGCCTCTCTTGAAAGAACTAGGTACATAAGGCTCTCGTGTTCTGGGCCGAGAGCAGGACAGGGGTTTGGGGTCTGCTCTACTCTCTTCTCTCAGGCTGGGCCGTTGAGGGGTGGGGAGGAGACAGGAGGGCAGTGCCTATCTCAGACTGCCAGGGATTTATTACATTTGCAAAACTGGTCTGCAGATGCAGCATAAGATAGAGCGCTCCATCCAGAATCACCCAGCCCACGGCTGATTCCCCTGGCAGACGCATGCACACCGGATAACATCTCTAATATCCAGGAGGAAATGAATTCCCCTACTTGGTTTTCCCATCTGGCCTCGCCCCTTGCCACAATGAGTTTATCTGGCAGATCTCGCTTCCCTGTGAAAAGAGGAGAAATTGTTCTTCTACAACTCAGCTTTCGTTATGAAAATGAAACTGTGCCCACAGTGTTAACAGAGGTTTGTGACTAGCAGAAATTCTTCAGCCCGTTTTCCAGAACAACAGATAAGGAACAGCTTGTTAAAAACCCCTCTGCTTGTAAACTACCTTCACTGATAAAGCTAGCTTTAATTTGTTTTTTTACTCTGTTTCATTTCATACCCTCCAGGCATCGCATAGCCTGGGTAATATATCACAAGATTCCTTAACCACCCCTACAGATAACACTCCTGAAGTATGGGTCGCTATAGTAACAGGGGCTTAAGTTGTTTTTTCAGAACTTTGAATCAGCTCTTGGTCAGTTCAATCTGGCTAAGGCTGGTTGGGACCACTGACCTTAAAGCTGGGCCCCCACAGGTGTCCAATGAACAACCTTTTGACGTAAGAGGGCCAAAAGTCCACTCTCAGATCACACTAAGCCCCTCCATTTTTGAACATGCATCCCACGAAGAAGCATATAATCCAGAAAACGCCTGCACAAAACACCACTTACCTTGCCTTTCCCT
>NW_006787469.1:2112989-2115581 GCF_000442215.2 Lipotes vexillifer
TCCCTACCTCGAATCACCTTTCCCCATGCCTAAGTCTACACTACTTCTTTATCCCATAAATAGCTCAAGCCTTCAGAGAGGCGGATCTGAGATTTGTTCTCCCATCTCCTGGCTTGGCTGCCTTGTGAATAAATTATTTTTCTGCCGCAAACCTCTGTGTCTCAGCATTTGGCTTGCCACACGTTGCGCAAACAAACCTGGTTTGGTAACAAAAGCATTGTCACTGTGACAGGGGCTGGATATTGGTCATTCCTTATTTTCTTCTTTTCTCCATTCAACTTTTATGGATGGCTTTTGCATTAGAGCTCTGCTAGGCATAGGGGATGAATCAGGCATGAACTCTGCCCTGGAAGAGTGAGCAGCCCAGTGGGGTAGACAGACTAGAAAGCAAATAATCATGGAACCAAGTGTAATAGAGGTAAACAAGCCTCAAGAGCAAAGAAAGATAAAAAGATTAATTCCACTAAGATGGTGGTCTGGGAAAGTTTCCCAGAGGAAACGGGTTTTTATTCCCTCTAAAGTAAAGTTAATATTTTTTCTTATTAGAAAAGAAATACATGCTTATTTCAGAAAAATGAGGGAAAATACGGAAAAGATATTTTAAAAAAACATTCCTTTCTCACCACCAAGACAACATAGTTAATCTCTTAGTGTATCACAAGAGGTACTAATCAAACCGAGTCCTTAAGAATGAGTAGGAGATATTGGTGAAGTTCTATTCCTTAGGCAGTGGGATGGGTACCTCATTGCTTTTCAGTGATTCATTGCAATGTACCTATGCATCAAATGTACTTTTTTATTATTAATTAATTAATTAAATTTTGGCTGTGTTGGGTCTTCATTGCTCCGTGTGAACTTTCTCTAGTTGTGGTGAGCGGGGGCTACTCTTCGTTGCGGTGCACGGGCTTCTCATTGCGGTGGCTTCTCTTGTTGCAGAGCACGGGCTCTAGGCATGTGGGCTTCAGTAGTTGTGGCACACGGGCTTAGTTGCTCTGTGGGATCTTTCTTTCTTTCTTTCTTTCTTTTTTTTTTTTGCGGTACGCGGGCCTCTCACTGTTGTGGCCTCTCCCGTTGCGGAGCACAGGCTCCGGACGCGCAGGCTCAGCGGCCATGGCTCACGGGCCCAGCCGCTCCGCGGCATGTGGGATCTTCCCGGACCTGGGCACGAACCCGTGTCCCCTGCATCAGCAGGCGGACTCTCAACCACTGCACCACCAGGGAAGCCCTGGCAGGTGGATTCTTAACCATTGTGCCAGCAGGTAAGTCCTCAAGTGTCTCTTAAATGTGTAAAATATCTCACAATTAAAAAGTGAATAAATAATATCTAGTAAAGGATTTGGGAAGGACTGGTCTAGATATTTCAGCTCCCACTAAACTAAAATTTAACTTTTAAGGAATGCTGATGATAAAATTGGAACCATAGTGCACAAAATCATGTCTTTTTAGTTTCTAAAATTACAAGTTGCATAAACTCACAGGAGTACAATAGAATTATAGAAGGAACTATGTGCCACATGTAGGTAGAAAAAAATGATTAACTCAAATTTAAAACAACAAACAAAAAAACCTGAAATGGTATCTGAACCAATTTAGGCAATGAGATAAACCCAAGTTTCAGCCTCAGCCAAATGTTAAAAAATGTTATCATTAGAGGAATTAATTTCATTTACATTCTGGAAATTTAAAAAGTTTTTATAACCCTGTCCTTGATTAATGTTGTAACGACAATGTAAGGTTTAAGATTTTTTTTTTAATGATGGGATGTGCATCTACAATATAAGTTTTTAGGTTTCAACTGGCAGAAGCTGGCCCTGGGGACTCAGGGACCTCTTGTGGATAACCAACAATTTATCAGTTCTAATCTGAAATGCCAGTCACTATTGTCCAGTGCTTAGTACATGGTTTGAGTAAAAATGCATAAACAAATTAAGCTGAAATCAAACAAAGTCTGAGTTATGACCCAGTGTTAAGGAAAGGTGGGAGGGGGTCGCGTTTTCCAGGTAGAGAAAGGGTCATTCTAGGCAGAAAGCAGCAGTCGAAAAGCTAGAAAGGGTGAATACGCGGAGCATATTCCGGGAACACTAAGTAATCTGGTGTAAATGGAGGGAAATGGAACCTCAGCTGGCCAGACCGTGGGGGTTACTGCTCTAGCACCCGGCCCAAGGGGTCTCCCAGCTTTCCCCCTCTTCCCCGCTTCTAACCCAGTCTAGGTCCCCCTTTCCTACTCTCTGCAGGCTTCTCCCCTCTGGTAGAGCCCGTGGCCCCGCCCCCTGAAAAAACCCTGCGCCGGAGGCGGAGCCTCGATGATCTTCTCACCCCCGCCTTCCTATAGGCGCGCGGGGCTGACGGTCGGCACCGTTTGATGACGTCACGGTCATTGACAGCACGAAGCGGCGGGGTACGAGTGTGAGTTGAGCTCCTGACAGGCCAGGGGGCCTTCAGATGGCGCGGCGGGGAGGCCAGGGATTTGCAGCCAGGGCGGCGGGTTTGTGGTCTGCAGTATCGTAAGGCTGGGGCAGGAGTGTGGAGGCCCAGCAACCTGACTCCGGAATCAGGGTTAGGGGGCGTGTTGGAGGGGAGGCTGGGTCCGGG
>NW_006787469.1:2115611-2125198 GCF_000442215.2 Lipotes vexillifer
GCGCGGTAGCCAGGTCCGGGGCTAGCAGAAACCTTAGCGTCGGGGCTAGGGTGAGGGTGGTGGGTGCCCAGGGTCTGGGCAAGATTATCTCCAGGGGTTCAACCTTGGAGATGGGTGGACCACGCTCACGAAACTCTCTCCTCCTCCCTCGCCTGCTTGCACTCGGTGGCTCACGCGGGCTGCAGGTGCAGCATGTCTAGTCTGGGGGCCTTGGGTGGCACCCGCGCCGGGCTAGGACTGTTGCTGGGCACCGCCGCGGGCCTTGGATTCCTATGTGCCCTTTACAGCCAGCGGTGGAAACGGGGCCAGAGCCAGAGCCAGCCCAGCTCCCTGGACTACGTGCAGACTTCAGAGCCTGGACGCCAGGGTAGGAGACGGTCCCTTGAGGCCGGCCTCAGTGACTGCTGAGGGGTGGGCCTGGGGTCGGGGCTGCCTTTAGCAGAATCTGTGGGACAGGACAACGGAGGAAGGAATACGAGGGTGGGTGCGAGGCCCAAGAGTTTCACGTTTGGGGAAAGTTTATTGAAAAGGAAAAGCAGTCTTCCTCTTACGTCGTCTTTCTCCTGTAATCGCAGGAAAGTGTACTGCGAAAAGGCTTAGCTTCCACGTTTAGTTCTGGCCACAGGAGTGCTATATGTATATTAAAGGCACTTGCTTGGTGTGGGTGAGCTGTTTAATAAGTAGAGGAGAAGTCCAAAAGAAGGTAAAAGGAAAAACTAGTCTTGTAGGAATTAAAATTTTTTGAGGCTTATGTATTAAATTAGGTGTTAAATTTTGCAGGCACCTTGGAGACTATCTAGGCCAAGTTTTTAAAATCCTTCTTATAAGTCGATATTGAAAAAGATTGTGTAACTTTCCCGAGGCTGTCACAGAGCAAGTAAGTGGCAGCTGCGCTGCTTGCTCTCCTGAGTGGCCTGGTCACCTGTTCCTGTGGACTTTCCACAGCATGGGGCTGGGAGTGCACTTACTGCAATTGAAGCTGAATATGCCTGGGAGCCAGCCACGGCTGAAATGGGTAGTGCTTTCGGTTTTGTAAAAACTTTCCTTAACTCATTGGAGCAAAGCATCTAGGGCTGGTTCAAACCACTCCCAGGTGTGTGTGATAGAGGAGCATTCAAATCCTCTCACCCTGTGTTAATTGGGAACAAGTGTTTCCTCTGATTACCAAATGCCAGATGGTTTGGAAAAGTTAGTTTTTGAAGTCTTCAAAGAGTTGTCACCTTAGATTGCAATCATTTTATAGCATTTTATAGATTGCAGCATTTTATAGCACTAGGTAGTAACCTAGTGTTGCAAGTGTGCTTGTCCTTCCTTTCTTTTCCTTGTATTTTGTTTGTTTGTAATTTCTTAGCTCTAGTGTTTCTTCTGCTGAGGTTGGGAGAAAGTGGCCACATTCCCAGGGATCTTTCTTGCTTTACCTACTGGAACACTGTTGGGTGTGTACTGTAATCTGGCCTAGATTGTTACTAGATTTCCTTTAACAGCTTTATGCTTGCTTGGACTGTGGGTCTTGCCTTACTGGTTTCTTCTCTGTTTTTACATTTTCCAGTCCACTTGCCTTAGGTAGCTGTCAGTTTTCTAGCATTTGCTGTTAGCATTTACCTAGAGCTCAATTCAGGGCTCAGCAATGGTGTTTTTCCAGTGGTTTTTCCAGGGGTTTGGGTGGGCTTTTCCCAGTGTACCTTTTCTCTCAGTAACTGCCCTTTTTCTCCTTGCCCCTCTCTGGTGATACTAAATTAAGCTCTTGAGAGGAGCTCAGAGTTTTATTTGCCATTCTTTGTAAAATGAAAGATCAGAATTTGAGTGAGCTCAATTTTAATTTTGCTGTGTAGTTAGTATTGGCTGCCTGGGATTTGGGCACGAAATATAGTCAGATAAAGGGTTTTCTTTTACTCTAGCAGGACAGCTGTCCTTCCTTCTGGATACCACACTCTTGCGAGCATTTTACATGATCTGCCATGGTATGCAGTACTGCTGAAGGGCCCTGGTGTGGAAGATTTTTGGAACAGAGGGCTCTTGTTTGGAGATTGGGACCTTGATTTTCTTCTGGATCATTACCTGGGACTTGTGAACATATGCTCTCTGAGCCTCAAAGATCTTTGTAAATTGAACTCCAGTGAGAAACGAGTGTGAGATCTTTTCCTCACTCTCTCCCATGGGCATCAATGTCTCCTGTCCTCCTTCCTGCAGTGAGGCCGTTGCGGGCAGCTCCAGGTGAGGCTGGTGATGCTGCGGTGTTGCCGAGCCTTCCACGAGAAGGGCAGGAGGAGGTGCTGGGCCGTCTGGAGTTTGTGCTGACCAGCCTGCTGGCGCTGCGTGGGGAGGTGGAGGAGCTGAGGCGCAGCCTGCAGGGGCTTGCTGGGCAGATTGTGGGCGAGGTCCGGTAAGTAATGCAGCCTCCTTTTCTGCCTTGTCCCCCGCTCCCCAGCTTTTCCCTGTCCCTACAGCTTTTCAGCCTTTGCTGTCCATCTCAGGACGAAGCCAGTTTTAGAGCTTCTCACCTAATTAGCAGGGAAGCCATGTGCTTGATTCCTTGCCTTGCACAAGTTCTTGCTGCTTTGGGGCCCTCATGGTCTGTTGTAGCAGCTGAAATGCTTTGTTCTGACTCACCTGGTCTGCCGTGCAGGCTGGGGCCAGCGAGCTGCCCTGCTTGCTCTCCTGAGGGTAGAGACCCAGGATTTTCTCTGCTTTTAGCTCTTTAATGAGCAGCAGTAGTAAGAGGCTCCCTCATGGTGAGGGGAAAGGCAGGCTGGATGGGGCCCAATGGCACCTTCTAGAAACGAGCCTGCTTTTCAGATCCCACCTGGAAGAGGACCAGAAAGTGGCCCGGCGGCGAAGGTTCCCATTTGCTCGGGAGAGGAGTGACTCCACCGGCTCCAGCTCTGTCTACTTCACGGCCGCCTCGGGAGCCACGTTCACAGATGCTGAGAGCGAAGGCGGGTGAGTCTTCTCTCCTGGAGACAGCTGTGGCTTCAGCCAGGTTACGTTTTGTAAAAGTAATGTTTATAATGGAAAATTCACACCAAGCTGCTGTAAATAATTTTTGGAACAAGGTAAGGGTATAAATAAATGAAATACAGAACAGTTGAAATAAGAAAAACCATCCACCAAAAACAAAAACACCACTTCTTACCTAAAAAAGAAAAAAGAAAAACCATCCACCTTATGTCATCCAGACAAACTGAAATGTTAACAGTGGTTAGTGCTTGCATCTGTTATTTTCCTCCGAGTAGGTTTGTTTTTTTTGTAGTTATTATATCTTTTACTTTCGTTTTCCTGTAACATTGGTTGGGCGTTTTCCTGTGTTATCACAAGGACTTTGTAAGCTTTGTTTTAAGACTGTTTCCTTCACTCAGTGGCTGGGCCAGGTCTACAGAGCTCTGTAAGCACTAAGCATTCTCTCTCCCTCAGGAAGTTCTCTTCCCATGGGAGAGGCCTGCTCGTGCATCTTTGCCATCTTCACAGGTGGGCGGTGACTCACCTGAGTAATTGGTGGCCCAGCAGGTCTGACCATAGGCCTTACTGTGTGTGAGACAGGGCCACAGGCAGGAGTCTGGTGGACAACCCCAAACTTGGGCAGGCAAAGGGCTTTTTGATTTTAAACCACTAATGCCATTTTGAAACTTTGGTCCCAAGGATGGAGTCTGAATGAACATCTTTGTTGGGGTGCCCGATGCTATAGGTGGCAGCATCTGCCCTTCTCTGCTGTGAGGTCCAGTCATCCAGGTGGCCTCTAGAAGGCTGGTTTCTCCTTGGTGGCCTCTGATGACATTTCTTCCTCCTCAAGGAAGAGCCTGGCGAAGTGAACAGTCAAGCCTTCTGTCAGGTCAGAATGACTGATTTAGCTAAAAACATGCACACGGAAACTAAAAGCTAAAACCAGCCATTCAGGATGATCTTTGCAGCATGTCCCTCTTCAGCTGAAAACACTTTATAGTATTAACTACTGTTTATTCTTCCTCTGTGACAGACACTGTGCAATGCACTTCAGAGGTATTTCCTCATTTAATCCTCACAAGGTTCCTATGAAGTAGGTGATGTCCTTTGCCCTGTTTCTCAGACAGAGACTTGAGGCTTAGCGAGGTTTGATGCATGCTTTCCCAGGGGTATACAGCTCCTAAGCACAGGCTCAGCCAGGCTCATCTGCCTTCTGAGGCATGGCTTGGTCATCAGGGCACAGAAGGGCCTTCACAAGAAGACATGTCGCCTGCAGTCCCGGGCAGTTCTTCCCATTGATTAAGAGCTGCCTCAGGGGCTTCCCTGGTGGCGCAGTCGTTGAGAATCTGCCTGCCAATGCAGGAGACACAGGTTCAATCCCTGTTCCGGGAAGATCCCACATGCCGCGGAGCAGCTAAGCCCGTGTGCCTCAACTACTGAGCCTGCGCTCTAGAGCCTGTGAGCCATAACTACTGAAGCCCGCGTGCCTAGAGCCCATGCTCCACAACGAGAGAAGCCACCGTAATGAGAAGCCTGTGCACCGCAACAAAGAGTAGCCCCCGCTCGCCGCAACTAGAGAAAGCCCACACACAGCAACGAAGACCCAATGCAGCCAAAAATAAATAAATAAATAAATAAATTGATTTAAAAAAAAAAGAGAGCTGCCACGGCTCACTGCCCCAGGAAGACCTGTCCAGAGCAGTACGGTCTGTTCAGTACATCTTCTTCAGAAGTTTCAGCCTTGTTTTCTTGTTTGAACCATTATATTCTCCTGCCTCCTTATCTGGTTTTCTAAGAAAAGAGTAGTATTTCTCTCTTTTTCCATGTCACTGCCATTGGGCATCTGTGCTGAATTTAACTATTGCTCAGGTGCCTCTTGAAATAAGTGCGGTCTTGGTAAAAAGCTTTGGTCCTCCATTCATGACTGCTGTTGCCTGGGTTGTCTGATCCCTATTATCTGTATTCTCAAGGGCTCAAAGAAGTAGCCCTTTTCTATTCAATTTACCTAGTACCTCTGGGCTGAAACATGCTTCCAGAGGGCTGTGTTAGAGGGGGCAAAAATGAAATTAAAATTTGACACATCTGGGAACTTCCCTGGTGGCGCAGTGGTTAAGAACCTGCCTGCCAACGTAGGGGATATGGGTGTTTGAGCCCTGGTCCGGGAAGATCCCACATGCCGTGGAGCAACTAAGCCTGTGTGCCACAGCTACTGAGCCTGCACTCTAGAGCCTGCAAGAGGGGATATGGGTGTTTGAGCCCTGGTCCGGGAAGATCCCACATGCCGTGGAGCAAACTAAGCCTTGTGCCACAGCTACTGAGCCTGCACTCTAGAGCCTGCAAGCCACAACTACTGAACCTGTGTGCCACAACTACTGAAGCCTGTGTGCCTAGAGCCCATGCTCCGCAATTAGAGAAGCCACCACAGTGAAAAGCTGCGCATCACAATGAAGAGTAGCCCCCGCTCGCCGCAACTAGGAAAAGCCCCCATGCATCAACTAAGACCCAACACAGCCATAAATAAATAAATTAATTAATTAATTAAAATGGACACATCTGGATTGAAAAGAAAGGACAAAACAGTTGATAGTGGGCCCTGAGACTTAAGGAGCATCTCTATGCGACCCAAGGAAGCCGATCACTTGCCATTTGAACTTTATAACAGCGTAGAACAGAAGGAGAGGTCACAGCTCTGCCCAAGACCAGGATACTAGAACTCAAACCCCTTAGTGATGATCTTTAGTAATTGTACAAACTTCTGGGGGTAGTGAGAGCCAGAGTGATTAACCAGGGAAGCTTGCAGGTGCTTCACAGCCTGGGATGCTCACTGGGGCTCCCAAGGCCATAAAGGGCAGGACTGGGCTGCCAGCCACCTGTAGTGGTGTGAGAGGAAGGGTGTCTTTCTTAATTACAGCTCTAGCAGGCTCAGCCCCATGATCGATCCTAAGGCATGTGGAAGCCGATGGTTGTGCGTGGTTCAAGACTCTGGTTTAGCTGGCTGCTATCTGGAGCAGTGGCCACGGTGAATCATTCATTTTGCCATGGTCATGGTCCAGGGGGAATTCTGGGAGGAGACCAGAATTCTGGAATGACTGGTCTGGAATGACTTTAAACATGTGGGCCCTGGGGAAGGAGAGCTTTTTTGAGGGATGAAAGAATAAGACGATTTGATGAGCTACTCTGCTCCACTGTGTTCCCTCTTTCTTCCAAATAAATAGCAACTTTGAGCTCCCAGGGGATCAACTGAATGTGGTAGAGTCAGAATCACTGGGTGGGTCCGTGAGCTTGTTCTCAGAGCATTGTTCCAAACACAGCTTTAGTTCCCTCCCTGTCAAAACCTAAGTTGCCCTACAGCTCCTCTGGCAAGCCTTCCCGGGCATCCCAGCCATCCCAGCCAAGAGCAACTGCCTGCAACCTCATTGCCACTCCTTCTTGGGCGTTTATCACCTAATTCTGCTTGGTCTTATCTTCCCCCACCACTGAGAGTCTCTCAGGGTCAGGGTCCAGGCCTGGTTGTCTTTGAATGCCTTAGCTCAGCACCTCTAATGGGGCTTAGGAGTTGAAAAAAAGAAAAGTAATTGCCAGGAGGGGGTGCGTCTATAACCAAGTTCTTGATCACTGACTTGGGGGCTCTCCTCAAGGAGTAGAGGTGGCCTCCTTGCTTCAAGGGAGCCTTGAGTCCTCGCCCTACTGTGGGAACAGTGTGTCCTCCTGAGTGCACAGGTCCAAAGGGCCTCTTCAAAGGTCTCTGCAGTCTCTGACTCATCTCAAAAGCTGCCGGGCATGTTAAACAAAAGGGCCACCCCTTTTTCTCTGGTGGATTTCTCCAGAGGCTGGGTTGGTGGTCCAAGAAATGTGAGAGAATGCTGTGAATGTCGAGACAGCAGCCCTTGAGCTCTGGCATGTGAAAAATCTCTTTTGGAAGAGATGGGGCTGGAAGCCCATGGAAGTCCAGGTGGCCGATGTCTGTATTCACTCAACAAGTGTTTGCCAGCCCGCTGCATGTAAGGCAGCAGGGTTGCAGATTAGTGAGGCAGAGCTCCTTGAAGTGGGGCTGAGGTGCAATAAAAGGTCTCCTCACCACACCGGCCTCGCTAGAGCCTCCCTGTCTCACAGGGCTCTACCAGCTCTCACTCTGGGTGGCAGCAAGGCCCCTCTTGACCTCTCCTTTTCCTTGTCCAAGTGTCCTGGCCATTAGGACCCAGCAGGATCACAGCATTGCAGGACCTTCCTCTTGGCCTAGATCCCTGCAGAGACTGTGCTGATGCCTGTGCTCCAGCAGGGATGAGAGCAGGGGTCCCTCCCTGGGAGATTCCTGATCTGCCAAGGTAGCCTTCAGCTGAACAGGGAATGGGGTCTCCTTTTTGCAGTGGGAGATGATGAGACTCAAGCTCGCACCCCCCAAAAAATCCATTTACTCATTTTACCTTTGGGCCTGGCTGGGCTGAGTAGGGGCACTGGTAGATGCTGATTTGGCTGATTTGACTTTCTCGTTTGTGGCAGGTTATTGTCTAAGCCTAGGAATTGGTAGCAAGTTTCTCTAGGCTGTCTCTGTGTGGTCTTGCTCATCATCACCCAGGTTGGTTGTGAAATCTGATACCACTTTTCCTTGTCCTTTTAATTTCTAAAGTTTTTACTGCAAATTGCTAGAGGGGAGAGATACTTGGATAACCTCTTAAAAAGCAAGGTTAGGAAGGTTACAGGTTACTTACAAGTACCTCAAAAGTTCCTGTAATAGATGTAACTGGAGCCCCTTTGTTAAATGAGTCTGAAAGTTCCTCTATAAAGAAACAGCATGGGGCTTCCCTGGTGGCGCAGTGGTTGAGAGTCCGCCTGCCGATGCAGGGGACACAGGTTTGTGCCCCGGTCTGGGAAGATCCCACATGCCGCGGAGCGGCTGGGCCCGTGAGCCATGGCCGCTGAGCCTGCGCGTCTGGAGCCTGTGATCCGCAACGGGAGAGGCTGCAACAGTGAGAGACCCGCGTACCCCCCCCCCAAAAAAAAAAGAAACAGCATGCATGGATTGGGCATCAAGTCTGGTTTCTCACCTGCTGCCTTCTGGAGCCTGCCCCCTTGTCATCTCTGGCTTCTGGATGAGGAAGACAGCACTTCGGCCCACAGCATTCAGCCCCTGACCTTAGGCTGTCTTGTACTGAGCATCAAGTCGGTTTCTCACCTGCTGCCTTCTGGAGCCTGCCCCCTTGTCATCTCTGGCTTCTGGATGAGGAAGACAGCACTTCGGCCCACAGCATTCAGCCCCTGACCTTAGGCTGTCTTGTACTGACTTTATTTGTACATGTCTCTCCTTCAGGTCTGATTGCTCCAGTCATAGGGGTCCTACCCCTTTCATTCCAGGACAGAGAAAGGCTTATCCTTAAGTGACTCAGAGATCTTCCTTGTGCCTTGGAACCTTCTGGCTTTGATGGAATTTGCTTCTCCTTCACTCAGTCTGGAGGGCTCTTTGGTGTCTGGTTGTGACCCCTGGAAGCCTTATCTTCTGCTCTACTTAGTTTTTGTCTGATTCAGTTGGCAATTAGGGAACACACCATAATCAGCTGCTGGTGGAGGCCAAGATCCAAGAGAAACTTGGCTTCCGCTTCAGTGGCTGCATCAGGGTTGGGGTCCCTAGGAGACATCTGGCTCATAGTGGCCCCACAGACACCTTCCCAACGGATTGTTCGCATCTTTCTCCTTTCCTGCTTCCAGCTGCAAAAGGGCCCCTCCCCAGCCCCGGCAACTTCCCAGGGTTTTCAAGGGCTACTCCTGTTGTGGTTTAGGTTTGGTTGCTGATTTGGAACAGAGGTATACACTGAATTGAGAAAGAAAATGTGGGTATCTGTGGCCGCCCATGGCCGCAGAGACTGGCACCCACCCATGTTGGTTGTGGCAGGTGCATTTGGCTGATAAAGGAAAAATGATTGACAGACCCTTAGCCTGGTGAGCCATCTAGCTCAGGAGATCAGCTCCACCTACATCTTAATGTTATTTTTTTTAACATCTTTGTTGAGGTATAATTGCTTTACAATGGTGTGTTAGTTTCTGCTTTATAACAAAGTGAATATGTTCCCATATCTCTTCCCTCTTGCGTCTCCCTCCCTCCCACCCTCCCTATCCCACCCCTCCAGGCTGCCACAAAGCACTGAGCTGATATCCCTGTGCTATGCGGCTGCTTCCCACTAGATATCTACCTTACGTTTGGTAGCGTATATATGTCCATGCCTCTCTCTCGCTTTGTCACAGCTCACCCTTCCCCCTCCCCATATCCTCAAGTCTGTTCTCTAGTAGGTCTGTGGCTTTATTCCTGTCTTACCCCTAGGTTCTTCATGACATTTTTTTTTCTTAAATTCCATATATATGTGTTAGCATACGGTATTTGTCTTTCTCTTTCTGACTTACTTCACTCTGTATGACAGACTCTAGGTCTATCCACCTCACTACAAATAGCTCAATTTCGTTTCTTTTTATGGCTGAGTAATATTCCATTGTATATATGTGCCACATCTTCTTTATCCATTCATCCGATGATGGGCACTTAGGTTGTTTCCATCTCCGGGCTATTGTAAATAGAGCTGCAATGAACATTTTGGTACATGACTCTTTTTGAATTATGGTATACCCCCAGTAATGGGATTGCTGGGTCATATGGTAGTTCT
>NW_006787469.1:2126269-2126369 GCF_000442215.2 Lipotes vexillifer
AATTGCTGTGGTAAAACTTCCAAAACTATGTTGAATAAGAGCGGTGAGAGTGGGCAACCTTGTCTTGTTCCTGATCTTAGTGAAAATGCTTTCAGTTTTT
>NW_006787469.1:2129523-2161951 GCF_000442215.2 Lipotes vexillifer
TTCTTCTAGGTCCTTGTTAAATGTTTCTTGCATTTTGTCTATTCTATTTCCAAGATTTTGGATCATCTTTACTATCATTATTCTGAATTCTTTTTCAGGTAGACTGCCTATTTCCTCTTCATTTGTTAGGTCTGGTGGGTTTTTATCTTGCTCCTTCATCTGCGGTGTGTTTTTCTGGCTTCTCATTTTGCTTATTTTACTGTGTTTGGGGTCTTCTTTTTGCAGGCTGCAGGTTCTTAGTTCCCGTTGTTTTTGGTGTCTGTCCCCCGTGGCTAAGGTTGGTTCAGTGGGTTGTGTAGGCTTCCTGGTGGAGGGGACTAGTGCTTGTGTTCTGGTGGATGAGGCTGGATCTTGTCTCTCTGGTGGGCAGGTCCACGTCTGGTGGTGTGTTTTGGGGTGTCTGTGGACTTATTATGATTTTAGACAGCCTCTCTGCTAATGGGTGGTGTTGTGTTCCTGTTTTGCTAGTTGTTTGGCATAGGGTGTCCAGCACTGTAGATGGTCGTTGAGTGAAGTTGGGTGCTGGCGTTGAGATGGAGATCTCTGGGAGATTTTTGCCGTTTGATATTAGGTGGAGCTGGGAGGTCTCTTGTGGACCAGTGTCCTGAAGTTGGCTCTCCCACCTCAGAGGCACAGCACTGACTCCTGGCTGCAGCACCAAGAGCCTTTCATCCACACGGCTCAGAATAAAAGGGAGAAAAAGTAGAGAGAAAGAATTAGTAGGAGTAGGAAGAAAGAAAGAACGGAAGGAAGAAAGAAAAGGAAAGAAAGGAGGGAGGGAGGGACGGTGGGAGGAAGGAAGGAAGGAAAAAAGGAGGGAAGGAAGGAAAAAAGAAAGAAAGAAGGAAGATAAAGTAAAATAAAATAGAGTAAAATATAATAAAGTTATTAAATAAAAAATAATTATTAAGAAAAAATTAAAAAAAACAAAAATGGACGGATAGAACCTTAGGACAAATGGTGGAAGCAAAGCTATACAGACAAAATCTCACACAGAAGCATACACATACACACTCACAAAAAGAGGAAAAGGGGAAAAAATCATAAATCTTGCTCTCAAAGTCAACCTCCTCAATTTGTGATGATTCGTTGTCTATTCATGTATTCCACTGATGCAGGGTACATCAAGTTGATGGTGGAGCTTTAATCCGCTGCTTCTGAGGCTGCTGGGAGAGATTTCCCTTTCTCTTCTTTGCTCTCACAGCTCCCATGGGCTCAGCTTTGAATTTGGCCCCGCCTCTGCGTCTAGGTCGCCGGAGGGCGTCTGTTTTTCGCTCAGACAGGACGGGGTTAAAGGGGCCGCTGATTCGGGGGCTCTGGCTCACTCAGACCCGGGGGAGGGAGGGGCATGGAGTGCGGGGCGAGCCTGCGACGGCAGAGGCCAGCGTGACGTTGTACCAGCCTGAGGCGCACCGTGCGTTCTCCCGGGGAAGTTGTCCCTGGATCCCGGGACCCTGGCAGTGGCGGGCTGCACAGGCTCCCGGAAGCGGGGTGTGTATAGTGACCTGTGCTCGCACACAGGCTTCCTGGCGGTGGCAGCAGCAGGCTTAGCGTCTCCTGCCCGTCTCTGGGGTCCACGCCTTTAGCCGCAGCCCGAGCCCATCTCTGGAGCTCCTTTAAGCAGCGCTCTTAATCCCCTCTCCTCGCGCACCAGGAAACAAAGAGGGAAGAAAAAGTCTCTTGCCTCTTAGGCAGCTCCAGACCTTTTCCCGGACTCCCTCCCGGTTTTCCGTGGTGCACTAACCCCTGCAGGCTGTGTTCACGCCGCCAACTCCAGTCCTCTCCCTGCGCTCCAACCAAAGCTCGAGCCTCAGCTCGCAGCCCCGCCCGCCCCGGAGGGTGAGCAGACAAATCTCTCGGGCTGGCGGTCGGCACCGATCCTCTGTGCAGGAATCTCTCCGCTTTGACCTCCGCACCCCTGCTGCTGCGCTCTCCTCAGTGGCTCCGAAGCTTCCCCCCGCCGCCACCCGCAGTCTCCTCCCGCAAAGGGGCTTCCTAGTGTGTGGAAACCTTTCCTCCTTCGCAGGTCCCGTCCCTATTCTTTTGTCTCTTGTTTTTTCTTTTGCCCTACCCAGGTACGTGGGGAGTTTCTTGCCTTTTGGGAGGTCTGAGGTCTTCTGCCAGCGTTCAGTAGGTGTTCTGTAGGAGTTGTTCCACGTGTAGATGTATTTCTGGTGTATCTGTGGGGAGGAAGGTGATCTCCGCGTCTTACTCTTCCACCATCTTCCCCTCGTTCCACTGTCTTAAGGTTTTTTATCTTAAACTTTTATTTCTTTATTTATAAGAAGAATACATGCTCAGTAAAGCAGTCATATCTAATACTAAAGTATAGGGGGAAAAATTAATTCCTTGACCCTGAGAGATCTACTGCCATTTTGGTACATACCTTTGTAGGCTTTCTTTTTTTGGTCTGTTTTCTGGCAGACTTTGTGGTAGCTAAGCAGGGGATTCTCATACTGGCCTCTGACTGTCACAGGGCCCCAGCCCATACTTCCCATAGGAAGCTTTCTCTCAAGGACTAATTCCTGCCCCTAAGTGGAGGGGAATGGTTCTTAGTTGGTGCTTTGGACAACAGTGCTGTGGAGAGTGCCTCTTTGTGGATGGAGGCAAGACCCCAGGGATCTGAGGCTAAGGAATCCCTCCCTTGACCTTGTCACTTACATTTCTCTGCCACAGTTACACAACAGCCAACGCTGAGTCTGACTATGAGCGGGACTCTGAAAGGGAGAGTGATGACGACGGGGAAGATGAAGTGAGCTGTGAGACTGTGAAGATGGGGAGAAAGGATTCTCTGGACCTGGAGGTGGCTTCAGGCCTGGCACCTGAAGCCCTGGAGGCTGGTGGCTCCCCTGGCCCAGAAGATGTGCTGGCCCTCCTGCAGCAGGCAGACGAGCTGCGCCAGGGCAGTGAGCAGGGCAAGCGGGAGGGCTTGCAGCTGCTGCTCAACAACAAGCTGGCGGTGAGGCTCCAACTGCCTGTCTGTCCTCCGTCCCCCACTAACCCCCCGCGAATGTGTCACTGACCCTGCGAGGTGACATGGGAAGGGAAGTGAGGGTGAGGTGGCTAGGTCTGCATCTACACCCAGGGTTGTACATCCTCTTCCTGGAAGGCTGAGCGCCGGCCCTGTGTGCTGCCTGCCCCAGAGCTGCTTTCTCTGCCAGCCCCAGGGCAGTCGGCTGCCTCCTGTAGAGGTACTGTAGAAGAGCTCCTCCTCTCACCTTAAGGAGAAATGTGGAAAGAACTAGAATGTTTTTCCCTCTTTTATTTCCCTTGAGGCAGAGCCACAGCTGCCTACCCCATTTAAAGTTTTCATCACAAGTGACAAGTGTTAGGTCACTAGGTCACTCAACCACAATTCCCTTCTCAGGTTCACTGCCACAATTTATGCTCACCTGGCTATAAATGCCCCCAAAGTTAGAATTTCCCTTTTCTTGGGCATTTTCACAAATTTTTCATTGTTAGCAAGACTTCTCTCTTGTTGTGCCTCATTACATGTTGGAATTGACCTTTCTTCCTCACAGTATTAGAAGGCCAGAGTGCCCTCACTCTGTGGGTTGTGCAATCTATTGACTAGGGATAATGTCATCAGCTAACTGCAGGTGAGAGGTCATGTGGGGTGGCCTGATGTCAGTGTTTATAATACACTCAAAGGTAGGGTGTGGGGTGAAGGTCGAGCCCCAGTTCTCTGCAGCTGAGAGAAGGGGGCCTCATCCCTCTGTTTGGTTTGCAGCATGGAAGCCAGCAGGACTTCCTCTGGCGCCTGGCCCGGGCCTACAGTGACATGTGTGAGCTTGCTGAGGAGGCAGGTGAGAAGAGGTCCTATGCCCTAAGTGGTAAGTGCTGACAGGTTCCTGGTGGGAAGGCCACCAGGCTTCTGACTCTGAGGGTGGAGCCAGCCCATCAGCTTGGGGCCCAGGGGAACCACCAAAACACACGCTGTCGGTACAGCTGGGGCTCTACTACTCTTTGGGACAGACTGGCTCCCAGAGACCCCTGCTTCCTCCTGGAGACAGAGAGCAACCTCTGCTTCTCTGCATGGCATGGTGCTTGAGTCACACGGGTATACACGACTTTAGGAGTACAGTTGAACCTTGAACAACAGCAGTCTGAGCAGCACACGTCCACTTATATGTGGATTTTTTTCAATCCACAATCCATGGTTGGTTGGACCCAACTATAAATTACATGTGGGGCTTCCCTGGTGGCGCAGTGGTTGGGAGTCCGCCTGCCAATGCAGGGGATACGGGTTTGTGTCCCAGTCCGGGAAGATTCCACATGCCGCGGAGCGGCTGGGCCTGTGAGCCATGGCCGCTGAGCCTGCGCTCCGCAACGGGAGAGGCCACAACAGTGAGAGGCCCGCGTACCACACACACACAAAAAAAATTACATGTGGATTTCTGACTGGGCAGAAGGCCAGTGCCCCGAACCCCCACGTTGTTCAAGGTCAATTGTAGTTGTATCATATTAGCACAGTTCTGTGTTCTCATTCCTCAACTACAAAAGGCACAACCTTTCTTAATCTGAGGTTTTTTTGCTGTTGCTTAGGAATCTGGTTTCAGTTATGGAGCCTGTGGGGCAGGTGTTTAAGAATATGAGTGGAGTATGTTTGGTGAGTGCCCAGAAGGAGCAGTTTGGGAGAATACTGCTAGGTTAGAAGTCCCTGGGGTCTACTTAGCAACTCTGTTGTCAAAGTGTGTACCTGGGGGTATAGGGTACATCTGACTTGTGCCAGGTTCAAGTCCTGTCCTTCTCTGTCATGGGGTCATTGAGAACCCTGGGACTTTAAAAAGAGACTGGTTTTATGGGGAAGGTGATGTGTCCTGCCTACCTACACACCCTTTGAGTCAGGCACCATCAGTGGACTTCCAGATCTTGTGGTTCAGTTATCCAAAGTTAGCTGAACTGCTTTCCCACTTTTATAAGTACAGTCCTGCAAACATTGAATCTTTGATAATGTAGAGTGACAGTACCTCAAGATCATTATTCTAAACAGTTATAGAATTCTGCCAATACAGAAAGGTCAATTGAGTTGAATGTTTGATATAGATCTTCAAAAAAGTCCCTGGAGGGGCTTCCCTTGTGGCACAGTGGTTGAGAGGCCTCCTGCTGATACAGGGAACACGGCTTGCTTCTTTCTTTTCAAAAGTTTCTGCTTCCCCTCTTAAATTTCAGGTGAGGATTCTGATCAGCCTTTGGGGCGGATTTTTGCACTCTTGGTAGCAACCACCTTTCCTTTCCCTTTTGATCATCTCTGAGTACTAACAGGCAACATGAACCCTACCGGTGGGGGTAGGGCAGTGATTAGAGGAGCAGCGAAGCCCACACTGGTCTGGTCTGGCTTCCCGAGTATAGCACCTTGGACAAATCTGTCCCTCCTCGAGCTTAGAGGACTATGCAGTATCTTTGAAGACTCTGCTCTGGGATTCTAGATTTTTAGGACCAACCTTGCTGGGCCTAAAGTTCTTCATTTTGTTCTTTCTCTAGAAGCTGGACCACCAGGAGGCAGTGGGAACTGGTTTGACTCATTCTTCACCGTTGTTTTCCTAGTGAGATAGTGCTTTGAAGGGGGCGGAGAAGTCCCCTAAGAGAAAATGTCCCTCAGTGGTGGAGCCGTATGGTTCTTCTGCTTGGATAGGGGAACGTAGGGTTCTCATCTGCTCTCTTTAAATGTATTTGTTGCATATACAAAATTATACCATGATTACTGTCACTTAAACATGAGGAAACATTTCAGAATGGCCAGCCTATCACCTCAACCCATTACTTTTGTTCTCTGACTTCCCTTCCAAGCCCTCACCATTTAAAAATTTTTATCTTAAATTTTATTATAGTTGACTTACAATGTTTCAGACGTACAGCAAAGTGATTCAGTTATACATATATATACTTTTCCAGTTTCTTTTCCATTATAGTTTATTACAAGATATTGAATATAGTTCCCTGTGCTATACAGTAGGTCCTTGTTTACTTAATATGTAGTAGTCTGTATCTGTTAGTCTCAAATTCCAAATTTATCCCTCCCCCCTTCTTTCCCCTTTGGTAACCAGTTTGTTTTCTATATGAGTCTGTTTCTGTTTTGTAAATAAGTTTACTTGTATCTTTTTTAATTTTTTAATTCATTTATTTATTGGCTGCATTGGGTCTTTGTTGCTGCGTGTAGGCTTTCTCTAGTTGCGGCGAGTGGGGGCTGCTCTTCATTGTGGTGCAGGGGCTTCTCATTGTGGCAGCTTCTCTTGTTGTGGAGCACAGGCTCTAGGTGCCTGGGCTCCAGTAGTTGTGTCACACGGGCTCAGTAGTTGTGGTGCGTGGGCTCAGTTGCTCCGCGGAATGTGGGATCTTCCCGGACCAGGGCTCGAACCCGTGTCCCTTGAATTGGCAGGTGGATTCCCAACCACTGTGCCACCAGGGAAGTCCCTATTTGTATCATTTTTATACATTCCACATATAAGTGATATCATATGATATTTGTCTTTCTCTTCATTTAGTATGATAATCTCTAGGTCTATCCATGTTGCTACAGATGGCATTATTTCATTCTTTTTTTTTTTTATGGAAGCCCTCTGTTCTAATCAGATTTCCCATTATGCATTGTTCTCTTTTCCCGTGTGTAGGCATGATAGTCCTCATCTGAAGGGCTCCAGCTCCTTGACATTCTAGGGGACCCTTGTCAAGAGCCTACATGTGTTTAGGGCTTGATTTCTGTTAGTTTTGGTGCCTGGAAAACTTGGGGAAGAACTACATGAAACTCATCTTTGGTCAGATCCCAGTCCATTTGGCTTGGTGAGGAGTTCTGGCCTAGGGCCATGATTAATGTTCCTAGATCATGGATCCTCTTGAGAATTTTTTTTTTTTTTTTTAATGTTTATTTGTTTGGCTGCACTGGGTCTTCGTTGCTGCACGCAGGCTTTCTCTAGTTGCGGCGAGCGGGGGCTACTCTTTGTTGTGGTGCACGGGCTCTAGGTGCACAGGCTTCAGTAGTTGTGGCACATGGGCTTAGTTGCTCCAAGGCATGTGGGATCTTAGTTCCCTGACCAGGGCTCGAACCTGTGTCCCCTGCATTGGCAAACGGATTCTTAACAACTGCGCCACCAGGGAAGTCCCCCTCTTGAGAATTTGATCAAAGCTGTGGATCCTCTCCTCAATAAAATGCACATATACCTAAAATTACATACAACTTCAGTGGGATTCATGGACACCCTGAAGCCTATCCAGACCCCAAAAACTCTCCAGGGTAACGGTCTATTGGGGACAGTTTCTGATTGCTTTTGAGTCCTTTTATATTTGAAATGCTTCAAGCATATCAGGTGGGTATTATAAAAATAAGGGAGCTGGGGCAGCTGATGATGGATAGCGAGAACAAAGTGAAGCAGGAGTCACCCTTGCAGCTCTTCATTCTGCTCAAGTGCATAAGTATTTACAAGTCCTATTTGGGTGGGGGTTGGTGAGAGCTAAAGCAGCCATTCTTCCCACAGCCTTTCCCGTGGAAGGGTGCATGGGAGCCCTTGTCAACTCTGGATCACCTCTGTCTTACAGGAAAAGCAGCAGCGGAGGCCGCTCTGGAGAAGGGGAATGAGAATGCTGAGTGTCACCAGTGGTAATAACACCCCGCAGGGTCCCAGGAAGAGCCAGCATGGGTTAGAGTGGAGGAGAGCCCTTTTCTTTCTCTGCCCTGTGGCCAAAGAGGCATTTGCCAGAGGCACCAGGAGAGGGAGCTCTGGCCTTTATTTTCATATGTCCCATCCCTCCCCAAGCTAGGGACCCAGGGGAGTTTGCTTTGGGAAGTGCCTTGGGGATGAGGCAAGGGGGAATAGTACAGTTTTCTTTCTGGTGAAGCTTGGAGAAACGAGCTTTTGTTAGTCACCCCTGGCTACAAAACTTGTGGGTTCTTGGCTCCTCAGAGAGGCTGGGACGTTGGCAGTTCCCCTCTACCACGCAAGCTCTTCATTCCCCTAGCTGCGATCCCTGGCTGGTGGTGGACTTTGGCTTCTTCGCTTGGCTCGTGTGAGGAAAAGTAGATGTGAGCTCACCCCCCAGGAAGTTCAGCAGTCACTAATGTTACAAAACCATCAGCCCTGTTTGTGGTCTGACGTGAGGCAAAGTTCTGCCAACCCATGTAGGTCAGGGCCAACCTGTGTCCTGGGGGCGTGGTTCCAGTGCCTCAGTTTTAGTGAAAATGTTCCTTTTCCACCTCCCTGCATCCCATAACCCTGCCCTCAGACTGTGAGCTGGGAGAGGCTGTTTCTCTATCTGTTGCTGAAACTTTGTCTCTGCAGCGCCTCTTCTCAGACGCCAGGTCATTGTTTCTTGGGTCTCACAGGTGCTGTTTCCCTGTGGGCTCTCTTGGGGCTCCTGGGGTCCCAAGGATGGAAATTGACCTCATACTTTCTTAGCTTTTCCTGGGGAACAGCTGTTTGGACTAATCTGGAAATGAGCCTCTGGAAGTATGCGATACAAATACCCCCAGATATTTAGTGAGTACACAAAAAAGCAACTTGGGCCTTTAGACACTCATTTGTCAACTGTGCTTCTAGAAAGAATGCAGAGGGGATGGGGGTAATATCTTCTGCCTTTGTTTCTGAAGGCGGAAGATAGGAAGCTGGCTGCCTTTGTTCTCCTGGGAGGGAGGATGTAGAGGAGAGGGCTGAAATCGGAGGCCTTTTCTTCCTCCTCTGCTTCTGTTGGTTCCCAAGCTAACATTAGAAATTCCTAGAGAATCCCATTCCCAAACAGCTTCCCAATGACATACCTGTATACTTCCCAAGGCTAATGAGACCTTCTTCTTTAATGTCTGCTCAGGAGACAAAAAGCAGTGTACTCAGGTCTCTCATACTTTGATGCTGATTTTTAGATACCTGCTTAAGTGTTTATGATAGCTATGGCTATACTCATTATGAGGGGAAATTTGGACTGAGACCTTGCCTAAATATTAAGTATAAGAGAGCTTTAATGTGGAAGACCCACCTTTTTTGTACCTAGGGTACTTTGGAGAATTGTGAGCCTACCACTGTATCTGCTAAAGAATATGAATTGGGACCACAGGTCTGTGAAAAGAGGAATTAAGTACAGATGGAAATGATATTTTCATCTCTGGATAAGGATGCAGGGGCAATGCAATTGCCCATGGGTGGGAATCCCAGTACTGGCAGGGACGGTACTCAGTCCTTGTCCCTGAGCTTGCTGCTGCTTCCCCCTAGGTATGCAGTGCTTTGTGGTCAGCTGGCTGAGCATGAGGGCATCCAGAGGCGCATCCAGAGTGGCTTTAGCTTCAAGGTGAGGAAAGGCTTCTCCTCCTTCCCTGGTGCTGGTCTAGTCCAGATTCCCTGCTGCATCCTAGCTCCTTGCAAAGGTGTTCCTACAGCCTCTGTAACTTGCTTCTGTTCCCTTAGTAATTCTGCTATCTGATGTTAGCTTCTATTTATATTTTCCCCTCAGGAGCATGTGGACAAAGCCATTGCTCTCAAGCCAGAAAACCCCATGGCATACTTTCTCCTTGGCAGGTGGTGCTACCAGGTAAGCTAAATTTCAGGGCTTGACATAAGGGCCCTAACTAACTGTCCTGCGACACTGATCACCTTGCAAGGAAGAGAAGGGTCCTCAGCCTGGTCTGGCTTATGTGTTATTTCCTCTAAGCGGTCACGTTAGTGGTGATTAGACCCAGTCCCATTTGGCCCTGTTTGCTTTCAGTACAGAACACTCAGTGTTCCTAAAGATACTTAGGTTTTAGTCACACCTTGATCTCTTGGTGGCAGGTCTCTCACCTAAGCTGGCTAGAAAAAAAAACTGCGACAGCCTTGTGTGAAAGCCCTCTCGGTGCCACTGTGCAGGACGCCCTCCAGAGCTTCCTAAAGGTATTGGGGAAGGAAGGGAAGGGTGGACAGCAGCCAGAAAGGCCAGGGTGACCTTATTTTTCCTAAGGACATTATTGGAAGGGGTTTCTAGTAGAGGGCAGTTTTATGTGTGCCTGTTCTATGGGAAAATCAGAACCATCAGAAAAGCTTATAAAAAATATAGATTCACTGAATCAATCTCCAGGTTGGGGACTGGAACTCTCTAATAAACTTTAGCCTGACTTGGACTTTGGAACACCTTACTGAAATGTGTTCTCCCTTCTCCAGGCTGAAGAACTACAGCCAGGATTTTCCAAAGCAGGAAGGATATATATTTCCAAGGTAAACTCACCTGCCTATTTCAAGTATGTGTGTTGATATTTCTAGGAATTCCTGAGGGCACACATATTCATCCCCTTCTAGTCTCCTGGTGGCATTTCTCGCAGGTTTTCACTGTTGTCTCTTCTCAGTGCTACAGAGAACTAGGGAAAAACCCTGAAGCTAAACGGTGGATGAAGTTGGCCCTGGAGCTGCCAAATGTCACTAAAGAGGTAATACTTAAGACCTTTACATTATGTGACCCTTTCAGGAAAGAATATCTTCCCTTGAGGTCTTATTTCCTCCTTTTGCATGTGGGCTGTTTCGTATACATCTCACCTAGGGGAGGAGACAGATTTCGTAGGTTCCAGGCTCTTCTGGGAAAGTAGGAAAAAGACTATGATAACAGCTTAGCAAGGAAGCAAAGGGTCCATTCTCAGGTACCAATGGTTTTGGAAATGCTGGCTTAGATTTTGAGTCCTAGTCTTATTCTCTTGTCTCCCTAGGATTCAGCTTTCCAGAAGGACCTGGAAGAATTGGAAGTAATTTTAGGAGAATAATCACATTTCAATGGCCTTCCTGACTTGAGGGGAAAAAAAATCAAGTCTTTTTTCTCTTAGACTCTGCTTAGATCAGGAAACTGAGCAAGACTGGTTAAGGGAGTGTCCTGACTCCTAGGTCTGACTGGTACCTGCCACCATTCCCCAACATCTTCTTATTGTCTACTGGTTAACTTATTCTAATCTGTTACCTAATCTGAAATTGGGGAAGTACTTGAGGCCCGGGTTTCTGTTACTCTCTCCATAAAGTGAATTCCATAAAGTGAATTCTTGATCTCCATAAAGTGAATTCTTGAAAAACCAAGACTAGTATAACACCTGCCCTAGGGTACAGTGTGGGTAGAGCACTGAAGGCTGTCTTCCAACGGCTGGTGAGGTGGATGAAACTCTAAAGAGCTATAGGAACAAAACATAGAACTTCTATCTACTCTCTAATCTTTTCCACTGATTAATATTCAACACCAAAGTATATAGTCCTAAAGTCACACCCTAACCTACCCGGATAAAAAGGCGGAGAGTCCATGGGTATCGCCTCTTCTTAACCTATCATGTGGATTGTAACTGTATTCCTGGGCCGAGGGGCTGGACCACTTGACTTCCAGAGTCCTGGCAGCTTTTGGAAGGACAGCAGTGCATAAGGCTTATGAGACTGTGAAAATGATGATCTGAGGAGTTGCCTGGAATATATTTTGGTACAAACCTGAAATTAACTAGACGTGATTATAATCCCCTTTCTATGTTTGTTATAGCTCCTTATTCTTGCTTGACACTTCCATAACAGTTTTCTACTATGAGACTATTGCAGACAAGTAGAAAAACAGTACCAAATAGTTTAGAATAAGCTCTCTGGTTAATAATACTTCCAGAGAAAATTTTAGTTAAATGTAAAACATAAGAAGAGCTTATTTTTAGCCTAAAAAGGCCTAGTCCAACTAAGCAGGTGTTCCCTGACCCTTTCAGGGCCAATAGCACAAAGCCTAATCCCATCTGAAAAGAAAGTCCTCCCTATAAGAAAAATTGAGAAGTTTTTAGGTCAAGGTCACTTAAATACTTTATAGGACTAAAAGATGGAGGTGCTTTTATTTAAGAACCAAGCTTCCATTCCAGAATCTGTTACTGTGGCTTTATTATTTCATCCCAGGTTTGTTCTGTAATGTGGAAATGAAAGAAGGCCTAGGAGGTACTCTGTTCTATAAAGTCAGGGAACAGTTTTTAAAACGAAGTTGCATTAAATTGTATCTTCCTATCTCCCTACATATAGTAGGATCAACACTGGCAACAGCAGAGATTTGCACTGCCTCTCCTAATACTAGCCGAGAAGCCCTTTGAAATTGGAAGAGTTGGTTAGAGCCCACCATCCTGAGTAGAAGTTTGAAGAGGAAGGAGTATCTCAAACCCCTGAAGTAGAAAAATCTGGGCAAGAACCAGCCCCATACAATACAAAACTTAAAGAATAAAAACAAAGGCCACAGGAAAGCCACGGTGTAGCCATCTTGTGAGATCTTCTATTAGGTTAAAGGAGTATAAAATGTATCATCGAATGTGGGACTTCCCTTTTAAATTTTCAATTTTAAAGCAATAAAAACTGATCACCCTACCCAGAGCCAAAACTATATTATGAAGGCCCTATCCTGAAATACTCAGCTTGTACCAGAATAACTCCTACAAGCAGCACATTCACTACAAATAACTACTTTATTAGCAGTCCCACACTGAATCTACTTACTTGAAGAGCTTCCGAAATGTTTAAGATTCCAGAACTATCTTGAATTGCTCTTAGCATTAAAAAAGAGTAGATGGTGAAGGGCTGGTAGCCCAGCAAGCCTACTCAATACCCCTTATCTAAAAAAAAAATTCTTATATAAGCTAATTCAGACACACAAACTCTACCTGCTTCTGATTTAAGAGTTTTACTAGCAGAGAAAAAAAAAAACCTGTGAGGAGACCCACTCCCTTTGCCACATAGCTCAGGCATATTTTTCCCCAACATTATTCAGACAGTGAGAGAAGTCAGGTCTCTCCAGTTTTAGTTCTCTTAGAGACATAAGATTGGCCAATAGCAGTTAGTCCTGAGTCAACCCCAAGGCACTATGATGTCAAAGGTACTTCATACCTATACCCCCAAACCAAAGAATTTACATAGAGATTAATATACTCTAGAAGGAATAAACATTTCAGATCAGCTTGTGACTACTGACCTGTCTCGTGTTTACACCATAAGAAAAGCCGATATAATAGCTGTTTTCCTGGAAGCCTTTTCCTGGCAGTCACAACAGGAAGAGGCCTGTGAAGAACCTCAGGGAGCAGAGTCCTCTCCATTAGGCTGCAGCACTTAAGGTTTATCACAGGAAAAAAAACCAACGATTCAGTCCTTGGCATCTCCTACTCCATCCGCATTGATGGCAAACATAGCTTCAGCTTCAGGAAGACAAGGAGAGTCATAGATTTTGCAGATTCTGGTTTCCCCTCTTCCTTTTCTCAGGTACAGTCTGGGACAAAGACACAGACCAAAGCACCAAAGTTATTATAATTAAAAAATTCTATTCCTGGGCTTCCCTGGTGGCGCAGTGGTTGAGAATCTGCCTGCTAACGCAGGGGACACGGGTTCAAGCCCTGGTCTGGGAAGATCACACATGCCGCGGAGCAGCTAGGCCCGTGAGCCACAACTACTGAGCCTGCGCATCTGGAGCCTGTGCTCCACAACAAAAGAGGCCACGACAGTGAGAGGCCCGCGCACCGCGATGAAGAGTGGCCCCTGCTTGCCACAACTAGAGAAAGCCCTTGCAAAGAAACGAAGACCCAACAGCCAAAAATAAAAATAAATAAAAGGCTCAACATTAAAAAAAAATTATATTCCTGACTTTATAGTAGATCTAAAAATTTTTTAGACATATATACTTCCTAGAAGGACTGTGGGGATCTTTCTGTATTCCTTAGGGCAGGGGTCCCCAACCCCCGGGCCGTGGACCAGTACTGGTCCGCAGCCTGTTAGGAACTGGGCCGCACAGCAGGAGGTGAGCAGAGGGTGAGTGAGCGAAGCTTCATCTGCCGCTCCCCATCGCTTGCATTACCGCATGAACCATCCATCCTGGCCACCCCCCCACTACCCTCGCCCCGTGGAAAAATCATCTTCCACAAAAGTGGTCCCTGGTGCCAAAAAGGTTGACTGAGCCTGATCTGGAGCCTGTGCTCCACAACAAAAGAGGCCACGACAGTGAGAGGCCCGCGCACCGCGATGAAGAGTGGCCCCTGCTTGCCACAACTAGAGAAAGCCCTTGCAAAGAAACGAAGACCCAACAGCCAAAAATAAAAATAAATAAAAGGCTCAACATTAAAAAAAAATTATATTCCTGACTTTATAGTAGATCTAAAAATTTTTTAGACATATATACTTCCTAGAAGGACTGTGGGGATCTTTCTGTATTCCTTAGGGCAGGGGTCCCCAACCCCCGGGCCGTGGACCAGTACTGGTCCGCAGCCTGTTAGGAACTGGGCCGCACAGCAGGAGGTGAGCAGAGGGTGAGTGAGCGAAGCTTCATCTGCCGCTCCCCATCGCTTGCATTACCGCATGAACCATCCATCCTGGCCACCCCCCCACTACCCTCGCCCCGTGGAAAAATCATCTTCCACAAAAGTGGTCCCTGGTGCCAAAAAGGTTGGGGACCGCTGCCTGAGGGCACTTCCAATCCAGAGGAATGCATTTCTGCTCACCCCCTGCCCCCCAGTGGATTTCCCATATTGAAACCTTTTTAAAAATAATGAGACATCAATTGCTCATATTTATTCTTCCACATATGAGAGGTTTTAATTCCTTTATGAACTAAAAGCAAACACCTGTTCTAACCAGAGCATGACAATTAGGTTAAGCAAGGGCTCCTATGTCTAATTACACAACAGCAGCAGTTAACAAGGTTCAAATGGAAATGTTATCTTCATGTCTATTGCACAGTTAATATGACATTCCATGATGAAGCCATCTCTCCCATCACTTTACCTTGTTGTTGAGGCATGAGCAATGATATTTCCTCCAATAGGTTTTTTAGGATCTGCAGCAAACATGGCTGCTCCATCCACTTGGGCTACCACCTGGTTGGTGATTACCACTGCTACACCAAACTGACAGGGAAAGGATAAATGTCATTATTTTGTGGTCAGACATTCCAAGAGACTGCTGCCACCCCTATCCCCCACAAAGCAATGAATGATTGAAGTCTCTATATCTGATGTCTTGATGATACCAGGCCCTGGTATCCTGGCCTCCCAGCAAGGCTACCAGAATTCATGGCCCCTGAAAGTAGGCATTCTCTGTCCCTACCCCACAACTTACCTCATCAGCAAGTCGCAGAAGCATCCGCAGAAACCTGGCCAAGTGCATCTGCCTGGCAGAAAGCTCACCTCGACCCGAATAGTCTGTTCTGTAGAGGGCGGTGGCACTGTCTACAATTAGCAGTGCATACCTACAGGGAACACAGATTCTCTGAAGCCTGTTTTCTAGCCCATGTCAGATTCTGCTCTTTCCCATTACCCTGAAATTTTATAGTTATATATTATTTATTTATACAGCATCCATTTCTGAATAACCCTATAACAAAGTAAAAAATTCCAACAAGTTCAGGTGGATTATAGCTTCATATTTTAAAAGTGACTTGACCTAAACGACAAAGAGTGGCAAAATAGGAACTAAAACTTAAATCTCCCCATATCTAATTCAAGCTACTATCAAATTGGCCACATGTACAAGATTCAGGGTAAGGGCTCTGGGAACATATTCAGTATCTTCTATTGCCCACATACCTGGACTCTACCATCATGGCTGACGCTTGATAAAGGAGCTGGGTCTGGTGGTCTGTGTTGAACCCTCGAGCATATGCTACATTATCCAGGACATCACTGCCAGAGAGGCCATATCTAGAAGAAAGAACATTTTGAGGCTGCACACAGAACTAAGGCAGATGAGAAATTCATCTCTTAACAACGAAATTACCTGGATGGGTAGGTAAGAAATGATAGTAAGAAGGCTAAAGAATATAATTCCCTTTCTATTAGGAAGCCCAGGGAAACTATAAAGAGATGACAGCAACTGCTTTAGAGTAGATCTACCTGGCAGGACTTCAGAATAAATCAAATTTATTTTTTGAGGACTCCTGAACTAGAATGAGAAATTTCCAAATATAAGGAAACAATGGTCTCCTGGAAAACCAAAGGGCAGCAATGACAGAATTGGGACTGAAACAAAAACAATGAATCAAAGATCAATTAAAAAAATACATAAACTGTTGTTGTATAGGAATAAAACCTTCTAAGCTCAGAAACCTTCTAAGGACTCAAAACTGTAAGAGGTTTAAGAGAAGTAAGTATATTTCATCTATTCTCCCCTTTTTTTCTTGCTAGTAACTAGTTAGTTATAGAATATGTGGCATGTATCTAGTATGGTTAAATAAGTGACACCTTAATTCATCTTATACCTCAATAATGATTTTTCTTACCTTTGCATTTAAAAATACTTCCTATTTTCTTAGAACAATCTATATTTTCTCACCTTTGTAACTGCTACCTAAGACATGAATACTCAAGGTGGTCCAAGTAAGACAACTTCTCCTTAAATGTATGCTAATGGGACCCCATTTCTTCAAAGGTAGTTTGATTTATCCATCTATCAAGACAACTAAATACCTGCACTTTTATAAAAGCTTCCCTGCACCTCTCAAATAGACGTGATTCTCCCTCTTCTGCACTTACAGAAAACTTGATTTAGGCTTTTCTATGGCACTTGTGAGGAGCTACCTGCCATTCTTTTACTAGACAACAAATTCCTTGAAAAGACTAGGCCTTTCCAACTAGCACAGTTTTTTTTATACCTAGTACATTCTGAATAAATGCTGCTGAATACAGGTTTTATCTAAAACCCAAACCAAAAGAGAATTTTTATCACTTTAACTCAAGTAATACTTTCATATTAATGTTACCTAAAATCATTATAGTCCAGAAGTATAATACTGACTCCCTTATGTAACAGTTCAAAAGATAATCTGTTTAAACAAAATCAGTGTGCTATAATTCCTTGAGAACCAAAAACTTCTATGCTTAAGATTTGATGAATTGATTCATCATATTAGGCACATGCAGTCTTTGCACTTTCCTGGACATTTCACCAGCTATTCTTCACCATTATCAACATGAATGGAAGTTTAGCTCTTGTATTAAACAGATTGATGATGATGAATTTGTTGAGTCTGGGCATAGAGATAAGAAAATAAAGTGAAGATAGAGTTTTACCTTGGGATCCTGACCAAATGGGAATAAGGAGATAAAATTTTCTTTATTTAAATCATAACTATAAGAAAAAAAGACTGAAGAGGCCTAAGTACTGTACTGCACAAGTCTTCTAGTCTTGCCTCAAGAAACACTGATATAATTTACTACCAGGAACGGAGATTATCTTTTGCTGTCAGAATATGGAAGATTTACTAGAAAAACAAAGAGTCATCCTGGCTTTTCTCTCAACAGAGTTCACAAAGAGGACTTTGGGGATCTCTGTGCTTACATTCCTGATGCAGCACATAGAACTTTCAATTCCCACAACTTGGAAAAAGTTGGTTGGAAATAAGCAACTTCTCTTAGTGTTTCCAGAACTTCCTAAGGATAAGAATACTCTGTTAAAAAAATTAAATTCTGGGCTTCCCTGGTGGCGCAGTGGTTGAGAGTCCGCCTGCCGATGCAGGGGACACAGAACTAATGTTTAAACTATACTCCAAGAAGATATTTTGGAAAACAAAAAAGGCCTGAGTCTACATATTGATAAATCCAACTGGGTACCTTGGAAAATTCCCCCAGAATGGTTGACTCCAAGAAATAGCTGAGTGAAACTATTAGCCCGCGTACCAAAAAAAAAAAAAAAAAAAAAAATCCTACGTCTAAACCAGACTTAATGAATCACAATGCTCAGGGAAGAGCTGTGATAATTTGCATATTTAACAAACACCTGGCACATGAAAAGATGCTCAATATCCCTAATCACAAGGGAAATGCAAATTAAAACCACAATGAGCTGTATTACCTCACACCTGCCAGAATGGCTATTTTCAAAAAGAAAACAAATAGGACTTCCCTGGTGGCCCAGTGGTTAAGAGTCTGCCTGCCAATGCAGGGGACACCGGTTCGAGCCCTGGTCCGGGAAAACCCCACATGCCATGGAGCAACTAAGCCCGTGTGCCGCAACTACTGAGCCCACGAGCCACAACTGCTGAAGCCCGCACGCCTAGAGCCCGTGCTTGGCAACAAGAGAAGCCACCGCAATGAGAAGTCCGTGCACCGCAGAGAAGAGTAGCCCCCCACGCGCCGCAACTAGAGAAAGCCCGCGCGCAGCAATGAAGACCCAACGCAGCCAAAAACAAAAAAACACCTGAAGTGATTTTTTTTATTTTTTAAATTTTTGGCTTGTGGCATGCAGGATCTTAGTTCCCCAACCAGGGATCGAACTCATGCCCCCTACGTGGAAGCATGAAGTCCTAACCACTGGACTGCCAGGGAGTTCCCGCTACAGATTTTCTTTCTGGAAATTTCATATAAATGGAATCATATGTGGTCTTTTATGTCTAGCTTCTATCATTTAGCATGTTTTTTGAGGGTCATCCATGCTGTAACAAGTATCAGTACTTCATTCCTTTTAATTGTTGAATAGTGGTCTATTGTATGGATCAACCAGATTTTATTCATTCATCAGTGGATGGACAATTGGGTTGTTTCCAGGTTTTGGCCACTATAACAATACTATAAACATCAACAAACAAGTCTCTGTGTGGACATGTTTTCATATCTCTTGGGTACATAACCAGAGTGAAACTGCTGGGCTATATGACAAATTTAACTGCCACATTGTTTTTTTCCAAAGTGACTGCACAATTTTACATTCTCACAAGCAATGTATTAGGGTTCCAGTTTCTTCACATCCTCCCTAACACTTGTCACTTTTTCATTACAGCCATCCTAGTGGTGGTATCTCACTGTGGTTTTAATTTGCATTTCTTCTTGACTAATAATGTTGAGCATCTCTGCATGTGCTTATTGGCCATTTTACATCTGCTTCGGAGAAATGTCTATACAAGTCCTTTGCCCATTTCTTTTTTTCTTTTTTTGTGGTACACGGCCTCTCACTGTTGTGGCCTCTCCCGTTGCGGAGCACAGGCTCTGGACGTGCAGGCTCAATGGCCATGGCTCACGGGCCCAGCTGCTCCGCGGCACGTGGGATCTTCCCAGACCAGGGCACGAACCTGTGTCCCCTGCATCGGCAGGTGGACTCTCAACCACTGCACCACCAGGGAAGCCCTGCCCGTTTCTTAATTGGGGTGTCTTACTGCTGGGTTGTGAGAGTTCTTTATATATTCTTGATACTAGAACCTTACCAGATATATGATTTGCAAATATTTTCTCACATTCTTTGGGTTGTTTTTTTATTTTCTTGATAGTGCTCTTTGAAGCACAGAAGTTTCAAATTTTGATTAAATGAAAACTGACTCTGTATTATCGTTTTTTTCTTTCATAGACTATGCTTTCTTGTGTTGTATCTGAGAAATCTTTGCCTACTTCAAGGTCACAAAGATTTTCTGTTTTTTTCCTAAAAGTTTTATAATTTTAGCTAAATATAGGACTTTCATTAAATATATATACATATATATATACAGTAAACATACATAACATAAAATTTACCATTTTAATCTTTTTAAAGTGTACAGTCCAGTGGCAGGAAGCACATTCCCGTTGTTGTGCAACCATCATTACCATCCATGTCCAGAATTTTTTCACCATCTCAAACTGAAACTCTGTACCCATTAAACAATAACCCCCCATTCTCCTCACCCCTGCCCCTAGCAACCACCATTCCACTTTCTGTCTTAATGAATTTGACTGCTCTGAGTACCTCATATAGGAGGAATCATACATTTGTCCTTTTGCAACTGGCTTATTTCACTTAGCATAATGTTTTCAAGGTTCATCCATGTTGTAGCATACTGTGAGCATTTCCTTACATTTTGAGAATAATTTTCCATTGTATGTATAGAGGACATTTAGTTTATCCATTCAACTGTTGATGGATACTTGGGTTGTTTCTACCTTTTGACTACTGTGAACAGGGCTGCCATGAATACTGGTGTGTAACTATCAGAGTCCCTGCTTTCAATTCTTTTGAGTATATACTCAAAGTGGAATTCCTGAATCATACTGTAATTCCATGTTTAATTTTCTGAGGAATCACCAGAATGGTATCCATTTTTAGTTAACTTTCATGTATAGTGTAAGGTAAGGTGGATATCCAACTACATTAATTAGCATCATTTATTGAAAAGACTATTATTTCCTCCACTAAATTGTCTTTCACCTTTGTCAAAAATCAAGTGACTATAAGTGAAACAGTTTTTTTTTTTCTTATAAATTTATTTATTTGGCTGTGTTGGGTCTTCATTGCTGAACAAGGGCTTTCTCTAGTTGCAGCGAGTGGGGGCTACTCTTCATTGCGGTGCGCTGGCTTCTCATTGCGGTGGCTTCTTTTGTTGCGGAGCACAGGCTCTAGGTGCGTGGGCTTCAGTAGTTGTGGCATGCAGGCTCAGTAGTTGTGGCTCATGGGCTGTAGAGCACAGGCTCAGTGGTTGTGGAGCATGGGCTTAGTTGCTCCGTGGCATGTATCTTCCCGGACCAGGGATCGAACCCGTGTCCCCTGCATTGGCAGGCGGATTCTCAACCACTGCACCACCAGGGAAGTCCCAAAACAGTTTATTTCTGAACTCTCAATTCTGTTCCATTGATCCATATGTCTATCCTTATGGCAGCACCACACTGTCTTGATTACTGTTGTTTAGAGTAAGTTTTAAAATTGGGAAGGCTGAGACCTCCAATTCTGTTTTTTTTCCTCCCAAGAATGTTTTGGCTATTCTGGGTCCTTGACATTTCCATATTAATTTATAATCACCTTGTCAATTTCAGCAAAAAGTCCTGGTGAATTTCAATAGGCATTGTGTTGAACTTATAGATCAATTTGAGGGGAGTTTTTTTTTTTTTTGCCGCACCTTGGCTTGCAGGATCTCAGGTCCCGGACCAGGGACTGAACCTGGACCACAGCAGTGAAAGTCCAGAATCCTAACTACTAGGCAACCAGGGAACTCCCTTACCATTTTAATAATATTGCATCTTCCAATCCAAGAATGTGGAATGTTTCCCTATGCAGATCTTCAATTTCTCTCAGCAATGTTAGTTTTCAGTGTACTAGTCCTTTTTTTAAAAAAAAAAAATATTTATTTTGGCTATACCGGGTCTTAGTTGTGGCATGCAAGATCTAGTTCCCCGACCAGGGATAGAACCCAGGCCCCCTGCACTGGGAGCACGGGGTCTTACCCACTGGACCACCAGGGAAGTCCCTAGTGTACAAGTCTTGAACTTCTGTTAAGTTTATTACTAAGTATTTTATTCTTTTTGACACTATTGTGAATGGAATTCTTAATTCTTGAATTGTTCATTTACAGTGTACAGAAGTACAATGGATTTTTCATATTGAGATTGCATCCTGCGACAAACTAATTTAGTTCTAGCAGTTTTTTGTGTGTAGTTTCCTAAGGATTCTCTACATACAGTATCATATCATTGGTGAATAAAGATACTTTACATCTTCCATTCCAATCTGGATGCCTTTTATTTCATTTTCTTGCCTGACTGCACTGGCTAGGATCTACAGTACAATGTGGAACATAAGTAGTGAGAGTGGAAATCCTTGCCTTATTTCCAGTCTTACGGAGAAAATATTCAGATTTTTACCATTAAAATGATGCTAGCTGTAGGTTTTTTGTAGATGCTCTTTATCAGGGGATCTGATAAATGTTCTATCCATTATTGAAAGTGAGGCATTAGTCCCCAGTGAGCTTGAATTGTCTATTTCACCCTTCAATTATATCAATTTGTGTTTCACATACCTTGGGGCTCTATTAGGTCTCTACATGTTTACATTTGTTATATCTTCCCCATGAACTGACCTTTTAGTTCTAAAACGTTCCTCTTTGCCTCTATTGATTTTTTTTGTCTTAAAGTCTATTTTGTCTGATATTAGTACAACCACTCCAGCCCTCTTATGGTTACTGTTTGCATGCAATATCTTTTTCCCATCCTTTTAGTTTCAACCTATTTGTGTCTTTGAATCTAAGTGGTTCTCTGGAAGGCAGCATATAGTTGGATCTTGTTTTTTATCCAGTCTGACAGCAACTCAGATTTTTGACTAAAGAAGCATGTTTTTCTCTAAGGAAGGTTATTCTTTTGAAACACACATATGACTTTGGGATACAGAGCAATAAGAGAGAAGAGACACCCTTCAGCCAGAACAGCCCTGGCAATCACTACAGTGACATATGGAGCCATATTTCTCTCATCTGATCCAGTAACCTACCTCTCAGCCACTGCTAGCAGCCGTTCTGGCCTAAAGGTACCCTCGGTGTCAATGTACATGGCCTTTCCTTCACCTCCACCTCGGTCAATGGGAAGCTAGAGAGAAAAAGAACAGTGGAAATGACACTGTACTTCTAATATAACTGACCAACTTCCTCATGATGGGTCTATAATTCCTCCCACCCCCAATAAAGCAAAAGGAAAAAACACTTTAAAATGACAATCAGAGGTAGGGAGGAGGCATTCACTTCTGATAGAAATACAGTTAGTAGTAGATATGAGGCTCATTGTATCCCATAGAGTCTAGCCAGAGTTGGTGTGCTTGGAAATATAGACCAAAGTAGGTGACAAAATTCTTTAAAAAAAAACTTCTAATTTTTTAAAAAATTCTATGACTGTATACCAACACACAACCGATCAATTCTCTCAAGACAACAAACATTTGGAAGATCATTTACTTAGCTTTAATAAGTAAGAGACCCTGATCCAATACCCAATTAATTTTAGCATATGCAGACCACACTTACACTTCACTTTATTGAGCAGAGTTCATTCCTTAGGGTTGCTGAAGGAGACTGGAAATACCCCAGGGGCAATCTAGCATGTCTACAGTATGAGCAAGAAAGAATAAAAAGATGTTTGCTCCAATTGTACACACAGATGTTAAAAATGAACAAAAGCAGAAAAGGAAGAATACGAAGAATTTTAAAAAAGGAAAGAAAATGGAGGAATGCCATGAAAACTGTCTTATGAGCTCCTCAGGGAAATCTGTTTCAGGCTACCTATCCCATGCCAGACACCTTGAGTTCTACAGATTTTAAGTGAATGTTGCTAAAGTGTAGTTTCCACCCTTGAAATCTACTTTGGAGCCTAATACACCTTTAAATTCTGAGGAAAATCCCTCAGGACAGTTTACATTAAGTGCCTGGTAGCGCCAAAATTTTCTTTTCCTATTTCTGAGAAAATGTATTTTTTCAAAATTACGAAAGTACTACATGCTTGTATTAAAAATTCAAACAATATAGAAAAAAGTAAAAAATTGAAAGTTCTACTTTATCACTCCCATCTCCCACAGGACTCCTCTTCCAGATCACTTTCTATACATTTTCATACAAACACTTTTTGTGTGATTCTGCCACTTGCTGTGTGAACCTGAGAATATTAATTCTCAGTTTCTACATTTTCTATAAAATGTAGATAAAATCTCCCTATGGCACTGTTTTGAAGATTAGATAATTCATATAAACTGTTTAGCACAGTGCCTGACATACAGAATGTACTTGGAAGACTTATGATATCCTCCACCTCTTAGGGCACTGATTTTAGCATATACTCAATTACAGAAAGCTTTGTTAATTTGGAAAGGGGGAAATGATTGTTATCATTATGCAGGTTGGCAGATAAAAATCTTTCAAATCTTAGGAATCCATGAAAGGAGCAAAGGATATGTATATAACAAAAGAGGGTCTTGATAGAGGAAATGTTTAAAACCACTGGCCAAGGGGACAGAAAGCAGAAGCTGCCTCAGTTTGGGGGGAGGAGAAAATCTTCACATTCACGGGGCTAAGTCCCCAGGAATTAAGATGAATGAAGTTCTCCCTTCTCTCACTTTCTTGTATCTTTAGTGCTAGCATGCGAGGGAGTTCTTTTCCAGCTAAATAGACCTCCTTGGGAGAAGGGAGGCCATGAGTGGCTGGCATGGCATTGGTAGGCCGACTGACAGCAGAGAAGTGGACATGGTCCCAGGGTATTGCTGGGCCAGTCACAAGGGGATGGACTATATGCTCTGCACCCCACTGCATTTTGTCTCCTCCACCTCACCCTCCCAGTGCCACTTCAGCCATCTTGTGTTACTGGGCTGGGACACCACCAAAGTAGCTATTTTTAATACCTGCTTAGTACCATAATTTAACTCTTCCTCCTATTTTGTAATGATGCAAGTTGTTTTGAACTTTCACCATTTTATAATGCTATGGTGTAGATTCTTTACACATTTATTCTTGACTATATGTGAAAAGTTCTGTAAGGCAGATTTTCTGTCAAGGGCATGTGCATTTAAAATGGGTACTTATGTTAAACTGTCTTCTCAGAATTTTAAAATTATTCTAGAACTTTGAACAAGCATGGGCTATTCATTTTTGTAATCTAAGTATGGCTCCCAACTTTATGTAACTTCACTATTAGACAGAGATCTAATACATAGTGGGGTTTCGCTTCATTAAGTTGAAAAAATGTGAGGTGATAATGTTTAGATTTAAATAGAAATCTAACACCCTCTCTATACCTCTGGTTCCAGCTCTTAGGCTGGTGACATGTAATCCTTTCTATTATTAATGAATTAGAATTGTTTTTCTCTGAAAAAAATATCAAAGATCTGTAGTTATTCAGCCAACTGTGAATGTTCAGTTATTTTTATAGAGAGGTATGTTTATTTTAGAATTTTCCTTCAGTTTATTAATAGGCATTATTTGACAGCTTAATAAACATTTCCAATATAGGAGTCTGTACAACTTAAGAGCATCAGTGTGATAGGCTGAGTTGCCATGGCAACTATATTGTGTAATGTACTTGAAATATTTATTCCACATGAATCCTTGTCAAAACAACATGGGGTGGGGGGGGCTTCCCTGCTGGTGCAGTGGTTAAGAATCCACCTGCCAATGCAGGGGACACGGGTTCAAGCCCTGGTCTGGGAAGATCCCACATGCCGCGGGGCAACTAAGCCCATGCACCACAACTACTGAGCCTGCGCGCCACAACTACTGAAGCCTGCACCTAGAGCCCGTGCTCCACAACAAGAGAAGCCACCACAGTGAGAAGCCCCCGCACTGCAACGAAGAGTAGCCCCCGCTCAACACAACTAGAGAAAGCCTGCACACAGCAACGAAGACCCAATGCAGCCAAAAACAAAATAAATATAACAATTTAAAAAAAATAAGATTAAAAAAACCCAAAACAACATGGGGAAATCATTTCTATTTAAAAAGGTCACATATCATGTCAAATGACCCATGTCTGGGTGATATTTTAAACACTCCTATTTCCCTTTAGCTAACAATTTTCTAATGGTGCTTTGGGCAATAAGCCATAGCTTCTACAGCTTACTATACCACTCTTCCTCTTCTCATTGCTTCCCCTCTTATCCTAAAAGTTCTCCTATCCTCCTAACTCTTTTTCTACTAGGAGTTTTATATGAGATGGAGCCAACAAGGCTTAGGTCTACTTGATACTGGAATCCTAACGTGGCTGTCATATGGTGACATTTTGGTTGCAATGAAAAGATCAGTAGAGCAACTGAGGAGAGAAACATAATTAAGATGACAAGTGAGAAAGGAAAATGATGAGAAAAACAGAAGACCATCAAGTTGGGCCTCTAGCTATTAGATAAACTTTTATTCATGAAGAACCAAAATATTTTCCTATCTCAAGAAATGGCGGGACTTCCCTAGTGGTCCAGTGGGTAAGACTCCGCACTCCCAATGCAAGGAGCCCAGCTTCGATCCCTGGTCAGGGAACTAGATCCTGCATGCATGCTGCAACTAAGAGTTCACATGCCGCAACTATGACCTGGTGCAGCCTAAAAACATAAATAAATAAATATTGAAAGAGAAAGAAAGAAATGATATTCACCACTTCAAGACAGAAGTATTGACTGATGGACATATCTGTAACATGAAAAAATGAGGAGACAGATTTTCTTGGGTTCCTATCTCAAGAAATGGCGGGACTTCCCGAGTGGTCCAGTGGGTAAGACTCCACACTCCCAATGCAAGGAGCCCAGCTTCGATCCCTGGTCAGGGAACTAGATCCTGCATGCATGCTGCAACTAAGAGTTCACATGCCACAACTATGACCTGGTGCAGCCTAAATACATAAATAAATATTGAAAGAAAGAAATGGCATCCACCACTTCAAGACAAAGTATTGACTGATGGACATATCTGTAACATGAAAAAATGAGGAGACAGATTTTTTTGGGTAACTTCATAAAATCAGTCTCATAATATTAGCCTCTGCATATATATGTGTTTCACTAAAATGTGAACCCTACCCAAGACACAGGATCCTAACAAAATCCATATATATTTTTTTTATGGCACATACCATCTTTAACTATAGCACTGCATTACAGTGATGTAATAAACATTTTTTATAAAGTGCTATTTAAATACAGAATAGGGCTTCCCTGGTGGCGCAGTGGTTGAGAGTCCGCCTGCCGATGCAGGGGACACGGGTTCGTGCCCCGGTCCGGCAAGATCCCACATGCCGTGGAGCAGCTAGGCCCATGAGCCATGGCCGCTGAGCCTGCGCATCTGGAGCCTGTGCTCCGCAACGGGAGAGGCCACAACAGTGAGAGACCCACGTACCGCATGCATGCATGCATAAATAAATAAATACAGAATAAATTATGAAGGATAATTCATAACTTGTTTTATAAGGGAAAAAAACACAAAAGAGAACAATTTATATTTGATGTTTAAATTTATAAATGAGTTCCAACAATGACTGTTATTTTGTTGAGATGATAAGAATTCACACTGAATGGAAAGATACTAGGAAGCCCCCTCTGTCATAATGATAAAAGGAGGCAGAGGGCTTCCCTGATGGCGCAGTAGTTGAGAGTCCGCCTGCTGATGCAGGGGACACGGGTTTGTGCCCCGGTCTGGGAAGATCCCACATGCCGCGGAGCGGCTGGGCCCGTGAGCCATGGCCGCTGAGCCTGCGCGTCCAGAGCCTGTGCTCCGCAACGGGAGAGGCCACAACAGTGAGAGGCCCGCATACCGCAAAAACAAAAAAAAAACAAAAAACAACAACAACAACAACAAAACTAAAAGGAGGCAGATTTCCTTTCAGTTATTCTCCAACTCCATCAGTAAGTTTGCCCATGGGAGAAGTGAGTATAATCTATCTAGATTCAAATACAGATAGTCCCCAACTTAACTATGGCTCGACTAACAATCTTTCAACTTTACCATCGTGCAACAGTGATACAAATTCAGTAGAAACCATACTTCAAAATTTAAATTTCCATCTTTTCCCAGGCTAGCAATATGCTGTACAATACTTTCATGATGCTGGGCAGCAGCAGTGTGCCGTGCTCCCAGTCAGCTGCCTGAGTCAAAGGGTAAACAGCTGGTACACTTACAACCATTCTGTTTTTCACTTTCAGTGTAGTATTTAATAAACTACATATGAGATATTCAATACTTTATTAAAAAATAGGCTTTGTATTAGATGATTTTGCCCAACGGTAGGCTAATGTAAGTGCTCTGAGCATGTTTAAGGTAGGCTGGGCTAAGTTAACAATGTTCAGTAGGTTAGGTGTATTAAATGCATTTGTGACCTATGACTTTCAACTTACGATGCGTTTATCAGGATGTTACCTCATCGTATGTCAAGGAAGATCTGTAATGCCATTTTGTTCAAAACACCTCAAACCACCATCTCTAATTTTGAACTCATCTTTCCATAAAACTGTCTCTCTCTCCGAAATCCTTTTTAGAGTTTACCAAAGTAATACATTGTTGGGCTGAGGGGTATTTTTTATTGTCATTTGTAGCAACATGCATGGACCTGGAGATTATCATACTAAGTGAAATAAGTCAGAAAGAGAAAGACATACCACATGATACCACTTACATGTGGAACCTAAAATATGACACAAATGAACCTATCTACGAAACAGAAATAGACTCAAAGACATAGAGAACCAACTTCTGGTTGCTGGAAGTGGGGGGCGATGGAGGGGTGGTGGGGGGAGATGGATTGGGTGTTTAGGATTAGCAGATGCAAACTATTATATATAGAATGGATAAACAACAAGGTCCTATTGTATAGCACAGGGAACTACATTCAGTACCCTGTGATAGGGACTTCCCTGGTGGCCCAGTGGTAAAGAATCCACCTTCCAATGAAGGGGACATGGGTTCGATCCCTGGTCAGGGAACTAAGATCCCACATGCCGCGGGGCAACTAAGCCCACCTGCCACAACTACTGAGCTGGTGTGCCTCAATGAGAGAGCCCATGTGCCGCAAACTACAGAACCCATGTGCGCCCTGGAGCCCGCGCGCCGAAACGAAAGATCCCGCATGCCTCAATGAAGAGATCCTGTGTGCCGCAACTAAGACCTGACACAGCCAAAAAGAAAAAAAGAAAAAGAAAAATTAATAATAAATAAATATTAAAAAAATATCCTGTGATAAACCATAATGGAAAAGAATATGAAAAAGAATGTATATATTAGTATAACTGAATCACTTTGCTATACAGCAGAAATTAACAAAACATTGTAAATCAACTATACTTCATAAAATCAATTTTTAAAAAAAGGTAGCTGGGTTTTGTAGTTTTGATGTGAAGAACAGGTTAGGTCATTTGGCTAAGAGTGAGGGTTGAGGAGAAGCATGAAGGCTTGAGAAGAAAGGACAAAGTATGAGATAACTGTCCTACTGAGTGGGAAAAAGTCTGCCTGAATTCAACCTTTTTCAGAGGAGAAATTCAGGAGGTCTGCCAAGCAGTATCAAATGTTAACTTAAAGTCTGTCATCTTGAATTTAAAGTGACGCCGATCACTTTATGTTAGGATTTTTCTCCAGTATGATCAGCTACTTGGGAGCAGGCACTGAAAAGACAGATAGGGTTTATCTAGGAATGGCATCTCTTCAGATGGGGGATGTAAATCTGAGGGTATCTGTAAAGGAATGACTTTAACGAAGAATCATTTAATGATGAATCATACAATATAAACTAGTGAAGAGGGCAGGTGAAGCCAGGGGAGGCCTAGTGGTTGGTGAAGTATGTGAAATTAATAATCTGAAAGTTTCTACGCTGTGGAAGTTTTGCAATAGCAGTCTATCTTCTAACTAGCTAGAGTATTCTTTTTTTTTCTTTTTTGGCCAAGCCACGTGGCATGGAGGATCTTAGTTCCCCAACCAGGAATCGAACCTTGCAGTGGAAGCGCAGAGTCTTAACCACTGGATGGCCCGGGAAGTTCCCCTAGCTATAGCATTCCTGAAAACAGTGAAAGTGCATTTTTTGCCCACGCTAACAGATGCTTGCTAATAACAGGAATCAACACATTCTTGCTGATCTGATTAGTTAGAGCCCCAACAGCTCACCTGGCATGTTACAGCCAACGTATGACAGATCTGGGTCTTCCCAGTTCGGAATTCTCCAAACATCTCTGTGATGGATCCAGTCTCAATTCCTCCTAATAGAAGAGCAATAAGAAACACCTCTTAGCACAATACAAATATTTAGAAACAATCATCATAGAAATGTCCTAGGGGGACTTCCCTGGTGGCGCAATGGTCAAGAATCCACCTGCCAGTGCAGGGGACATGGGTTGGATCCCTGGTCTGGGAAGATCCCACACGCTGCAGAGCAACTAAGCCCGTGCACCACAACTACTAAACCTGCACTCTAGAGCCCACAAGCCATAACTACTGAGCCTGCGTGCCACAACTACTGAAGCCCGTGTGCCTAGAGCGGATACCCTGCAACGAGAAGCCACCGCAATGAGAAGACCACATACTGTAATGAAGAGTAGCCCCCGCTCACTGCAACTAGAGAAAGCCCACATGCAGCAATGAAGACCCAATGCGGCCAAAAATAAACAAACAAACATATTTATAAAAACAAGAAATGTCCTAGAAGCTCATCAGAAAGATGTTTACATAATTTAGAACCCCAATTTTCAACAAGCAGTAATTTTAAAAATACTTTTTATTTTGAAATAATTCTAGATTCATAGAAAATTTCAAAGAAATGTAGAGAGGGCCTGTGAATTCTTCACCCAGCCTCCCCCAATGTTAATGTTTTACATAACTATAAATACAGTATCAATATGAGAAAACTGACATGGATACAATCCACAGAGCTTATTCAGATTTCTCCAGGTATATATGCACTCATTTGTGTGTGTAGTTCTATGCAATTTTATCACATCTGTAGCTTCATTTCACTATCACCACAAATCAATATACAGAACTATGCCATCACAAGTCAATAAGAAGTCATTTCAAAAAATAAATTATAAATAATATCTAATGTTTACCAAATGTCTCTTGTGTATCTGGCATTGTGCTATGTATTTATATATATATCAATTCATTTAATTCCAATAACTTATAAGGTAGGAAGTCTTTTTTTTTTTAATAAATTTATTTATTTATGGCTGCATTGGGTCTTCGTTGCTACGCACGGGCTTTCTCTAGTTGTGGTGAGCGGGAGCTACTCTTCGTTGTGGTGCACGGGCTTCTCATTGCAGTGGCTTCTCTTGTTGTGGAGCACGGGATCTAGGCGTGTGGGCTCAGTAGTTGTGGCCCATGGGCTTAGTTGCTCCGCAGCATGTGGGATCTTCCTGGACCAGGGTTTGAACCCACGTCCACTGCATTGGCAGGCGAATTCTTAACCACTGTGCCACCAGGGAAGTCCCGGTAGGAAGTCTTTTTGTCCTCATTATGAAGATAACAAAATCGAGGCGTAGACCACAATAAGTAGTTTGCACCATGTAATACAGCCAGTAAATGCTGAGGGGGGAACAGGAGAGAAAGCAAACGCTCAAATTTGAGTGTGATTCCTGAACCCATGCTATTTTGTGCCCTAAAAAAAAAGGAAACTTGAATGATCGAATATTTGGGGAAGCAACAAGGACCAAATCTAACTCTGCAAAAATTTAGGACAGCAGTGCTTTCAAAAGTTCAAAACCTTTACAGCTTTCCATAAAGTCCTGGATTAGTGTGCACTACAATGTATTGATACTACAAAGTAGTATTCAAGCATGGAGTGTTTTAACCAGTCATCAGATTTTCTACCTCGTGGTAGATAAAGGGTTATAATTATTTCTTTAGGCAGAGGGAGCTTACTCTCAGAATGCAATATTAAATGGAGATTAAATTATTTAATTGGCAGATAATTTTAGTATTTTTTAAGTCAAGTACCACCCTCCAGCGGTCTTCCTTCTTCAATGTGAATACTTCTCCTTATTTCTTAATTCTATCTAACACATAAACCCGACCCAAATATTTTATTTAGTTATATTCTATAACCTGGATGCTTTGCTAACCACAGTTCACAGCACAGGATAAGGGATTACTATACCTTGAAGTAGTTTGTCAAGCTCTTTGGAGCCGGTAGTAATCTGTATGATCTCAGACCGCCTTTGGTGGAACTCAGTTGCAGTGGTGAAACCCATTGGAACTAATTTAGCTGCCTCAGTCTGGGGAAAAATAAGAAATGCCAAATCGATGAAATACGCTTAGTAAAAACCAGGCATACAGTGGGAAGAGATAACATCTAACAAAATTTCCAGAATGATCTCTCTTTAAAAAGTTATCAGGCTTCTCTGGTGGCGTAGTGGTTAAGGATCCGCCTGCCAATGCAGGGGACACGGGTTCAAGTCCTGATCTGGGAAGATCCCACATGCTGTGGAGCAACTAAGCCCGTGCGCCACAACTACTGAGCCTGTGCTCTAGAGCCCGCGAGCCACAACTGCTGAAGCCCGGGAGACTAGAGCCCATGCTCCACAACAAGAGGAGCCACTGCAATGAGAAGCCCACGCACTGCAATGAAGAGTAGCCCCCGTCTGCCGCAACTAGAGGAGGGCTGTGCACAGCAATGAAGACTCAATGTAGCCAAAAATAAATAAATAAATAAATAAATTTATAAAAAATAATAAATAAATGCATTCACAAATACATGGAAATTAAACATTACATTCCTAAATAACCAATGAGTCAAAGAAATCACAAGGGAATTTAGTAAATTCATTGAGATGAATGAAAATGAAAACAAAACATACCAAAACTTATGGGATGCTGCAAAAGCAGTGCTTAAACGGAGATTTATAGCTGTAAATGCCTATATTAGAAAGATCTTAAATCAATAACGTAACCTTCCCACCTTCAGTTACTGAAGAAAGAGCAAACTAAACATAAAGCAAGAAGGAAGAGATAAAATGTGAGTAGAAACTAGTAAAATAGAGAATAGAAATACAATAGAGAAAAATCATCGAAACCTGAAGTTGGTTCCTTGAAAAAATAAGCAAAATTGATTAAAAAAGACTCAAATCACTAAAATCAGACATGAAAGAGGGGACATTACTACCAACATTACAAAAATAAATATATGGCAACAGATGAGATAACTTATAAGAAATACAGAAATCCCTAGAAAGACACAAACTATCAAAACTCACTGAAGTAGAAAAAGAATCCAAGTCCAGGCCCCAAATGATTAGCTGAGCTTGAATCTAAATTCAGTAAAATAAATTGTTTGAGTCGGAAGGAAGCGGGGGGG